>NC_134910.1:15693432-15705932 GCF_041734735.1 Babylonia areolata | reverse complement strand
TGTGTGGGGGGGGGGGGGGGAGGGAGGAAGAGAGAGAGAGGAGTTCGGGGGGAGAGAAGAGGGGGAAACGGAAGAGAGGGTGTGTGTGAGTGGGAAGATACGCTGTGTGTGTGTGTGTGTGTGTGTGTGTGTGTGTGTGTGTGTGTGTGTGTGTGCGCGCGCGCGCGCGCGTGAGTGAGCATGTGTGTGTGCGTGCGCGTGTGTAAGTATGTATGTGTGGGTGTGTGAGTGTGGATGTGGATGTGAGGGGCGGGGCGGGGGGGGGGGTCTCTAACAGTGTCTTACAAGTTTCTGTCTTTGGTCGTTGCAGCAACTACTAGTTTACAACGAGGGATCTATGTAATCTAGACGCCCGAAGAAAAATCAAGAACTGTGAAGAAGAGACAAAGTTCTACTTTTGAGAGTCTTTCAGGTACGAGGTATGACGGTATAATACACTGGGGTGGGCTGGGGGAGGGCGAGGGGTGGAGGGGTGTGGCGGAGGAAGGATGTGTGTGTGTTGCGGAGGGGGCCGGTTGCTTATTACACACACACACACACACACACACACACACGCACGCACGCACGCACGCACGCACGAGCACGCAAAATGAATACACACTTACATTCACAAATTTATACACTCAATCACGCACGCACAAAAGCACCCACCAACCCACACCCACACACACAGGCGCGAAAGCGCGCATGCACGCAAACACACATACACACTCACACAGAGTAACACACAACTCACACAGAGTAACACACAAACTCACACAGACTCACACACACAGAGTAACACACACACACACACACACACACATACACACAGAGAGATTTTAACACACACACAGTAACTCTCTCTTCTCTCTCTCACACACACAGTAACACACACACACACACACACACGAAGAAAGAAAGAAAAGTTCAACACAGGTCCCTGAGGCCATGTCCCAGTGCTGATGACACTGCAGACACAAGGCTGTGAGACACGTGTGTGTGTGTGTGTGTGTGTGTGTGTGTGTGTGTGTGTGTGTGTGTGTGTGTTTATAATAGTATTAATGAATAATAATAATAATAATGGTATTTATATAGCGCTGAATCTTGTGCAGAGACAAATCAAAGCGCTTTCGCACCAGTCATTCTCACGCATGCATAACTTGTGTGTGTGTATGTGTGTGTGTGTGTGTGTGTGTGTGTGTGTGTGTGTGTGTGTGTGTGTGTGTGTGTGTGTGTGTGTGTGTCTGTCTCTGTGTGTGTGTCTGTGTGTGTTTATAATAGTATTAATGAATAATAATAATAATAATGGTATTTATATAGCGCTGAATCTTGTGCAGAGACAAATCAAAGCGCTTTCGCACCAGTCATTCTCACGCATGCATAACTTGTGTGTGTGTGTGTGTGTGTGTGTGTGTGTGTGTGTGTGTGTGTGTGTGTGTGTGTGCGTGCGAACGTGAGTGTGGACGATGTGTCAGTAGTAATCACTGTGTATTACATGTATTGACTGTTGACGAAAAATAAATCATTTTAGAAGCCCCCCCTCTCTCTCTCTATTTCTCTCTCTGTTACATGTTATGACTGTGGAAGAATACTGAATCATTTTAGAAGCTTTCTTTCTATCTCTCTGAAAATTACATGTAATAATTGTGGAAGAATAATTAACCATTTTAGAAACCTTCTCTCCCCCCCCCCCCCTCCCCCCCGCCTTTATTCTTATTTCTTTTTCGGAATGTTTTATAATCAGCTAAGAGTTGGAAGCAATACATAAACTAGGTCGACGGGCCAGTTTCCGTGTTCCAAAAAAAAACAAACCATTCCTGGCACAGTGGAAAAGATTTCTTCTTCTTCTTCTTCTTCTTCTCCTTCTCCAAAAGCCGAATGCTCTCCAACCGTCTTCACTTAAGTTAAAGTCCTGGGTGAAGTATCAAATATACAAACTGACACGGTCACAAAAAGCCAGGAGACAGACCGACCGACCGACAGACAGACAGACAGACAGAGAGACACTCCTGAACTTTACTACCGTTCTTCCTGTGGGGTCGTCTTCATTACAGGTGTCTCCTTACACTGACACACACACACACACACACACACACACACACACACACACTCACACACACACACACTCACACACACACACACACACACACACACACACACACACACACACACACACACACACACACACACTAACAAAAAAAAACACACAAAAAAAAACAACTGAAGATAGGTGGGATATAGGTGATTAGGGGATACAGAGAGAGAGAGAGAGAGAGGGAGATTCTTTTCTTTAACGTCTATCCACAATAATTATTTTAGACGGCGTGTGTGTGTGTGTGTGCGCGTGTGTGTTTGTGTGTGCGTGTGCGGTGGTGAAGATGGTGGTGGTTTGTTTTCAAGTCCCCATCAGTCTCAATCAGGTTTTCAATCAGGTGTGTGAGAGGTAATTGTGTGTGTGTGTGTGTGTGTGTGTGTGTGTGTGTGTGTGTGTGTGTGTGTGTGTGTGTGTTACTCTGTGTGTGTTTGTGTGTATGATATGAACGTCAGTGTGGATGTTGTCTTGTGCGCTCTCTCTCTCTCTCTCTCTCTCTCTCTCTCTCTCTCTCTCTCCTCTTTCTCCCCCTCCCCCTCTCTCCCCATCTCTGCCACGAATAGCGCTGCGTACAGGCGGGAAAAAAAAAAAAATCAAAAGCCGCACAGCAGACTTGTTTAAGAAGAGAGAGAGAGAGAAAAAAAAAAAGGGGGGATGGGGGTGGGAGAGAGAAAAAATAAAAGATGAAGAAGGTACACACATTCTTTTCAACCAGCCCTCCTCCACAAACAATCTTCCCTGCCCTCCCCCCTCCACCCTCCCTTTTCCATCATCCCCCTTACCACTACCACCAACTCCTTGGTTTACCCATCCCGAGCTCTCTCTGTGTGTCTCTCTCTCTCTCTGGCGCGCTCTTTTCCCATTCCCCCCAAACTCCTCTTTTTACCCGTCCTGCCTACTACACCGCTGCCCCACTCCCCGCCCCCCGCCACCACCTTCGACCTACCACCTCCGCCCCTCCTTTCCCCTCCCCTCCCCCCGACGCCTCTAATACTTCTCTCCATGGTATGAGCCTCTTTTTTTCTTTCTTTTTTTCTAAAGTCTTCTTCTCTCTCTCTCTCTCTGACTCTTTCTCTGTAGTGTGTGTGTGTGTGTGTGTGTGTGTGTGTGTGTGTAGTCTAGTGTGTGTATACCTATGTGTATGTTTGTGTGTGTGTGCGCGCGCGCGTGTGTGTTTGTGAGCAGTGTGCGTGCGTGCGCAGTGTCCGTGCATGCATGCATGCATGTATGTGTATACATGCGGTGCATGCGCGAGCGCACGTGTTTTGTGTGTTCTCTCTACCCGCAACACCACCACCACCAACACTAGCACCATCTCCTCCTCCTCACACACTCACTCACTCCAAAGCACTTCTCGCCCCCCCCCCCTCCTCCCCCCCCCCCGCCCCCGCCCCCACCACCCAAACCCAAAACCTTCCCGAGTAGAGTCGACAACCCTCCCCTTCCTCCTACCCCCCAACCCCTCCTCACTCCCCTCCCCCTCCCTAGCCCCCCCCCCCCCCCCCCCCACTTCGTTCAGCCACAACTGATGCCAGCGCGCGATAGCCGGGCAGACAAGAGAACCCCACTATTGTTTCCTCCCGACAAAGGACGAGTCCATTGCTTCTGTGTGGTGTGCTCACAGCGACCTGAGGGTGGTGTACGTGTACGTGTGTTGCGTGTGCATGTGTGCGTGTGTCTCGAGTGTGTGTGTGTGTGTGTGAGAGAGAGAGAGAGAGAGAGAGAGAGAGGAGGAGGAGTGAGGGCGGTTGTTTTGTGGGGTCGATTATGTGCGTGTGTGTGTGTTCGTGTGTGTGTGTGTGTGTGTGTGCGCGCGCGCGCGAGCGCGTCCGTGTGTGCTGCAGCAGACAACCGAATAGGTAGACTGAAGACAAGATTGATGCCTCCCTCCCCCACCCCACCTTCCCATCCCCTTTTTTTATTTTTTTTTTTTATTTATAATATCTGTCCAGTAATATGTGCCACTCTCTGTCCAGGTCTATTTGTCTCTCGCTCTGTCGTCGCTTTTACGTTTGTTCAGGGAAAAACAAACAAACAAATAACAAAACAACAACAAAAATCAGGGTCCTTACATACATACATACATACATGTACGTGGTCTCGAACCCGTGGCCCCTCTCTCACTCGTTTCCAAGGATCCAGACCACCACCCCGCCTTCCAGGCCACCACCATCACTCACTTTTTATCTGTTGCACTGTACGCACACACGCATATGAAACAGGCAAATGTGCTTGCCTTTCTGTCTTTTTTTTTTTTTCAACTTTTCAACAACGGAGACAGCTTCTTCCCCCCCCCCCCCTTTCCCCACCTCCCATCACAAACCCCTAACCACACCACCACCCACTGCCCCCACTATTGGAAATTGGTGATGGTTCACTTTGAAAGAGAGAGAGAGAGGGGGGGGGGCGGAGGGAGAGAGAGAGAGAGAGAGAAAATCTCCGTCAAATGATTTGCCCGAAAAAAAAACTGAAAGGAGCTGGCTTGACGGACCCGCGTTAAAAAAAAACCCAAAAAACAAAAACAAATTACAAAGAAAAAAAAACCCAAACAAACCCAAACACACACACACAAACCTGACACAGAAAAAGACCAGACACACAAAACAGACCTGACCAAGACAAAATAATGCTGATGATAATGATAATGATAATGATGATAACAACAACAACAACATACCATAACAAAACCAAGAGAGACAGACAGACAGAAGGAGAGAGACAGACAAAGACAGAGAAAGGCACAGAGAGAGAGAGAGAGAGAGAGAGAGAGAGAGAGAGAGAGAGAGAGAGAAGCTAAGACTAAGAGCCGCCAAAAGGAGATAAAACCCTTCCAATTAATACGAGTGGCGCTGCCCACTAAAACAAGGAACGTCAGAGTAAAGAAAAAATCACACAAACAAACAAACAATCAAACAAAAACCAGACACACAGACTGACGGACTGGCAGACAGGCCAGGCCAGGCCAACAAGATGTGCATTATTAGGTCAGAGCTAGCTGCGAGAAAAAAAAAAAATTAGAAGACGAGATACGAGCAAGTAGCCTTTGGTCATCGAGAGACAGACACACAGACAGACAGACAGGCAGAGACAGAGAGACAGAGACAGGCAGAGACAGAGAGAGAGAAAGAGAAAGCATGGCAAGGTAGGCCACGGAGAGAGAGATACAGAGAGGGAATAAAATAAATAAATTTTATTTTCTGAGGGAATTCACATTTAAGCAAAATAATGAGAGGGAGAGAGAGAGAGAGACACACACACACACACACACACACAGAGAGAACTTGGACAGTCTTCGTTGACTTTGTTGCCCCATGACAAGAGTGGAGGGTCGTCGTCTTCAATTCCTCCTCCCACACCCACCCCCCTTCTTTTCTCCTCCTCCTTTCCCCTCCTCTTCTCTTCCTCCTCGTTCACCCCCCACCCCCATCCCCCTCCCCGCCCCCCCCCCTCTCTTCTTCCGTTTCTCCGTTTTCTAACAGACACAGTTCACAAACAGGCGCATGCTTCTTTTTTCTTTTTTCCTTTTTTTTTTTTTTTTTTTTTTAACTGACCTCCCATTTTTTCCCTTTCTGCTGGCGAGTTCACGTTTCTGACAAACGACTGGAGAGAGAGTGTGCGGTGTGTGTGTGTGTGTGTGTGTGTGTGTGTGTGTGTGTGCGGTGTGTGTGTGTGTGTGTGTGTGTGTGTGTGTGTGTGAGAGAGAGAGAGAGAGAGAGAGAGAGAGAAGTGGTGTGTGTGTGTGTGTGTGTGTGTGTGTGTGTGTGTGTGTTGTGTGTGTGTGTGTGTGTGTGTGTGTGTGTGCGTGCGCGCGCGCATGCGTATCATGTGCATATGGAGGGGGGTGGGGGGGTAAAAATCATAAAATCATAAAAGACAACATTTCTTGATCAACTGATATATTTTCATAAACACTATAAAATTTCACATTACATCACAAGTACACTGTATTCAAACACACGCACACACGCTTACACATACACTCTCTTTCTCTCTCTGTTTCTCTGTCTACAGCTGCCTGTCTGTCTGTCTCCCTCTCTCACATACACAAAAACACACAGAAATTAAGCGTGCGCATGAACACACACACAAACACACATACACACACACACACACACCACACACAAACAAACACAAACACATGGCATATTCATACTCAGAAAACTGCATAAATCAGACAAGTCTTCCCTTGTTGCCGCAGGGAAAGGGCTTGATAACTACTGCGCTGGTTTTTACAAGTTTACAGGCATCTTTTTTGTTTCATAATTTATCAAGTCTTGGGATCTAGCTGAAAAGAGATTAGTTAACTGTTAATGCTTTTTTTCTTGTGGCAGACTACAAGTAAGTTAGCGAATGAGAAAGAGCTAGAAAGAGTGTGCGTTGTGAGCATGTTACGATGTTAGAACATATGTGGTTCGTCCGTCCGGATCGACGAGGACCATCTAGTCATCCTGGGGGTGGGTGGGGTGACTATGAATGTATGGGAGAAACAGACAGACACACACTCACACACACACACACAGAGAAAGAGAGAGAGAGAGAAGTACTAGTATTCAGAAAAAAAAGAGACTATTCAACATTCAACTTTCATTCAAGGAATAAGGATGCAATACACACACACACACGTACACACACACACACACACAAACACACACACGTACACACACACACATACACACACTCATAAACTAAACATGTAACATTTAAACGTCCTGCAAATCACAAGCCAACTGCAGTCCAGTACAAATTCATACATTATACACACTTTCACTCACACCTTGTCTCCCGCATCACTAGATTTAAACCTATGCTATAAGCCCATCCACCACAAATCAAAAGTGCTGAAAAACAACAACAACAACATGTTGATAATCAGATCATGAAAATAAATCTGATTCAGCAATCATCACGATATAAGTTGACCTGTCAATTTAAAGACAAATATGATATCCAGCAAGCTTAACACACACACACACACACACACACATAAACAAACAAAAAAGCCAGAAGGAATCTAACAATTTGTACATGAATACATGATGTATCAAAATGATGTATTCTCCACACACCCTCTTACAGTCGTTAAAACAAACACACATCACGTTAAATATCTAGAAGAAGAAGAAAAAAAAAAAAGGTTTTCAAAGCCTCCAGGGTCAGAATCTCCAGCAATGATTTATCATGACAACCTGACTCCAGACTGTGATCTTTAAAAAAAAAAAATCAAATCCTGAACATCTGTTCGCACCTGCTGACTTTCGAAGTCCTAGCCTCTCAAGGCACTGACATGGATTTGTTCAAATGTTACAGGAGAAAATCCTTCACCATACATGTGGAATTCATATCCAGGTGTTCAAATGGGGCACACTGAGAGCATGGTCATGGTGGTTGGTGGTGGTGGAGAGAGAGAGAGAGAGAGAGAGAGAGAGAGAGAGTGTGTGTGTGTGTGTGTGTGTGTGTGTGTGTACGTGCTTGCATGCGTGTGTGTGTGTGTGTGTGTTGTATTCACTGTGTGTGCATGTATGTGCATGTGTGCCTGTGCACATATATATGTATATCTATATCTAAACGTGCACACATGCATGCTTGTACTCTTGCGCAAGAGCAGTGATGCTATTATGCGCATGCAAATGTCCTTGATAACATTACAACTTGCACCAACTACACGAACATCTGCTGCCGTTACTGGTTATTCCCATGCAAATTGGAACAAACAAACAAACAAACACTTGTTTTTAATGCTGCAATGCTCAGTAGATACATGAGACAGTCCACCGCTGCCTTTTATTTTCAATATGGATTTAAACTCTCACACCCCTCTCTGCACCATGGTCGAAACTTAAATTAGTGAAAGACCCTCCACAAATCGTCCAAAGTCCTGCCTGACACAGTGACAATAAATCGAATCATGACCAAGCACAAAAGCACAGAATGGCTTTTAAAAACAATATACTGTTGGACTTCTAAATCTGACTCATTCTGAGTGTCCTGAGTTCAACCATGGTATGGACCGGCGGCACATGGCAGGTTAAAGGTGGGGATTTTCCTCTTCTCAGTCCCAGGTCAGTACATTATAATACATTATATATATATATATATTGTGTATACCTGCTCAAAGTCTCAAACATGTATGATCTGTGTGCATAATATACACTGTATGCAAAAAAAACAAAAAACAAAAATCAAAATTAACAGGCATATGAATGATCTGTGATCCTCTCCTGGTGTCCAGTGGATTATGAAAACACAAATATTTATATTATAACCTGGTATGCATTTCCAGAAAACTGGAGCACAACTACCTATATGGCCAGGTAAAAATGGTTGAATGCATGCAAAAGTCCACCCAGTCATAGATCTGAAGAAGTGAATGCGGGAGTTGCAGCCCACAAAATTTAAAAGAATGCTTTTTTTCCTTCTTTTTTTTTCAATCATCTGTTTATTCATGCACTGAAACCAAACTAACAGTTATACAGCAGGGCACTTCAACAAGGCAAGATTTTCCAAGTGACAAAAAGAAAAAAAAAGAAAGAGAAGATCAACAAGATTTATTTTTATATTTTGCCACCTTCACAGGTTTACTTCTTTTTCTGTGTCAGGAGTTTTGTGTGTGTTGGGGATAAAATAAAACTCAAGGAGTTCAAATTCTCTGATTATTCAGCAGATACCTCATGGGGATTTTCTTCTTTTTTTTTCCTTTTTTTTAAAAAATACTTCTTTCTCAATATTTTTCTTCCTTTTTGAGGGGAAGGGAGGCATAAAACAAAACAAACAAAACTGGCATTTTTTGTACTTCTTTCTCAATATTCATTGTTCTTTTTAAAAAAAAAAAAACCAACCTTTGGAATGACAAAAGTTAAAACAGAACAAAATAAGACAAACAAAACAAAATACAGACATTTGGAATTAAAATAAATAAATAAATAAATAAAAGACAGATAAAACCATATACATCGATGTGAAAAGAAGGAACAATACATATGAAATTATAAATATATATCATGTCCGCTCTTAAGACAGCTACTGTCATGTATGTGTTGGAGTGTGTGAGCTTGCAATCAATAACATGTGTGTATAAATATATGTGAGAGAGAGAGAGAGAGAGAGAGAGAGAGAGAGAGAGAGAGAGAGAAACTGTTCTAAAGACTCTAAAGTCTCTCTCTGCTCCGCTCTGGCGTTGAAGACAGACTGAGCTCCGCGTCAGACCCAGTCACAGAGACATATACATTTTCAACATACGTCTACGGTCAGGCCTCAAGTCTTCAGAAATTCTCTTTCAGTCTCATCCGTTTCTCTTTCACACACACCCCCCCCCCCTCACCCCCACTTCCTCCCCGACCTGTCCCTTCCCCCCAAAACACCCCCACCCCCAGTCCCCACCGTGGCTCCAGCCCCCTTACCTCACCCCCCCCCCCCCTTTTCCTCTTCTTCTCTGCACCCACCCCCTTTCGATCTGTGCAGTCTCTTCATCCGGTTCCTGTGTGTGTGTTGATTTACAACTCAGGGTATCAGGTGTCACGTACCACTTTTAGGAGGGCCGCACATGTTGTGGTCACGCACATACACGTATGCTTACAGTACGCGAGCACTGTACACACACACGCGCGCACGCACGCACGCAGACACACACACATAACCCACCACCCCCACCCATCAACTCACGAACACACACACACACACACAGAGTAGTTAACCCCCCACCCCAACCAACCCATCAGCTCACCAAGACACACACACACAGGCACACATACACACACACACACACACACCCTCCAACCCTTTCCCCCAAATCCCCAGAGCCTCTCTACCCCTTGCCCCCACCCCCTCTTCCGCCCCCCCCCCACTCAAACTCGCACACACACATACACATGTGTATACACACACGCACGCACACACACACACAAACACACACTGGGGCAGTTTAATGGAGCCGAACAGTGTAGTGGGACAGAGAGGAGAAAGAGAGACAGAGAAAGACACAGTAAGAGAGAGAGAAAAGCCTGACTGACTGCAATCGATACCACTAGGGAAGAGGGAGACAGCCGGTCAGTGTGTGTGTGTGTGTGTGTGTATGTGTCGTGTGTGTGTGTGTGTGTGCGCGCGCGCGCGCGTATGGTGTGTGTGTGTGTGTGTGTGTGCGTGTGTATGGTGTGTGTGTGTGTGCGTGTATGTGTGTGTGCGTGTTAATGGTGTGTGTGTGTGTGTGAGTGTATGGTGTGTGTGAGTGTATGGTGTGGTGTGTGTATGTGTGCATGTGTGTGTGTGTGTGTTTGTGTGTGTGTGTGCATGTGTACATGTGTGTGTAAGTGTGCGTCTGTGTGTGTGTGTGTGTGTGTGTGTGTGTGTGTGTGTGTGTATGTGTAGTGAGTGAAATCCACTGCCAATCACACAAGTGGACGCGATTGATACCAGTAGACACTGCGGTGTCCAATTCTAAAGGGAAATGCGCGTCTTAATTGATACTAAAAACAAGAAGTCAAAGATGGGACGGAAAAAAAAATAAATTCAGAAATCTCTGTATATTTTGGAAATTATGATATTTAAATAAACCCACACAGTCTGACAGCGACAGAGAATGAGAGAGAGAGAGAGAGAGAGAGAGAGAAAAGGAGAAAGAGAGAATGAGAAAGCCAGAGAGAGAGAGAGAAAGAGTAAAAGATTATGAACATTCCAATTCACAAACCCATACAGTCAGAATCATGAGATGGCACTATACATACATATGTACATTGTGTACTCACCATAAGAGTCCTGACGATAATGAGTCGGTGTTAAACCCGTTTCCGTAGACACTGTCTGCTGATGCAGGTGACCACCTGAATAGTTAAAAAACAAAAACAAAAAAAAACCACATAACAACTGCAAACAGCCGTCAGTATCACATGTCATACATTGTATATATATATATATCATTATATGTGCTAAGCCATTACCCATACATTATATGATGCAGTATACATTAGAGGTATACTGGTAATCAAACACATTTTGTCATCACTCATCCACAACAATCTAACACATGCCTGTGTATGCATGCTCATGTATGCACAGTGTCTATAATTTGAATCAATTCAAAATTACACACACACACACACACACACACATGTTGATGCATACTTTTTTTTCTGTCCCATCATCTGCACCGTTTTAATGGCATCACTTCCACAATGCTCATTCAGAGTCCCCAATACACAGCCACACCTGGGTTCATCTGCTGCAGTCCCATCATCAGCAGTCTACAGGGAACCATCTATGTTGGGTCGCCAAGAGGCCACAAACCAGAGGAAATTCTGCACTGCTGCTGAGTCACTTCAATAATGTTCAGTCCTGCCTGTTCTGTTTTTAGGACACCATATACTAACTTCAGCTCCTACTGATGGTTAGTCCCAGAGCCAGACTAATAAGAAAGCATCCACCCTAGAGTGGAAACCGCCACCACAGCCCTCTGACCACACTCCTCCATGAATCTGTCCACACAGAAGACCTTGACAGGACTCACCCCAGAATGGAAGTGGAGGGAGATATAGATAGAGGTCACCATGAAAGCAGGGCATCAAAGGCCACAGAATCTGGGACTTTTTGTTTGTTTGTTTGTTTTTTGATGATGAAGTAGGTGCATAGTGACGATGACGATGTTGCTTAACAGGTCCCATCAGACTTGGAATAACGTGACAAGGCTGTACCCCACCCTTTCTTTCATGGTGTTATCCCAGCATTAACCAGGCCCGAGAGATCCATGCATACTGACACTTGCAGTGTTGGAAAGGAAATTTGAGCAACACTCCCAAAGACGCAGCCGTGATATGGATGATACTCAACTGTGTGGTCCCAGTCTTCTTATCAAGGCCCATAGCATACTGAACTCTGGGTAGGACTAGGAGCTGGCCGCAAGCTGTAAAACCCACCTCCGTTGGGAATCCAACTTCACCACTGCGGCTGGTAATATGGTATCATCTTGTAAAGTATGCATACATGCACTATACATGTGTACAAATTCTCATGATAAACAACACATTATCAGATATATCCACAAATAAACACGCATATTATATAATCTGTGCGCGTGCGCGCGCACACACACACACACACACACTTAGTGACTTACGCACACAACAAATATACTGTATACTTAGGATACAGTTATGGAAGCACACACAATTTAAACACACACTACTTTTGCTCTTTAAGTTCAAGACATAGAATAGATAATGAATGCAAACTGCAAATGAACAATACAACCAGTATTGCAATTTGTAACCTGCACTAAACTGAAGAAGAGATAAACTGATTTAAGAATCAACCGGTCACTAATCACTGTCATAATTCATACATAATATAATAATACTGTAAACTATCTTGTAAAAAACCCACCCTCCATTTTTGGTTAAAAACTACACACAGGGAAAAAAAAACACCTTGTAAATGCCTA
>NC_134910.1:15670932-15688432 GCF_041734735.1 Babylonia areolata | reverse complement strand
TGATCTGAGGCAGACAGTCCCTTGTTGAAGAAACCGGACAGGTAGCTCCACTGCTGTTGGTATGCGTTGTCCCTTTGTGCACATGCACACAGTTTAAAAGACACCCACTTTCAGAAGATCAGGATTCTGATCAACATTCAACTTGATTTGTCGGTCTGTGTTTTGTCGGTCTGTGTCTTGAAATCGACGGAATATTTCATTAATACGTCAGAAAGCAGAAATGCTCTGTTATTTCAAAAATAAATAAATAAATAAACGAAGCACAAAGTAAGTAAACGACGCAAATCTATCAGTATACAGTGCCGGTTCAATTTCCCCTCCTTTCACTTTGAATCCTGTATGAATGCGCCGCAGCTGCAGCCAGACTCCCGAAACAAGCCGAAGGCAGAATCAGTAGCAATCTTTCCTTCTCTAATCCGGGGGCCGTGTGGAGAGGACAGTACGGCGACCTCAGCGACCAGGGCAAGGGGCCAGTCCTGAAGCAGCCGACGGATCTGTCAGAGCCCCCAACCGACACCGAAAAAGACAAACTGGATCAGGGTTGGTTAGAGAAACACAATAGCCACTTCACCTTGCACACTGGCACACACAATGACAGCTGGCACGTAACGTTCTCATCCACCCAGCCGAAGCAGACGACAATTGTTGTCTCCGGACTGGTGGTGTGGCCGCCGCAAAACTTGAGGTGTGTCGTACCTTCGGGCCAAATAACACGCTTTCTCCGTAACTTTGAAGATGTGCGGCTGAAGGTGAATCCGTGTAACTGACGACCAAACTATTCACACAGCAGTGTACATCCTGTCGTGAGACAGTCGAGTGAAGAAAGCAATGGGGTAAAGAGTAACATCCCTTGGCTGCTTTCCTTTAGTCTACCCCTCCCGTGGCACACACTCAGAAATCCAACTGGGAGGGACGATCGCACACGAATCAATCCACAAAACACAGCCCGATCAGTTTTAACACGTCCAAATATCTATTCCTATCACGCTCACACTATGTGAAAATGCTCAGGCCTCTCCAGTATGGGGCCGTGGGTTAAAACTCTCTTCTTCGAGCAGGCGGCATGCGCATACCCACTTCAAAACACTGCCCCTTCCTCGCCAGCTTGGAGCCGCAGGTGAGAAGCTATTTTTCCGTGGGGGTGTAAGGTTGTTGTAAGAATAAAGACAAGGAGCTGTAAACAGCCGATCGACCTTACACTGCCCACAAAGAAGCGTAAGATTTAGTGCGTTTGATTCGTTTGCTTATCTTTGCAAGACACTTTTGTTGTTTTTATTTTCCATTGAAAACAGGATACCATTGATTGGACGTTCGTATCCTGCCACCCCTTCGCAATCTACAGGTTAGTCGCCCAAGTCTTGATGGTGTTCCATCAACTCCGACCGCCATTGGCCGAAAGTGGTCACGTGATTGTCTAGACTTTTTGGCGCGGCGTGGTGTCTAAAAGATGGTTGCGCAAATAAGGTATCGAGTTACTGCCCTTATGCCTTCCTTCTAAACATTGCAACAAAATAAGTTCTTTTTTTTAAATACAGTGATTTAGAAGCAACAATAAAGCTTTGATTTTTAAAGTTGATAGATAACTAGTCAGCCAAGGCTGTTTATAATATTTGTCGTAGGCATCGCTCGTGTTGCAGTGAACGAGAGGGTTCGGAGATGTTGTCTGCAGTAGCAGACGGCACAGTACTCACGGCGCCAGCCGGGCTGGTCCATTATCAAGGGGAGGGGTGTTGTCAAAGAAAGCCAACTTTGTCCGCCTCGCTATCAACGTCAACATTCCGCTGTTTATATCGCTCTCTGTGCTCGCTGCAATCACAAACAAAATATGTAGGGAACATTTAAGAATTAAGAAAAAAGGTTAAGATAAAAGTAAAAAGTAAAAAGCACGTTTTTAAAACGTGAAAAACAAAGTGAGAGTTGTATCTTTAGTTCACTAACAAACAAACAACATGCACAATTCTGCCGTTTATCGAATGGTATTTTGTATAGATTGTTTTCTTCGGACTTGTTGAATCAGTCAAAACTAGACTTAGATATTATCCTTTTTTCCCCTTTTTTCTTCACTGTATGTGGTGTAATGTGATGACAGGCTTCGTTATTCGTTTCTCTCAATTACTTCCGTCAAAGTTTTTTGTTTGTTTATTTTGTGTGTGTGTGTGTATTTTTTTCAGTGGTCAAAACTTGCTCTCGTCATTTGGATGGTTAACCGACTGTGGTTAATGCTCTGGTTCGAATGGCTTATATGCGACGAGACGACTGGAATTTTTTTTCTTTTTATTATCATGTCTCTTCCTTGAATGTATAATGTATCTATAATATTGTCTGGTCTGGTGCGTGTATTCCCGCTTGATATGTCTACTGTCGCAGCCATCGAGTATAAATTTATAATGGAGAAGTATATTATTATCATTAGAGCTTCCGAACAGCCCCGTTGCTGACAACTTGAAGAGGCTGTTTCAGTTCATTCTGCACCCCTAACCCCTTCTCCTTTAAAAAAAAAAAAAAAAAGAAAAAAAAAAAGAAAAAGAAAAAAAGTTTAATTCAGTATGAGCTGCAGATCGATTTATGTTTA
Organism: Babylonia areolata; assembly: GCF_041734735.1. Taxonomy (NCBI): domain Eukaryota; kingdom Metazoa; phylum Mollusca; class Gastropoda; order Neogastropoda; family Buccinidae; genus Babylonia; species Babylonia areolata. The sequence continues at coordinate 15,685,860 of NC_134910.1, read as the reverse complement.
GTATGGTAATGTGAGCAAGTAAACAAAATGTAAGATTGGAATGTAGGGGAGAAGATTCTCTCTCCCTCTCTCTCTCCGACACACGGACACACACACTCACACACACACACAGACACACACACAGACACACACACACACAACAGCAACAACAACAACAGATAAGTGTGTGTGTGTGTGTGTGTGTGTGTGTGTGTGTGTGTGTGTGTGTGTGTGTGTTGACCCGTGGGACGCATGCGCACGCGCACTTGAGATACCGTCTCACGTCTGAGTCAGTTTTCTAGCTTTTGTGATAAGTAGAGAGAGAAAGAAATACAACACAAATATATATATATATATATATATATATATATATATATATATATATATATATATATATATATTATAATTTATTTCTGACGATTTCTTTTAATGTTTTATTTCTTTTTTAATATCTCAATAGTTTGTTTTTTTCATGTTGTGTGCTGATCGGAGTGCATTATTTCGTTCTTTTTAACATGTTTATCTGTTACATACAAGAAGAAAAAAGAAAAAAATGAAAACCGATATAAAGTATTTTCTTTTTTTTTTTATTCAGAACATGCATTTCACAATCACTTACACAATAAAGGAGACAATAAGGTAGGCTATATAACTGGGGTCAGCATTAATTGGTATAGGGTCTGTCTCGAGTCGTTTCCGGGGGTTAAAAAAAAAAAATCAGTCACAAAACTATTTACTCAGTCAGTACTGAACACTGCTATGACTCATGCTTAATTAAAGCCATATCTCCATGGGTCGTTGTTAGTGGTGTTGGATAGCGAAATGAGTTAGATGTCCTGTCACTTAAGCCAATAATATAATGCCACTTTCACTGAGGTCGTCATGTCGCAAAATTACAGTTATATCTCAGTATTGGAAAGGTCGTAATGAATGAACGGTTTCAAGTTTTACACACACACACACACACACACACACACACACACACACACACACACACACACACATATATATATATATATATATATATATATATATAGTGTGTGTGTGTGTGTGTGTGTGTGTGCATACATATATATATATATATATATATGTGTGTGTGTGTGTGTGTGTGTGTGTGTGTGTGTGTGTGCATACATATATATATATATATGTGTGTGTGTGTGTGTGTGTGTGTGTGTGTGTGTGTGTGTGTGAATGTGTGTGTGCGTGCCAGTGTGTGTGTGTGTGTGTGTATCTCTGTGTGTGTGTGTGTGTGTGTGTGTCGGTGTGTGTGTGTGTGTGTGTGTGTGTGTGTGACGCAGCACGCGAAAACCCGCTTAAGTCACATTCAGCGATTCTTCGCTGTACATACAATCAAGTGGTTAGGGTCAAAATCATCAGTCAAGATCGACATTTTTATAGATATCGCATCTTCAAAGTCTCATCTTTGCTGTCGGTAAGTATCTTTGCACAAAACATCCTGGAACTGTAGTATTTTCAATGTTTTCAGGTGCATGCCTGTCAAAACCATGTAGAAAAACACTGCATTCTTTTGCCCCATTTCAGTTGCATGCTGAAAGCAACGAAGATTGGGAAATTCCGGTCTGCGAAGAAATATATGGAAATGAGCAGTGAACAGGCATGTAATGAACAGGCGTATGAATGTGGTCGGTTTTCAACGGTTTTACTGGCTATCTTCTGTTAGTTGCGACTTTAGCCAGGTCCCATTGATTCTTCCAATTTTGCCAAGTTTCCGACTCAAAGTTAGAAAAGAAAAAAGAAGAAAAAAGAAAGTTCAGGCTTTCTGTGGAACATTTTAATTGATGTTGTTTCATTCTGTGGTGTGTGTGACTCACAAAAATTCATCGAAGGACCTATGTGTTCAAAAAATTCGACGCAACGTGAAGTGAGCAAATATGGCGTCTTCGAAAACATCAGTCATCTGCAAAGCGAAAGCATGACATGTTGCGCACATGAACAGTGAGTCTATCTGAACATCTTTAGGCAATAGACGTCTTGAAACTTTCCTCGTTTGGCTACAAATAGCTATGAAATTTGGGTAATGTTCAACTTTAGAATACTAAACTCAGGGGGGCTGTTTAGACGAAAAACAAAGGGTGTCTTAGGCTCACCTCGATGCGTTAAGTTGAATGGAACCCTCAGATAAGCTGTACGACCACTACTTTCCCATGAAACTGCGACAATTTTATACACAGTAAGCTCAGCCGATCACAGCCAGAGCAACCACCTGCAAGCCATTTTGACTGCTGATCACGCGGGTGGTCGCGTCATCAATCTCTGTGTTTTATTCTAAAGTTGAAGACTACCTTACTGTGTATAAAATATAAACAGCCCCCCTGAGTTTAGTATTCTAAAGTTGAACATTACCGAAATTAGGCCACCCTTCACGCACCAGCCGCGTTACTGTAACTGCAAATCTAAATGTATTTTCTTCGAGCATCACTTTTGATTTTCAAACAATCAGTGTGTTGTTGTGTTATGTATATGATTCATTTCAGACACTTTGCTGAATAGATTTAGCACTAAACATGTAATGTGGTCACAGTATAACCAGATGTCAATGACCGGCATTCCAGTAACTTAAAATGTTTTGAACACAAATATCAAATTTGTAGCCAGAGACAACTGAGTCAGTGAATTAAAATATGTCTTGCACGCATGTACTGATGCCATTTGAACATTTTGAGGAGCATAGACCTAGCAGAAAATTTAGTCTTGAAATTAGGTCACTACACGCACTGACTACATTTCGGTTACAACTGTTCTAAACAGTGTTTGTTTATCGCACTGCTTGTGACCATTCACACAAATACTGCGCTGCACTAGATCTGTATTAGCTACATTCATAAACACTCTGATTACCTGGAATCTAACTGATTTGTGTTGTTTAAAGCCTATCAGCCGCACGTCAGATTAAGTAAATCTGTGATAAAGTCACAGCAAGATTTGATGGCCTTGACCAAAAAATCCATAATTAGGCCTGAAAGGTATTTCTAATGCCTGAACAACAACATACATTTTTATTAGGTCGTGGTAACTGTGTATAATCATGCTGTTGTAACTACCAAAACATATATTTTATAATGTTGGAAATGCAGCAAGACAATTTTCTTTTCAGCTGAATCATATCTGCTGTGATACTAAAAAGTACAAAAAATGAATGTTTAACTCACAGTCCTCAGAAATTTAAAAACATGTAAATCTGCTTTTATCCATCAGCCAAGGCCCTTTTCTTCCAGGTAACTGATTTTGACTGTAAATGACTGATCCAGCAACACACATGATGAGATATATGACTGGCTGGCACAATCTCATAACAAAAGTTACAGAAGTGACCTGTCCGTTCCAATTACAGCACCAGACCGATTGCTGCCTGCTAGCACCTACCATTAGGACACCAGGCCATATAACAGAAATTGTAAAGGAAATCTGTAGCAGAGACTTACGGCTCTGAATATATGTTAAGGTGGGGTTGTTTGGCGTTGATTTATTCAATCTCACGAGACATCAAAGGGCAATGGAACAGAAGAGATAATGAGAGTGGGGGACGTTTTCTTGATATGAAAATCCCACTTGCATGTAATCGGATGTGTGGTTACAAGAGTCACAAAGTACATAATGTGCACTTTGTAAAAGCAAATAAACAATTTTGATAGTTTCAGCTTGACTGAAAAACTAAGACATCAAGCTGGTATCACAAAGTTGTTGAAAACCCCTTCTCGACTGGTTGGGTTGTCTCTTTCCAACTGGACAATGTTTAGTCTTTGTGACAGTCCCCACTATATGTACACAACGATGTGCACTTTAAGTTGGTCTTGCAGCATTTACACCTTTCTCTACACACCACTGTGCAGGAGCAGTGAATCAGTTCACATCAAGTTTCTTGAGCTTTTGCAGAATGGTCCACAAAAGTCTTCCCCTCTCCTTTTCGCAATCCCCACCGCTCTACCTCCAGATGTAAGCACTCTCTCGGATAAACTGCTCTGTATGTGTGCCGTTCAAGAGCTGCTGATGTGGGTGGAGTATTTTCCAGTGTTCTTTTCTTTAGCGAGGAGAGGCTGCCTGCCCATGGTGACGACACGCAACTCGCTCAGACAGTCAAACAACAGGGCAACAAACTGCTCAACGATGTACTCAGGGGCTTCGTCTGGTTATCCATAATCATTAGGAAAGCATTAGTAGTTTGCTTACACAGTCTATGTGTTCCATGCTTCTTGTTTGCTTCTGCCAACAAGCAAAGCCATGGTTTATGCGCGATTCCTGCTGAACAACAACAACAAAAATCAAGTGACAAAGGGAACGGAGGGGGGAGTTAACAGTACTGATATGAATCTGATACATATGATATTTTTATCACCATATCTGATACTAGTGTTTTTCGAACCAAAGTTGTGTGCTGCAAACGAAACGACTCTAACTTCAACAGCCCACGTCCATCTTTAATTTATTTCATTGTTTTGATATCATTATTTAGATCTGTCAAAGTCTCAAACTTCCAATGCCAAAAGCAATTTCTGGTGAAATATTTTCGGTAGTCACTCCGGTCCAGTCCATTTCTTTCGACAATTTGTGATTGGCGGATCAAACGCACATTTCCTCTCTGAACAATACAAGATTTCCTTGTGTTCAGGAGCGTGCGAATTTGCCCATGGCCCTATGTGTGTGGTTATGTGTGTGTATGTGTGTGTGCGTGCGTGCGCATGCGTTCGTGCGCGCGCAAACACACTTTACCATCACTCACATACACAAACATACACACAAACGTTCATAAACCACACACGTACTCGTGGGTACACACGCACACACACATATACACAAGGGCACACACGTGCATATACGCACACGTACGCATGCGAACATTCACAAAACACGCAAACGCGCACACATATGTACATGCGCGCACACACACACACACGCACGCACGCTTTGATCTGGATCTAAGCCGAAGTTCCAAAGATTCATGCATCAGCTTAATTATGGACGTGAAATATTTGAACAGTCACAGTAACCGTAGGTTCTCTTGTGGCAGTATAATCTGTATTGCATGACGTCACTCCTCCACTTGCCATTCTTGTCTTTATTTGAGTACAAAGAGAAAATATGAATTTTCCTGTTCCATTGTCACATCGAAATACCAATTTCACTTAATTCTGAATCGTCTGACACCACATATATGTTCAGGAAAATTCTGTTTTGAAGCTACAGGCAGACAAATATGTGGGTTTTTCCATGAGCAGATTGTGGCTGATGACTCTGCATGACGTCACTCCTCCACTTGCAATACTACTTGTCTCCGTTTGAGTAGTGCAGAGAGAAAACGCGAATTTTCCTGTGCCTTTTTTCACATGAAAATTAACAGTTTATTCAGTTGTGAATCTATTAACGCAACATAAATATTCAGGATAATTCTTGTTTTTTTAAGTCAGAGGCACACAAATATGTTGTTTTTTCTAGAGCCGATTTCTCCATTTTTGCTCCTGGGGCACGTGAACTTTGAAAAAAATCATAGAACAAAAAAAAACTATGACAGGCAGATCCATTCTGTTTTTTCTATCATAATCTTTGATTTTTAAACTTTTAGAAGATACACAAAATTTAAAAAAAGAAGAAGATAAATTGCGACTTTAGCCGGGTTTTCGCGTACTGCGTCACACACACACACACACACACACACACACATATATATATATATATATGTGTGTGTGTGTGTGTGTGTGTTGAGAGAGAGTTATCGTAATTCATCCAAAGTGACAACAATGAAGCGGTGTTCTCACTAGATATTTCTGTGGTTCTTCACCACCATCATCTCACGGACATACTATTCACAATTAAAAGTTCGTGCCTTCCTCTGAAGAACAGACTTTCACGTCACAGGTCTTTGCTGCCATGACGTCACGTCTTTATGTCGGCTACGTCATAGAGCCGACTTTTTTTTTTTCTTTTTTTTTTCTTTATATATATATATATATGTGTGTGTGTGTGTGTGTGTGTGTAAGCATACATGTACAGCAAAAGAGGGGGAGTTAGTGGACGGGTTCAGTCGTGTTGAGAAACCCAATTGCCAGAGTTCGGAGCTCGACCTTTTTATTTCTTTTCTTTTTTTTTCCTTTTCTCTCCCCCCCCCCAACCCCCGCCACCCCACTCCCTCCATGGTGTTTGTGTTCAATCATAGACACCATCTCGACTTCTAGTGTCAATTCTAGGTTCAATGGACATGCATTTGAGGTTTTCTCGCGAATGTCGAACCCAGTTACGGTTGACATGTTTCGTGACAAGTCCCTGTGCTTGTATCTTTGTGTGTGTCTTTGTGTCTGTATGTGTGTTACGAAGATGCAGTGGACTGATCAAAGGCCACACCACCAACTGAACGAAGAAAAAAAAAAAGTGGGTGAGTGGCGGTGTTTAGAAAGACAAAGACACGCTAGAAAAAAAGAAAGAAAGGGAGGAAGAAAGTTTAAAGAAACGCAGATGGTAAAAAAAAACAGACAGAGAGAAAGCAGCGGAAGAAACCAGCACAAAAGTAGAGTCGGACAGACAAGAACAAAGAGAAAGACAGTACATACGGTTCGCTATCTATGGCAGGATGGTGGCGTTGCATGGTTGGTACTGGTTCCGCATTGATTACTTTTGATGACTTTTTTTTGTTACTGCAGATTTCTCTGTGTGTGAAATTCGGGCTGTTCTCCCCCCGTCCCCTGGAGAGAGCGTGTCGCCACGTACAGTGCAGTGCCATCTTTCTTTCTTTCTTTCTTTTTTTCCCGTTTATTTATTTATTTATTTTCGTTTTTTTCTCCCCTTCTGTCTGCAGGTGTATTTGCTTTGATATCAAACTGGATTTTTATTTATTTTATTTTATTTTTTTTTTTTTAACAGAATTTTTGCCAGGACAACCCTTTTCATGCCGTTGAGTTCCTTTACGTGCGTTAAGTACATGGTACACGGGACCTCGTGTGTATCGTTATCGTCTCAGTCATCCCGAAAGACTGTAGAAAGGAAGAAAGAAAGAAGGAAAAGAAAAGGAAAAAAAAAAAACGAAAGAAAAGAAGGTATGATTATGGTCATGTTTGTGCTTAATTCTGTAAAACTATGATGATCTTCTTGGTTTTCTTCTTCGTCTTCTACTTTTTTTTCTTTTCTTTTTTTTCTTTTTTTTTTCAGTCGCCGTCTTTTCTTCTTCTTCGTCGTCGTCGTCGTTGTCGTCGTCTTCTGCTTTCTTGGCTTCAGTTTCTTCAAGGAGGCGTCACTACGTTCGGACAAATCCATATTTGCTACACCACTTCCGGCTATTAGGCAGATGCAGCACAATCCGACACGCTTAGTCATGCATTGAGGAGTGCGTGCATGGATAATAATTGATTTGTGTACCTGTCAGAGTGGATTTCTTATGCAGAATGTTGCCAGAGGCCATCACTCTCGTTGCCATGGGTTCTTTTCCAGTGCGCTAAGTACGTGCTGCACGCGTACTACAAGACCCCGGCGGTTTATCGTCTTCGTTTGAGTGACGTGACGCTCAGTCTGATTTTCCCGAGTCAAACTTGGGAGAAAGGGTGAGAGCGCGATTCGAACCCAGACCCTCACAGACTCTGTATTGGTAGATGAGGGTCTTAACCATTCTGCCACCTTCCTCCTATGCTTTCGTGAATGTGAGCCGGACTGGGAGTCTTAAGTCTGCTCGCTTAGAACTGCGAGTGGTCTTTTACCGGCATTCATGGCTGGTTTTGCCCCGCCAGTTAGGGAGCAGTCCACCGTTTTCGGGGAGCTGAGAGTCAGTGGATGTCTAACTACTTTCACTCCCTGCATGAACTCTGACATGGATTAGGGGATCGTCAACGTACGTGTTTGGTCATCTTCAGCATACAGAGACAACATGCAGGGACCTAACTTGTGTTTCATACTGTCTGTACAATTGTCCCTGTTCACCCTACCTTCCACTCCCCGATCCCCCGACCCACCCACCCCCCTTGACACGGGCAACATGGCCTAGTCATTAAAATGTTCGGCTTTGAGTTCGAGAGACAGGAACGGGATAAAGAAAGTGAAAGAGACTGAAAAAAAAAATATATACGATCTCTCTCTCTCTCTCTCTCTCTCTCTCTCTCTCTATATATATATATATATGTATATATATGTATATATATACATACATACATACGTATACCCTTGACCGAACAACACACACACACACACACACACACACACACACACACACACACACATACACACACAAGAAATCATACCCTTGACCAAACAAAGCAGGCGCCGATATGTAACATTACAAGGATGGAACCTCAAGTCCAGCGCTCTAAACCACACTGCTCTCGTGTCTGTCCGTGCCTCGGCCCGCTACCGGCGGCGGCGGGGATTCGAACCTCGGCGGCGGCACACTCATGGAGTCCGTCAACGGTCCTGACAGATGGAAGCAGACAGCTTGCCTGCCTTGGAGGAAGGTGGTAGATTTTGTGTCTGTATTTCTTTTTATCACAACAGATTTCTCTGTGTGAAATTCGGGCTGCTCTCCCTAGGGAGAGCGCGTCGCTACACTACAGCGCCCCCCCCCCCCTCCGCCCCCTCCCTTTTTTTTTCTTTCTTTTTTTTTGTTGTTGTATTTTTTCCTGCATGCAGTTTTATTTGTGTTTCCTATCGAAGTGGATTTTTCTACAGAATTTTGCCAGGGACAACCCTTTTGTTGCCGTGGGTTCTTTTACGTGCGCTAAGTGCATGCTGCACACGGGACATCGGTTTATCGTCTCATCCGAATGACTAGCGTCCAGACCACCACTTAAGGTCTAGTGGAGGGGGAGAAAATATCGTGAGCCGTGATTCGAACCAGCGCGCTCAAATTCTCTCGCTTCCTAGGCGGACGTGTTACTTCTGGGCCATCACTCCACCAGAATGGTTAACAAAGACGCTCAGCTGCCAATATAGAGAGGGTGTGGGTTCGAATCCCGCTCTCGCCCTTTCTCCAAAGTTTGACTGGAAAATCAAGCTGAGCGTCTAGTCATTCGGACGAGACGTTAAACCCGAGGTCCCGTGTGTAGCATGCACGTGGCGCACTGAAAAAAAGAACCCATGGCAACGAGAGTGTTGTCCTCTGGCGGACTTCTGTAGAATGAAATCCACTCTGGTAAATTAACAAATCATATAAGAAGCATGCACTCAAGGCCTGACTAAGCGCGTTGAGTTATGCTGCTGGTCAGGCATCTGTCTAGCAGATGTGGTGTGGCGTATGTGGATTTGTCCGAACGCAGTGACGCCTCCTTGAGAGTCTGAAACTGAAACTGAAAGCCTTGCCTTGCCTTGCATTGCCTTGCCTTGCCTTGCTTTGCTGTGCCTTGCCTTGCCTTGCCTTGCTTTGCTGTGCCCTGCCTTGCCTTGCCTTGCTTTGCTGTGCCCTGCCTTGCCTTTCCTTGCCTTGCCTTGCTTTGCTGTGCCCTGCCTTGCCTTGCCTTGCTGTGCCTTGCTGTGCCTTGCCTTGCCTTGCCTTGCTTTGCCTTGCTTTGCTGCGCCCTGCCTTGCCTTGCCTTGCCTTGCTTTGCCTTGTCTTGCTTTGCCTTGGTCCCTTAGCTCCGTGAGGAACCGTCGGGGCACCGAGATGCTGACTCGTGCACTGGTCTTCTCCATTCTGGACGATCACATGTGACTGATTGTGTCACGGCTACAAATGCCAGCCCTGTCCACTCTCCAGTTTTGTCAGACTCCCCCCCCCCCCCCCCGCACCCCCCCCCCCTCCCCCTATCTAGCATTCCTCCTTGAAGGATGACTTTGGCGAGGCCGTTCGATCATGTGGTATGACCATACCATTTCAGTTTCCGTTTCTTCACGGATGGTCAGAAGGTTGTCGCGGTGTGGCCCTGTTATTATATAATTATGTCCAGTAATTATGGTATGGCGAATTTGCTCGCTGATGATGTTTTCGAGATCTCTACGAGATGCTCAAGATCTTTCGATAGCTTCTCATTTCCACAGTTTGGATTTTCTTTTGCTGTTCTGCACATCAGTTCAGTTCAGTTCAGTTCAGTTACTCAAGGAGGCGTCACTGCGTTCGGACAAATCCATACACGCTACACCACATCTGTTAATTAAGCAAATGCCTGGCCAGCTAAGCAGCGTTAAACCCAGACAGACGTCATATTAGTCCAAAGGGTACTGATTTTACTCGATCGACGTGCGACTGACTAGCCGCTATAGCACCTCGTCTGAAGCTGCTGAGTGGGCGAGTGGCTGACCGATTTTCATGACTGACATCCGACATCTGCAGTGTGGATCAAGAGTGGTTGGCAGAATATATGACTTGCCACCAGAAATGGCCCTCGACACACCTGTGCGGGGACAAGTTGGTAGTGGTGCTGGTGCTGGTGTTGGTGGCAAGGACGTATACATAGAGACTGTGATGTCAGTCGAGCCAGTTTGTCAGATAGGAGAGGGTTTGGGGGTGGGGGGGTGGGGGTGGGGAGTGTGTGTGTGTGTGTGTGTGTGTGTGTGTGTGTGTGTTTGTGTGTGTGTGTGATACAGACAAACGGACAGACAGACAAACGCAGACACACACACACACACATCTCTCTCTCTCTCACTCAGTTTCACACACACACACACACACACACACACACACACACACCTCTCTCACTCACTTTCACACACACACACACACACCACACACACACACACACCTCTCACTCACTTTCACACACACACACACACACACCTCTCTCTCACTCACTTTCACACACACACACACACACACACTACAATAATATTCCCAAAGGGCGCACATGTGCTTCACAATGCATCACAAATAACAACAGAAGATGCACGAACAAATGGCCGAAACAATGAGCAGTGTGGAGATCTATATGTAGCAGTACGCTTTCATTTATCATTTTATTTATCTATTTATTTATTTGCTTTGTTATTTCTTCATATTTGCATTGACAACAATTCATTCCAAACAACAGCCCAGGCATGTGTTACATTTCTGGTATCCTTCTTCTTCTGCGTTCACTCGTATGCACAAGAGTGGGCTTTTACGTGTATGACCGTTTTTACCCCGCCATGTAGGCAGCCATACTCCGTTTTCGGGGGTGTGCATGCTGGGTATGTTCTTGTTTCCATAACCCACCGAACGCTGACATGGATTACAGGCTCTTTAACGTGCGTATTTGATCTTCTGCTTGCATATACACACGAAGGGGGTTCAAGCATTAGCAGGTCTGCACATAAAAACGGTCACACACTTTTACCCCTCCCCCTCGCACAGCCCCTACCCCCACGGTTTATTTATTTTATTTATTTATTTTATTTATTTTTCGTCTAATATCACTTCAAGTGGAAAGACGTTAAACTGAAGACAACAACAACAACATATGTTGACCTGGGAGATCGTAAAAATCTCCACCATTTACCCACCAGGCGCCGTCACCGTGATTCGAACCCGGGACCCTCAGATTGACAGTCCAACGCTTTAACCACTCGGCTATTGCGCCCGTCATTTCTGGTATCCGAAACCATTAATGTTCAGTTCAGTTACTCAAGGAGGCCGTCACTGCGTTCGGACAAATCCATACACGCTACACCACATCTGCTAAGCAAATGCCTGACCAGCTAAGCAGCGTAAACCCAGACAAATGAGAAAACATAGCATTATATACTTTAGTGTATTGTTGAGTCAGTCTGTGTTACATACTTGAGTGGATGGTCAAGCCAATCTTTTATATTTATTATCTAAAAAGTTTTTTGTTCCATTTCTTTGAGTAGTACAGGTGCGCCCTTTGGGAATATTATTGTAGTGTGTGTGTGTGTGTGTGTGTGTGTGTGTGTGTGTGTGTGTCCTTCCAACCAAATACAGCTTTAAAAAGCTGACAGTGTGTATTTTACGGGCTGCTGTTAACAGCACTTCCAAGTCTTTGTTCTACATCGCCATGATCCGTGAAGAGGCTGCAGCAATAATTGTATCTATAACATTTGAATAAGGCAAGACAAATGTTTGGAGCAGCAGTACATACCCATCACATTTGAATTTTGGCATCAAAATATAATGTTTAGCGCGGCAGTAACATATCTATAGCATTTGAATAACAAGAAACACACACACACACACCCCTCTCCCTCTCTCTCTCTATGTGTGTGTGTGTGTGTGTGTGTGTGTGTATAATATATATATATATATATATATATGTGTGTGTGTGTGTGTGTGTGTGTTTATTACGGAGGAAAAACAAGCTTTCATAAGAGAGAGAGAGTGGACACTGGTATGGATTGTCATTGCCAAGAAATGTCATTCGACATACCGATCATCTGCCAGTCTTGAATAAAAGCTTATTTGTGTTTGCATATTTCTTCTGTCTTTGCTGCTGTGTGCACATGTCAAATGATCGGTATTAGGACAGGCCAGGCGCTTCCTTTTTCGAGGAAGTGTCTGGGTTTGTTCCAATGTACTTTTTATTTACTTGTGTCCTAGCTAAATCGGTAGCGATAGCAGCACTGACTTGAAGTTGTGTACCTTGTGAATGGAGAGAGTTACCACTCTTTACTATTTGTTAATTATATAATGCTATTTTTCTCATTTGTCCATGGCATATACGAACTTCGATACGAACCATAGCAAAGTGCCTTCTAAACTGTTAACACCATTCGGACTATTTGTCATATTGCTTGTGCTTCTAGCAAATGATCTAATTATAATTTTATTATCAGACGATAAAACAGAAACAAAACATGACTTTTAGCCAGATCTGTTTTAAAGAATATACATTTTTCTCGCACAATTATAAACTTCACACCGAAAAAGAAAGTGTTTTTCGTCATCCACTTGGTATCCACAGACAGGACGTGACTGACTGGAAATCACAGGTTGAAACTATCTCCTGTTTGCATTAAAAGCAAGAAACCTTAACCCCAATCTCGCATAATTCACCATTGATCTGTAACGATTCTGAGAAATGCTTCAGGTTGGAATATACTTTTAAAGACAAAGAACCAACTATATTTTTCTTTACTTTCTGTACCGGAATGTCAGTTTTGTTTATAGAAATAAGTGAGTATCTTTCTGCAATGAACTGCTGGTCGTTTCCTACGCCTTGGGACAACCACCCGGTTCCAAAACCATGTTCAGTTAGAACCTTCTTCAGTCTATATAACACCAGTTTTCTTTTTCCTAACTACCTTTGCAAAGTTTAGTGCTTGTCTTTCGAGTCATCCAATGTTCTTGGCATTTTGGTGCATGGTGTGGTATGCAGCCTATTCTTGTGATTAGTTGGAATTTTGGACCCACATAATCCCAACAGAATACAAAAATCGGAACTGTTATAAGTAGTCGTACATAAATTTATTCTGATTGTTTTTTTTTTAACTTGATGATCTCAGGACAATATGAACTGATTTAAAAGAATATATATATATTTTTTCAGAGTTTGCAAACAAATGGAAAACTTGTCAAAGGTGCACAAACTACCACTTTCATCTTTCTTTCTTTGCAGGGCAGGATTTCACTTCATACAATACCGTATGATACTGAAGCCATTCACTTCATACAATACCGTATGATACTGAAGCCATTCACTTCATACAATACCGTATGATACTGAAGCCATTCACTTCATACAATACCGTATGATACTGAAGACATTCACTTCATACAATACGGTATGATACTGAAGCCATTCACTTGATACAATACCGTATGATACTGAAGACATTCACTTCATACAATACGGTATGATACTGAAGACATTCACTTCATACAATACGGTATGATACTGAAGCCATTCACTTGATACAATACCGTATGATACTGAAGCCATTCACTTCATACAATACCGTATGATACTGAAGACATTCACTTCATACAATACCGTATGATACTGAAGCCATTCACTTCATACAATACCGTATGATACTGAAGACATTCACTTCATACAATACCGTATGATACTGAAGCCATTGATAACGAAAATGTACACATTAGTGGTATCAGTAGTATATCGTTCAAGCATTTATCTCTCTCTTTTTTGTTTGTTTGTTTGCTCCAGTCCGGTTTAGTTTTGAAGAAATCGGAAGTTTGCTTTTTGCTTTCTCTTTTTGTGGATACATAATCTGCCATAAACTTAGGCTGGGCATGTTTTTGTTTTTGCTTGTTTTAAGGGAAGAGGCTCCCTCTCTCTCTCTCTCTCTCTCTCTCTCTCTCCTTTAGCTTTTTCCGGTGATAGTGTTGGTGTTCTTTGACTGACGGGAGTTTTGCTGAGACTATTTTGACCCCATCCCCCCACCCCCCACGTCCCCCCTTCCCCACCCCACCGTTGGTCAAGTCTGTAGTGCCGACAGTCTGTGACTGCTTCCTTTGAAGGCTGTGTCATCACTGCTCTTTTTCTTCTTCTTCTTATTTTCTTTTCGTTGACTGTAAGTAGTGAGAGTAAGAGTGTGTGTGTGTGTGTGTATGTGTGTGTGTGTGTGTGTGTGTGCGCGTGCGTGCGTGTGTGTGTGTGTGCGTGTGTGTGTGTGTGTGTGTGTGTGTGTGTGTGTGTGCGCGTGCGTGTGTGTATGTGTGTGTGTGTGTGTGTGTGTGTGTGTGTGTGTGTGTGTGTGTGTGTGTGTGTGTGTGTGTGAATGTGACACGTGCGTACATTATATAGAAATTAAAAAAATGTGTACGCTAATGCAAACAGCGAACAAACACACAAACAAACAAGAGTGTCGAAGAGGGATGGGGGAGGGGAGAGGGGGAGGAGGAGGGGGTGCTAGAAAGAGTGGTCATGAATGATTTATGTAACTTGTAATATTTTTTCTTTCACGTAATGCGCCCTGAGCTGTAAGAGAGGCCTGGTTGCTTCAGTGTAAAAGTGGTGTATGGCCCACCATTGACGACGCTACCTGCAGTGACACTGAAGCAGACTAGGCCTATAATAACTTCAGGCCGGTCAGCCACTAACTAACTAACTAACGTTCTTTCTTCTTTTC
>NC_134910.1:15663432-15668432 GCF_041734735.1 Babylonia areolata | reverse complement strand
GTTGGTTGGATTGTCACATTTCCCCAGCTATGATTGAAAACTCCACTAAACTATTGTTGGTTGGATTGTAACGTTTCCCCAGCTATGATTGAAAACACCTCTAAACTATTGTTGGTTGGATTGTAACATTTCCCCAGCTATGATTGAAAACACCACTGAACTATTGTTGGTTGGATTGTAACGTTTCCCCAGCTATGATTGAAAACACCACTAAACTATTGTTGGTTGAATTGTCACATTTCCCCAGCTATGATTGAAAACACCTCTAAACTATTGTTGGTTTGATTGTAACGTTTCCCCAGCCATGATTGAAAACACCACTGAACAATTGTTGGTTGGATTGTCACATTTCCCCAGCCATGATTGAAAACACCACTGAACTATTGTTGGTTGGATTGTAACGTTTCCCCAGCTATGATTGAAAACACCACTAAACTATTGTTGGTTGGATTGTCACATTTCCCCAGCTATGATTGTAAACACCACTGAACTATTGTTGGTGACTCTGGATCACTTGCAGTAGTGACCGGAGGAAGGTGGCAGAATGGTCAAGACGTTCAGCTGCCAATATAGAGTGGCTTGAGGGTCTGGGTTCGAATACTGACCTGTCTCCGTCGCCCTTTGTCCCACGTTTGACTGGAAAACCAAAGCGGCTGGGCGTCTACAATTGAGAAAACATCTGGTCCCTTATCTGACATTGTAGACATTGTAAGTTCTGAGAAAAAAAAGGCGTCTAGTCGTTCGGATGAGATGATAAACTCGAGGTCCCATGTGCAGTGCGCATTTGGCGCACTGAAAAAACAACAACAAAAAACAAAAAAACACACACACCAAAAAACCCAAACAAACAAACAAACAAACAAAAAACAAAAACAAAAAAAACCCACATGGCAACGAGAGTGTTGTCCTCTGGGAAAATGATGTGGAAGAAATCTACTCTGATATGTACACGAAATAACAACCATCTACCTGAAGATCTAGTCATCAACCCCATCCACATGTAATATGCGGCTTCTTTTCAAACGTGTGTGTGTGTGTGTGTGTGTGTGTGTGTGTGTGTGTGTGTGTGTGTGTGTGTGTGTGTGTGTGCTACTACGTGCATGTGTAAGTATGCACAAGTTTTTAGATTGATATGCACTTGTATGTATCCTAATTTCTACTGTATCTGTGTTTGTGTATGATTTTCGATTTATGTTCGTATCTTGTTATGAACTATCCCCCCCAATATTCCTTGTGACCCCGGTACACTTGGTAATAAACACATAATCTATTCTATATATGGCATGCATTCAAGGCCTCGGTGACTAAGCTGGCGCGTTGGGTCAGTCACAAGTTATGCTGCTGGTCAGGCATCTACTTGACAGATGTGGTTGTAGCGTATATGGATTTGTCAGAGTGACGCAGTGACGCCTCGATCCTTGACTGAGAAATTGAAACTGGACGATATAGTTCATTGCCAGTGCCAAGATAGATATGTCTTGTGATGGAGGATTCCAGAGGGGACGAAAGTACAGTTGTATCAGGCACAGAAACGGCCCCTAATGGCTGTCTTTAAAAGGGTTTACTTCATACTCTGATGATTCCTTTTTTTTTCCCCCTTTTGAATGCATCTTTGCAAAGTTATTTTGCGATAACGAAAGGCCGCTTGTAACCCTTATTTTCCTCCATTGTCACGTACGAATCAATGTATGTATGTATGTATGTATGAATGTATGCATGTATGTATAAATAAAATCAAACAAAAGACCTCTCTCTCTCTCTCTCTCTTTATTGTTATGGGGTTGTTGTTGTTGTTTGTTTGTTTTTTTGCCGTTGGTTTTTTTTTTTTTGACATGAACGCTGCACCATACATGATGCCTATCTCGCCCGCCGGCGCCGCGCGCACATGACGTCACCACTACCACCAAAGCAACTCACCCACCACCACCACCACCACCTCCACCAACCGAGAGAGAAAATGGACTCGCCCAGGAGCCAGCAGCACAGAGAGAGAGAGAGAGAGAGAGAGAAGCGACCACCACAAGGCTTTTTGCCTTTGCCTCTCTCTCTCTTTTCCCACCACTACAACGACTACTACTGCTGAGCCATTGAGTGGGCGCCATACCCCCTTGAGCGGGGTAATCGTAAGCTAATTCTAATTACCAGTCACCACTGCGCTACGCTGTGTGTGTGTGTGTGTGTGTGTGTGAGAGAGAGAGAGAGAGAGAGAGAGAGAACCCCCCGCCCCTCCGACCTACACCACTCCTCAGTAATCTTTACTAGGTGGGGGACTGCATGAGTGACACAAAATCAAGACTGTACTGGCTGGTGGTGTATAAATGGTGGGTTTGTTTCACAAAGAATGATAAAAAAAAAGAAGAAAAAAAAAAGAAGAAGAAGGAAAAAACAAACAAACAAACAAACAAAACCCCAACCAATCTCCCCCCCCCCCCCACCCCCCAAAACTGGTTCAAGTCTAGAACACACAGGATAACGGGAGTCTCCTCTGGCACTTACAATGGACAGTCAGGAAAGAGAGGTCGAGAAAGAGAGGGAGAGAGAGAGCGGGGAGGGAGAGGGAGAAAGAGAGGAGGAACGGTAAGAGAAAGAGAGAGAGAGAGAGAGAGAGAAAGGACGAGAGAGAAAGGGAGAGAAAGAGTGAGGAGAGAACGGGAGAGGGAGGGGGGGGAGCGAGGGAGGGGGCAGTCTGGAGAGACTCGGACTGAGGGGGCGGGAGAAAGAGACTGAGATGGGGGTGGGGGTGGGGAGAGGATGTGGAGAGGGACAGAGAGGGATGGAGTGAGAGGGAGAAAGAGGGAGAGAAAGAGGGGGAGAAAGAGGGGGAGAAAGAAGAAAAGTGTAAGAGAGGAGTAGGGGGAGGGAGGTAGGGAGAGAGAGAGAGAGGAGGGGAGAGAGGAGAGAAAGGCAGTGAGAGACAAAGAGAGGGAGAGATGGAGAGAGAGGGAGAGAGAGAGAGAGAGAGACTTTGACACGTTAATGTCATTGGCTATGAGGTCCTTATGACATGGGTGAATTCATCAACATACTTCCAGTTTATAACAAACCATTATGATAAACGAATGACAGAGAGAGAGAGAGAGAGAGAGAGGGGGGGGGGGATTGGGGGGCAGTGGAGTGGGGGGGGGGGTCAACACAAAACAAGACAAGATTCCATTTTCCAACACAGGTATTCTCGTTTTCACCCTGTCCTTCACTGATAAAGGAATGTATACATGTATGATAGTCAGTCATGTCAGACTATGACCATCAGAACAACAGAGGAGGTAACTGCTGTCCCGACTATCTGGGCTGGAATTTGATTATAGTACAGAGAATCTTGCCCAAGTTACATCCCCACTCTCTCTCTCGGTCAAGAGTGTTTTAGGACAGTCGGCGCTGGGATGGTTCCCAAAGGCCAACCAGCCCCCAAGGCTGCATGCAGCACTAAGAGCCCGAGTGTAAATTTGCCTCCTAGTTTGAGAGTCGTATTCCTTCAGTGTTTTTCAGTTTTCAGTTTCTCAAGGAGGCGTTACTGCGTTCGGACAAATCCATATACGCTAAACAACATCTGCTAGGCAGACCAGCAGCATAACACAACGCGCTTAGTCAGGCCTTGAGTGCATGCTTATATATTTGTGTATCTATCAAAGTGGATTTTTTTCTACAAAACTTTGTCAGAGGACAACACTCTCGTTGCCATGGGTTCTTTTTTCAGTGCGCCAAGTGTGTGCTGCACACGGGACCTCGGTTTATCGTCTCATCCGAAAGACTGAACTCTCCATTTCATTTTGTAGTCAAACTTGGGAGAAAGGGTGAGAGCGGGATTCGAACCCACACCCTGAATGAATCTCTATATTGGCAGCTGAGCGTCTTAACCATTCTGTCACCTTCTAAGCTGTAAATGACTTCCCATTGCAATCAAGAAACCATTGCTAATACAGCCGTTTTCACTTTGCTGTTGGCCCACATGTAATCTTTTGTTACTCTGTGATATAAGCTGATTGTTGGGCGGATATACACTCACTGCATGATAAAAAGATGAAGGTTTTAAGCATGCTGTTAAAAAAAAGAAAAAAAAAGAAAGAAAAGAAAGAATTTGTTGGCGAGACAGAATTAGACTAAGAGCCTAAGATAACCAGTCTGATAGGGAGAGAGACAGACAGACAGACAGACATACAGACAGGTACCCAGACAGACGATAGAAAGATGATAGAAGACAGAGAGGCAAAATGATGATGATGATGGTGTTGACAATGATGATGATTAAAAACGATAATGACATTACTGTTACTACCGCTGCTCTTGTTGCTGCTGCTGCTACAACTACCACTAAAAAAAACAAAGTGATAATAAAATAAAGTGCAACAACTACTGCTACTACTACTACTTTTTTTTTTGCCGACCTACTTTTCAGTAACGGAATTTGTATCCATGAGTACATTATCTCTTTCATTTTCGACGATTTCTATATTTTGGGTGTGATCTAGACCAGTAAAATATCCTTTGCAAACAAGACAGTGGCCATCTAATAGATTATTTCTAACTCCGAAGTTCTGTCTGCTGTCTGTCTCTCTCTGTCTCTCTCTCTCTCTCTCTCTGTCTCTCTCTCTCTCTCTCTCCCCCCCACCCTCCCTTCCTCTCTCTGTCTCTCTCTCTCTCTCTCTGTGTCTCTCTCTCTCTCTCTCTCTCCCCCACCCTCCCTTCCTCTCTCTGTCTCTCTCTCTCTCTCTCTCTCTGTCTCTCTCTCTCTCTCTCCCCCCACCCTCCCTTCCTCTCTCTGTCTCTGTCTCTCTCTCCCCCCCCCCTTCCTCTCTCTGTCTCTCTCTCTCTCTCCCCCCCCCCCTCCCTTCCTCTCTCTCTCTCTCTCTCTCTCTCTCCCCCCCCCCCTCCCTTCCTCTCTCTGTCTCTCTCTCTCTCTCCCCCCCCTCCCTTCCTCTCTCTGTCTCTCTCTCTCTCTCTCTCCCCCCCTTCCTCTCTCTGTCTCTCTCTCTCTCTCCCCCCCCCCCTTCCTCTCTCTGTCT
>NC_134910.1:15650932-15655932 GCF_041734735.1 Babylonia areolata | reverse complement strand
AGAAGCGAGAGAATCTGAGCGCGCTGGTTCCAATCACGGCTCAGCCGCCGATATTTTCTCCCCCTCCACTAGACCTTGCTTGAGTGGTGGTCTGGACACTATAGTCATTCGGATGAGACGATAAACCGAGGTCCCGCATGCAGCATGCACTTAGCGCACGTAAAAGACTCCACGGCAACAAAAGGGTTGTTCCTGGCAAAAAAAAAAAAAAAAAAAATGTAGAAGAATCCAAGATAGGAAAAACAAATAAAACTGCACGCAGGAAAAAATGGTGGCGCTGAAGTGTAGAGACGCGCTCTCCCTGTGAGATACGCTGATCCATATTTCCATGTATCAGTCTTAGGGTCACGTTCAAAACTGATGTTATGCTTGTGGCCCATTTAGAGAAAATAGTTGTTGTGGTGTGTGTTGTGTGTGTGTGTGTGTGTGGTGTGTGTGTGAGTGTGTGTGCGTGCGAACGCGTGTGTGTGGATCTATCTGCCTGTGTGTCTGTGTACTGTGTCTCTGTGTGTAAAGAACAGCAACAACAACAACAACAAAACAAAAACAAAAACAATAAAAGAAAGAAAAAAAGAGGAAAAAACACACACAAAAAAAACAGGAAAAAAGAAGACGAAAAAGGAAGGGAAATGAATATAGACTCTTTTTGCATGGTGTCACTCTTTTGTGACAGGGAATAAGCTATGTATTTTGTATTATCATTATTATTATTATTATTAGTGTGTGTGTGTGTGTGTGCGCGCACACGCGCGCGTGTGTGCATTTGTGTGTGTGTGTGTGTGTGTGTGCATGCGCGTGCGATCGTTTTGTTGTTGTTGGTGTTTTTTGTTGTTGTATTATTTTAGGATGTGATAATACGGACAGGACACCACGTAGACACACGCACACACACACACACACACACACACACACACACAGACACACACGCACATACACCCCCCACCCACCCACACACACGCACACACACACACACACGCATACACACACGCACACACACACACACACACACACGCACACACACACACACACACACACACACACATACACACACGCACACACACACACACATACACACACGCACACACACTCACGAAACATTCATCAAGTCATGAAACAAGTTCGCCCTGCCCTACCCTCCTTCCTACACCGCTCTCCCCCCCCACCCACCCGCAACACACACACACACACACACACACACACACACACACACACATACTCCCACCTCCCCCCATCCCCTCCCTCCATCATCCTCCTACCCCCCCCCCCCCAATTCCCCCCCCCCCCCCCCCCAAAAAAAAAAAACCACCCCAACCCTCTCTCTTCTTTCTCACTTTTTGTAAAAAAAAAATCTCTCTCTCCGTCTTCCCCCTTCGCTTCTCTCTTTCGTCTATTCCCCTCCTCCTTCCTCTCTCTCCCCCTTTTTCCTCTCCTCTACCCTTTCCTCCCCCCCCCCTCTCCGCTCTCCCTCTCTCCTCACACTCCCCTCTCTTCCCCCCCCCCCCCCCCTTCCCCTTCCCCCCCCACTCTCTCTCTATATCCCCCTCTCTGTCTCCCCCCCTCTCCCTTCTTCCACTCTCTCTCCCCCCCTCTATCTCCCTTTTTTCCCCCCCCCTCTCTCTCCCCTCCCTCCCCTTTTCTTTTTCCCCCCTCCCTCCCCCTCTCTCTCCTTTCTCTCCCCCTTCCCCCTCTCTCTCTCCCCTCTTTTTCTCCCCCCAAACCCCGACAGATCCCCCCCCTCTCTCCCCCTCTCTCCCCTGCCCTCCCCCCCTTTTCCCCCCCCCTCTCTCTCTCCCCTCTCCCCCCCCCCCTCTCTCTCTCTGTGTGTCTCAACCGACTTAAAACTCTGGAGGAAGGGGAACGGGTTGCCGCTAATTGTGTTTTGTCTACCTTTTGACACTCACGGATTGTCATAAATAGGTTGAGGAGGCTCGCCACGGGTCGACCTCTCGTCTGACGCCATACATCATCCCCCTGTTGGCTCCTGTGAGGCCCCGTCGGGGTTTTTCTTTCTTTCTTTTTTTTTTCCTTTTTTTTTTTTTTTTTTTTTTTTTTTTTTTTTTTGATGTGGTGGTGGTGGTGTGGTGGGGGGTGTGTGTGTGTGGGGGGTGGGGGAGGGGGCGAGGGGGGGGGGTACGTTTTGTTTGTTGTGGTGGTGGAGGTGGTGGTAGGTACGTGGTGGTGGTGGTGGTGGTGGTGATGGGTGTGGTGGGGGGTGGGGTTATTCGGTACTGTTTCGTTTTATATTATGTTATATAGTATTGGATTATATGATATTATATTATGTTGTATATTATGTTCTGTTGTGTTCTGTTCTGTCATATCATTTGCCGCGTCCATATGTGATGTTTAATGTGAGGCTTATGTTCAAACGCGCGCGCGCGCGCGCGCGCGCGCGCGCGTGTGTGTGTGTGTGTGGTGTGTGTGTGTGTGTGTGTGTGTGTGCATGCCCAAGTCTTTATGTTGATATGCACATGTATGTATCCAAAAGTATCTGTGTTTGTACATGATTTTAGGTGTATGTTTCTCACCTGTTATATACTGTACCTCCCCCCAGCCCCCAATATTCCTTGAGACATATTCTATTCTATTCTGTTCTATGATTTTATTCTTTCTATTCTGTTCAGTTTTATATATTGGCTATTCATATTTTATTTATTCATTTATTTGTTCCCCTTTTTGGCCAATTTCAGGGAAAAAAAATCGTTTCGTAGACTTTGAGTAGTGAAAGTCAAGTCAAGACAAGATGTTTAATTTCATGATGGTAAATTGAATAAGAACAAATGTGTGTGTGTGTGTGTGTGTGTGTGTGTGTGTGTGTGTGTGTGTGTGTGTGTGTGTTCGTTCTTTTGTTTAGCGTCTTTTCACTATCAGTGATATTAGACGGTGTGTGTGTGTGTGTGTGTGTGTGTGTGTGTGTGTGTGTTTAGTTCACTCGCAAATGCAACGAGCAGTGCTCTGCTTTGATCTGTGTATTTCATCTCATGAGATCCTTCTCACTTTCAAAACAACAAACGACGACGACGACGATGATGATGATGATGATAGTAGTAGTGTAGTGATAAACTTCAATATCACACACACACACACATATATATGTGTACAATAAAATTATATATATATATATATATATATATACATTGATTGATTGATATGGATACTTATATATAGCCTATCCTCGGTCGGAGACCAAGGTCTAAGCGCTTTACAAACACGGGGTCATTTGCACCACAGGCTGCCTACCTGGGTAGAGTCGACTGACGGCTGCCACTGGCCGCTCATCATTCGTTTCCTGTGTCATTCAATCAGATTTCAGGCACGCACACACACACTCAGACAAACATGTAACATTTTTTTTTCGTATATGACCGTTTTTTGTTGTTGATTTTTATTTACCTCGACATGTAGGCAGCCATACTCCGTTTTCGGGAGGGGGTGGGTTGCATGCTGGGTATGTTTTTGCTTCCATAACCCACCGAACGCTGACATGGATTTCAGGATCTTTAACGTGCGTATTTGATCTTCTGCGTGAGTATACACTCGAAGGGGGTTCAGGCATTAAGCAGGTCTATACATATGTTGACCCTGGGAGATCGGAAAAATCTCCCCCTTTACCTACCAAGCACCGTCACCGAGATTCGAACCCTGGACCCTCAGATTGAAAGTCCAACACTTTAACCACTCGGCTATTGCGCCCGTGTCTATCATCATATATATATATATATATTCCTTGTCAGTAACCCCGGTACACGAGGAAATGAGACATATTCTATACTATTCTGTTCTATTATTTTATTCTTTCTATTCTGTTCAGTTTTTATATATTGACTATTCATCTTTTATTTATTCATTTATTTATTCCTCTTTTTGGCCAATTTATATATATATATATATATTATATATATATATATATATATTATATATATATATATATATATATATGTGGTGTGTGTGTGTGTGTGTGTGTGTGTGACTTTCTCAGTCAACACACGTCACGCCAAAGAAGCGAGGAAGTTGACAAAAATAAGTCGGCGGAGGAGAACCAGTGACAAGAAGAAACAGGACCTTTCAGCAGAGACAATCCCCCTGTTCTCTTTCTTCCCCCCTCCCTCCAGCGCCCCCCCCCCCCCCGTCCCCCCCCCGCCCCCCCCCCCCCTCCCCCATACCCCCTCTACCCCCCCCTGCCCCTCAGGAAAGTCCGGCTGATGATTAAACTGTTGGCAGAATGAAGCGGACTTTCCTTCAAGATTCGCTCTTACATTATAACATTTTAATGAATAATGATAATGATAATATATTCTATTTTTGACTCACTTGTGTAAACAAAGTGAGTCTATGTTTTAACCCGGTGTTCGGTTGTGTGTGTGTGTGTGTGTGTGTGTGTGGTGTGTGTGTGTGTGTGTCCGTGTGTGTGTGTGTCCTGTGTGTCCGTAGTAAACTTTAACATTGACATTTTCTCTGCAAATACTTTGTCAGTTGACACCAAATTTGGCATAAAAAATAGGAAAAATTCAGTTCTTTCCAGACATCTTGTTTAAAACAATATTGCAACCTCTGGGATGGGCACAAAAAATAAAAAAGAAGCCTAATTATATGCAGACTGCATTTACTGTTATATTTATATTTTTTGTATTCTCTAAACTTGGCACTTTGACCTCTTATTCTGACACAACAACAAGAGGAGTCATTATTATCATTTTTTGTTCAAACAGGAACTTCTTTTGCTAAGCATGGAATTTTTATTTATTTTGCAAACGTTTTGGTGGCAGAGGGTAAAAAAGGGAAATTACTCTGTAATTAATGCTAGGGGACTTAATTTATCACAAGTGAGTCTTGGAAGGCCTTGCCTCTCTTGTTTTATATAGCGCTATGATTTGAGCACAGGCAAGCTCTAAGCGCTGTACAAATCCAGTCACCTAAAGTGAAACACGAAAGAACATGAAAAGGAGTAGAATCATATAAAACTGAATCATTAGTATCATAAAACACACACACACACACAC
>NC_134910.1:15645932-15648432 GCF_041734735.1 Babylonia areolata | reverse complement strand
ACACACACACACACAATTATAAAACAAGCAAACAAAGACATACGTACACATTCACGCCCACACACTCAAACACACACAAACACACACACGCACTTACTGTTCACACATACACATACATTCAGTTTTTCATTCATCATGGCATGGCGGCTAGTGGACTGAGTACAAGCAAGCATTTGCAAAAGACCGCGAATAGGTTAATCAAATGTATCGAATAGAAATAATTTTAAAGAGAGATATGGCTCGAATTTGACGACATGTCTTTGGAAGCATGTTCCATTCTATGCTTCCATTAAATGAGAGACTCATCTTAAATAAATCAATTTTAGGCTTTGGGACAATAGCTCTATCTGATTTACGTTGGAACTGGAAACAAAATAATGATTTTAAATATTGTGGGCATGCGTTATGAACAATTTTATGCATAAGAATCAATGTGTTATATCTAATAAGTAGATGAACAGGTAATATTTGAAGTTCTTTGTACATATTGTGCACAGATCCACCTGTGGTATTTACATGGTTAATCATCTTAATGGCACGTTTTTGTAAAGAGCAAAGTGGCTTTAATGTAGAAGGAGGACATTTACCCCAAATAATCGAGCAATAGCTGAGGCGAGACTGGATATAGGCAAAGTAAAACACACGTCTAGAATGATTATCAAGAAAGTGTTTGATCTGTGATAATTGGAATACACTAGATGATACTTGTTTTATGAGGCAATGAATATGTTCCTGCCACGAAAGATTTTGATCAATAGTAATGCCTAATAGCATGTGCTTAGTAACTTGTTTAATAGTATTGTCTTTATATTTTATGTTAAGTTGTGCTTCTTTTATGTTCTGTCTTTTCTGACGAGGACAAATTAACATGCATTCTGTCTTTTCAGGGTGCACGACCATATCATTAGCATCACACCAGTTTTCGACTGATTTCATGTTGGCATTCAGGTGATAACTAATTTCGTCAACATTGTGACTAGCATATTGTATGGATGTATCATCAGCAAATAAATCACAGATTGCATGTTGAATTGATAAAGGTAGATCGTTGATATACAAGGAAAATAAGAGAGGGCCTAGAATTGACCCCTGTGGTACTCCTCTTGGAACATGCCTTTTGGAAGAAATAAAGCCACGTGAATAGACAGACTGAATACGGTTTTCTAGGTAAGACTTGAGAAACAATAAGCAGTTATCGTCAGTACCATAACATTTCAATTTTTGAAGCAATATTTCGTGATTGATTAAGAAGAAGGAGCAGGCGAAGAAGAAGAAGAAGAAGAAGAAGAAGAAGAAGAAAGGGTGGCGCTCTAATTGTGAAAAGTGAAAAGTGAAATTCTGTTTGACAAAAGTATCACAATACAATACAATATAAAAAAAAGTCATTCGTTTATGTGTCTCGGTTTTTCTCTCACTTCACTCATTTCCCACCTCTTATCTCTCTTTCTCCCTCTCTTTCTGTATTTCTTTCTATAACCCCCCCCCCTCCATCTCTGTGTGTGTGTGTGTGTGTGTGTCTGTGTGTGTATTTACCTGCGCGTGTGCATGTGAACGACGCTCACTTTCCTCCTGCCTACCCCCACCCACCCCACCCCTGTCAGAAGCTAACCCCCACACCCCTCTTCCACCTTCATCTCCGTCCCCCCCAAACCCCGCCACCACCACCACACAACCCCTGTTCCACCCCCTGCCCCCACCCTCCCACTCCGTCCCCCACCAGCCGGTCAGATAGCTCCATTATTCATTCATTCATTCATTCGTTCGTTCACTCCTTTCACTGGAGTATTCAGTCATTGATTTATTCGTTTCTCGGTCCAGGAGCCATTTATGACACATTGTTGGAAACATGGAGACGCTGGGTCCAGAACAGCCCCCCCCCCATCCCCCACCCCCACCCCCCACACAACCTCCACCTTCTAATCACCCCTCTCCCCCCCACATCCTGAAAAAAAAAGGGACTGTTGTGATAAAATCGTCAGGCCATGCACATTTTCCCCCTAGTTCGCGTGATACAAGTCAAACGTTATGTCAGTTCTGGCTCCATCAGCAGTCAATTACACTAGCTGTTTCTGCTAACTTGAAGACACACACGACAAGAAAGTAAAGTTAAAGGCTGAAGGCTCTATGATGGCCTTTTCCAGTCACAGAGGACAGGCATTGAACTCCTCCTATTCGCCGTGTCTGGGGCTCGGCATAAGAAGGCGGGGCCCAATTCTCTCCTTCAACCGCTTTAACCCTTCTATGTGTGTGTGTGTGTGTGTGTGTGTGTGTGTGTGTGTGTGTGTGTGTGTGTTTGTGTGTGTGTGTGTGTGTGTGTGTGTTTGCCGTGTGTGTGTGTGTGTGTGTGTGTGTGTGTGTGTGTGTGTGTGTGTTTGCCGTGTGTGTGTGTGTGTGTGTGTGTGTGTGTGTGTGTGTGTTTGCCGTGTGTGTGTGTGTGTGTGTGTGTGTGTGTGTGTGTGTGTGTGTGTTTGCCGTGTGTGTGTGTGTGTGTGTGTGTGTG
>NC_134910.1:15624285-15629285 GCF_041734735.1 Babylonia areolata | reverse complement strand
TATCTATATATATATATATATATATGTGTGTGTGTGTGTGTGTGTGTGTCTGTGTGTGTGTGTGTGTGTGTGTGTGTGTGTGTGTGTGTGTGTGTGTGTGTGTGTGTGTGTGTGTGTGACTTTCTCAGTTCAACACACGTCACGCCAAAGAAGCGAGGAAGTTGACAAAAATCAGTCGGCGGAGGAGAACCAGTGACAAGAAGAAACAGGACCTTTCAGCAGAGACAATCCCCCTGCTCTCTTTCTTCTCCCCTCCCTCCCAGCCCCCCCGTGCCCCCCACCCATCCCCCCTCTACCCCCCTGCCCCTCAGGAAAGTCCGGCTGATGATTAAACTGTTGGCAGAATGAAGCGGACTTTCCTTCAAGATTCTCTCTTATATTATAACATTTTAATGAATAATGATAATGATAATATATTCTATTTTTGACTCACTTGTGTAAACAAAGTGAGTCTATGTTTTAACCCGGTGTTCGGTTGTGTGTGTGTGTGTGTGTGTGTCTGTGTGTGTGTGTGTGTGTGTGTGTGTGTGTGTGTGTCTGTGTGTCCGTGGTAAACTTTAACATTGACATTTTCTCTGCAAATACTTTGTCAGTTGACACCAAATTTGGCATAAAAATAGGAAAAATTCAGTTCTTTCCAGACATCTTGTTTAAAACAATACTGCACCTCTGGGATGGGCACAAAAAAATAAAAAAAGAAGCCTAATTATATGCAGACTGCATTTACTGTTATATTTATATTTTTTGTATTCTCTAAACTTGGCACTTTGACCTCTTATTCTGACACAACAACAAGAGGAGTCATTATTATCATTTTTTGTTCAAACAGGAACTTCTTTTGCTAAGCATGGAATTTTTATTTATTTTGCAAACGTTTTGGTGCAGAGGTAGTAAAAATGGGAAATTACTCTGTAATTAATGCTTGGGGACTTAATTTATCACAAGTGAGTCTTGGAGGCCTTGCCTCTCTTGTTTTATATAGCGCTATGATTTAAGCACAAGCAAGCTCTAAGCGCTGTACAAATCCAGTCACCTAAAGTGAAACACGAAAGAACATGAAAAGGAGTAGAATCATATAAAACTGAATCATTAGTATCATAAAACACACACACACACACACACACACACACACACACACACACACACTTGCTTCCGTCCATAATTTTCCTCCATCCTGTAGGCTACTCGAGCACTCCCATCGGGACAGGTCCTATTCGCCTCTCAGTTCCCGTTTTGCCTCCTCTATGATTCTAATTAATAATTGACATCTTCAGAATTTGACTCACTCTTTGTCCCGTATCACCTACCCCTCAATTCCATATCGCCTACCCGTCAGTCCCGTATCACCTACCCGTCCCGTATCGCCTACTCACGAGTCCCGTATCACCTACCCACCAGTCCCGTATCACCTACCCGTCAGTCCCGTATCGCCTACCCCTCAGTCCCGTATCATCTACCAACCAGTCCCGTATCACCTACCCCTCAGTCCCGTATCATCTACCAACTAGTCCCGTATCATCTACCAACCAGTCCCGTATCATCTACCAACCAGTCCCGTATCATCTACCAACCAGTCCCGTATCGCCTACCCGTCAGTCCCGTATCACCTACCCGTCAGTCCCGTATCACCTACCCACCAGTCCCGTATCACCTATCCGTCAGTCCCGTATCACCTATCCGTCAGTCCCGTATCACCTATCCGTCAGTCCCGTATCACCTACCCACCAGTCCCGTATCACCTACCCGTCAGTCCCGTATCACCTATCCGTCAGTCCCGTATCACCTATCCGTCAGTCCTGTATCACCTATCCGTCAGTCCCGTATCACCTACCCACCAGTCCCGTATCACCTACCACCCGTATCACCTACCTACCAGTCCCGTATCACCTACTCACCAGTCCCGTATCACCTACCTACCAGTCCCGTATCACCTACCTACCAGTCCCGTATCACCTACTCACCAGTCCCGTATCACCTACCCGTCAGTCCCGTATCACCTACCCACCAGTCCCGTATCACCTACCTGTCATCCCGTATCGCCTACCCACCAGTCTCGTATCACCTACCCGTCAGTCCCGTATCACCTACCCGTCAGTCACCTACCCACCAGTCTCGTATCGCCTACCCGTCAGTCCCGTATCACCTACCCGTCAGTCCCGTATCACCTACCCACCAGTCCCGTATCACCTACCCACCAGTCCCGTATCACATACCCAGTCCCGTATCACCTACCCAGTCCCGTATCACCTATCCAGTCCCGTATCACCTACCCACCAGTCCCGTATCACCTACCCACCAGTCCCGTATCACCTACCCGTCAGTCCCGTATCACCTACCCACCAGTCCCGTATCACCTACCCAGTCCCGTATCACCTACCCAGTCCCGTATCACCTACCCACCAGTCCCGTATCACCTACCCACCAGTCCCGTATCACCTACCCGTCAGTCCCGTGTCACCTACCCAGTCCCGTATCACCTACCCAGTCCCGTATCACCTACCCACCAGTCCCGTGTCACCTACCCGTCAGTCCCGTATCACCTACCCGTCAGTCCCGTGTCACCTACCCAGTCCCGTGTCACCTACCCAGTCCCGTATCACCTACCCACCAGTCCCGTATCACCTACCCACCAGTCCCGTATCACCTACTCACCAGTCCCGTATCACCTACCCACCAGTCCCGTATCACCTACCCACCAGTCCCGTATCACCTACCCACCAGTCCCGTATCACCTACCTACCAGTCCCGTATCACCTACCCACCAGTCCCGTATCACCTACCCGTCAGTCACCTACCCACCAGTCCCGTATCACCTACCCGTCAGTCCCGTATCACCTATCTGTCAGTCCCGTATCACCTACCCGTCAGTCCCGTATCACCTACCCACCAGTCCCGTATCACCTACCCGTCAGTCCCGTATCACCTATCCGTCAGTCCCGTATCACCTACCCCTCAGTCCCGTATCACCTACCCGTCAGTCCCGTATCACCTACCCGTCAGTCCCGTATCACCTACCCGTCAGTCCCGTATCACCTACCCACCAGTCCCGTATCACCTACCCGTCAGTCCCGTATCACCTACCCACCAGTCCCGTATCACCTACCCAGTCCCGTATCACCTACCCACCAGTCCCGTATCACCTACCCAGTCCCGTATCACCTACCCACCAGTCCCGTATCACCTACCTACCAGTCCCGTATCACCTACCTACCAGTCCCGTATCATCTACCAACCAGTCCAGTATCGCCTACCCTTCAGTCCCGTATCACCTACCCTTCAGTCCCGTATCACCCAGTCCCATTTAGTCATTCTAAAGAGACGACAAACCGAGGTCCCGTGTGGCTGCAGCATGCGCTTAGCGTACGTCAGAAAAAGAACCCACGGCAACAAAAAGGGTTGTCCCCTGTCAAACCACCGCAGAAAAGTCTACTTTGATCGTAAAATACATACACTTGCAGGGAGCTAAAGAAGAAGAAGAAGAAGACTAGGAAGAAGAAGAAGAAGAAGAAGAAGAAGAAGAAGAAGAAGAAGAAGAAGAAGAAGAAGAAGAAGGAGCAGGCGAAGAAGAAGAAGAAGAAGAAGAAGAAGAAGAAGAAGAAGAAGAAGAAGAAGAAGAAGAAGAAGAAGAAAGAAGGAGCAGGCGAAGAAGAAGAAAGGGTGGCGCTCTAATTGTGAAAAGTGAAAAGTGAAATTCTGTTTGACAAAAGTATCACAATACAATACAATACAATATAAAAAAAAAGTCATTCGTTTATGTGTCTCGGTTTTTCTCTCACTTCACTCATTTCCCATCCCTTATCTCTCTTTCTCTTTCTCCCTCTCTTTCTGTATTTCTTTCTATACACCCCCCCGCCCCTCCATCTGTGTGTGTGTGTGTGTGTGTGTGTGTGTGTGTCTGTGTGTGTATTTACCTGCGCGTGTGCATGTGAACGACGCTCACTTTCCTCCTGCCTACCCCCACCCACCCCACCCCTGTCAGAAGCTAACCCCCACACCCCTCTTCCACCCTCATCTCCGTCCCCCCCCGCCCCCCACACCACCACCACCACACAACCCCTGTTCCACCTCCTGCCCCCACCCTCCCACCCCGTCCCCCACCAGCCGGTCAGCTAGCTCGATTATTCATTCATTCATTCGTTCGTTCACTCCTTTCACTGGAGTATTCAGTCATTGATTTATTCGTTTCTCGGTCCAGGAGCCATTTATGACACATTGTTGGAAACATGGAGACGCTGGGTCCAGAACAGCCCCCCCCCATCCCCCACCCCCCACACAACCTCCACCTTCTAATCACCCCTCTCCCCCCCACATCCTGAAAAAAAAAAAGGGACTGTTGTGATAAAATCGTCAGGCCATGCACATTTTCCCCCTAGTTCGCGTGATACAAGTCAAACGTTATGTCAGTTCTGGCTCCATCAGCAGTTAATCACACTCGCTGTTTCTGCTAACTTGAAGACACACACGACAAGAAAGTAAAGTTAAAGGCTGAAGGTTCTATGATGGCCTTTTCCAGTCACAGAGGACAGGCATTGAACTCCTCCTATTCGCCGTGTCTGGGGCTCGGCATAGGAAGGCGGGGCCCAGTTCTCTCCTTCAACCGCTTTAACCCTTCTGTGTGTGTGTGTGTGTGTGTGTGTGTGTGTGTGTGTGTGTGTTTGCCGTGTGTGTGTGTGTGTTTGCCGTGTGTGTGTGTGTGTGTGTGTGTGTGTGTGTGTTTGCCATGTGTGTGTGTGTGTGTGTGTGTGTGTGTGTGTGTGTGTGTGTGTGTGTGTTGTATGAAACGCATTTTGTTTTAATCTAAGCCTTATTTACTTCATACCTTTAATAATCTGATTCATCTCTTCAGCGTGCTTTTTCATTCATGGGTGTTTTCCATCGTCAGATAGCGGTTGATGTGTTTTTCAAGGCATGTTTATAGTCCACTGGATGATGTAAAGCGCTTTGAGCAGCATTGGTGCTGGATATCGCACCATAGAAAAACTTTGTATTATTATTATTAT
>NC_134910.1:15611785-15614285 GCF_041734735.1 Babylonia areolata | reverse complement strand
ACTGCAAGTCTATCCTGCAGTGTCCAGGCGCCAGGAGGAGAGCAGATCTTAAGAGACATCAGGCAAGAACTGAATCTCCTCAAACAGAGAACTGCTGTGGTGCTGCAGTGGATCCCATCCCACTGTGGCATAGGGGGCAATGAAGAGGCGGACCGCCTATCCAAGGCAGGCAGCAAATTAGAGCAGCCAGCCCACCCAGTGTCCTACAGCGAGGCAAAAACGATACTGAGAGACAGCTTCAGGAAAGCATGGCGCCAACGTCTGGACATCGGGCCGGAAGACGAAAAAGATGACATCCATGAGCTGGACAGAGCGGCACAGGCCACAATCTTCAGACTACTAACGGGACACTGTCAGCCCCTCTCCCATCTCTACCATCTGAAGATATCCTATACTGACCAGTGCCCTTGTGGTACAGGCCCACAGACCCCCTCCAATATGCAGTCCTGCCCCACCTTCGACGCTCTGAGACGCCAGGCATGGCCCAGCCCGGTGGAGCTCCAAGGGGAAACTGTGGGGACTGGCGGGGTCCCTGCGACGGACCGCGGACTTCGCTGTCCTGACCGGACTGAAAATCTAGCGTGGCCAGGGATACGCGAGTGGGCTTTTACGTGTATGACCGTTTTTAACCCGCCATGTAGGCAGCCATACTCCGCTTTCGAGGGCGTGCATGCTAGGTATGTTCTTGTTTCCATAACCCACCGAACGCTGACATGGATTACAGGATCTTTAACGTACGTATTTGATCTTCTGCATGTGTATACACACGAAGGGGGTTCAGACACTGGCAGGTCTGCACATATGTTGACCTTGGAGATCAGAAAAATCTACACCCTTTACCCACCAGGCGCCGTCACCGTGATTCGAACCCGGGACCCTCAGATTGACAGTCCAACGCTTTAACCATTCGGCTATTGCGCCTGTCAAGAATTAAGGACAATAGCCATTATCATCATTATCATTATTAAGGACTATAACCCTGTTAGGACCATAATCAGGAGCACAATTCCGCAGTGCAGCTCGTCTCGCAGAGACCGAGTTCATTATCATGTTATGTGCCAGTGGCGGTGTAACGTGCTAATGAGAGAGAGAGAGAGGGGGGGGACAGAGACAGAGAAAGAGAGACAGACAGACAGACAGACAGAGAGAGAGAGAGACAGAGAGACAGAGACAGAGAGAGACAGAGAGACAGAGACAGAGACAGAGAGACAGAGAGATATACAGAGACAGAGAGGAATTGAAAAACAAAACAAAACAAAACAAAAACATAAACGAAAACAAAAACAAACAAACAAAAAACAAGGTAAAAAAAAAAAAAAAAGATTACAAATGCAGAAACTAATTAGAACTGGACAAGTTAAAAAAAAAAAAATATATAATGAAATGAAATAAAAGAAAGGAATGTGTTTTGGGTGGGCGGTGGGAGAAGGGGGTGGTGGGGGTGAGGGTGTGTGGGGGGAGTAAAGGGAGGATCATGGAAATGGGAAGGGAGGGGGGGACGGGAGGAGGTGGGTGGGTGGGTGAGTGTCGAGGAGTTTCAGTTTCAGTAGCTCAAGGAGGCGTCACTGCGTTCGGACAAATCCATATACGCTACACCACATCTGCCAAGCAGTCGAGGAAGGTTGGGGGAAGGTCAGAGGAGGAGGGGTATGTGGGTGTGTAGGGAGACATAATGGCCAGCGAAACTCTAAACTCAATCCGTCCACTCTTTATCGGCTTCTGGTGCCGTTTGAGACGGCCAGGATGTCGTCGGACGTATTGTATTGTATTGTATTGTATTGTATTGTATTACTCTTTTTGTCACAACAGATTTCTCTGTGTGAAATTCGAGCGCCACCCATTAATTTTTTTTTTTTCTGGGTGCATTTTTTTATGTTTTCCTATCGAAGTGGATTTTTCTACATAATTTTGCCTGGGACAATCATTTTGTTGCCGTGGGTTCTTTTACGTGCGCTAAATCACACGGGACCTCGGTTTATCGTCTCATCCGAATGACCAGCGTCCAGATCACCAATCAAGGTCTAGTGGAAGGGGAGAAAATACTGGCGACTCTGCCGGGATTCGAACCAGTACTCTCAGATTCTCTCGCTTCCTAGGCGGACGCGTTACCTCTAGGCTATCACTCCACTGTGTGAGACAATGTGATAGAGAGATTGGAACTAGGTGTCTTTGTCTTTGTATTTGCATTGATCACCGTGAAATTCGGGGCTGCTCTTCCCAAGGGTGCAACACTACCCATCATTACCCCCGAAAACAGAGAATGGCTGCCTGCATGGCGGGGTAAAAACGGCCATAAACGTAAAAGCCCACTCGTGTACACACGAGTGAACGTGGGAGTTGCAGCCCACGAACGAAGATGATGAAGAAGAAGATAACTAATGTTACTGTTATCATTCTTGCTAGTAGTAGTAGTAGTAGTAGTAGTAGTAGTAGTAGTAGTAGTAGTCTTATTTGGTTTTTATTTTTATCTATCTATTTGTTGTGTGCAAGTGTATTTGCT
>NC_134910.1:15576785-15609285 GCF_041734735.1 Babylonia areolata | reverse complement strand
GATAGATATCGTAACTGCTGGCAAGAATGGGTTATTAAGAAATAAAAGAAAGAAAGGGAACGAAGGAAAGAAGGAAACAAAGAAAGAAAAGAAGGAAATAAAGAAAAGAAAAGGGGGAAACATTGAAAAGGAAAATCGCTCATAGGCAAGGAGAGCCCAGAAGTCTGGCCCTGTCCGGGCCAAACTTAATAATTCTCCGAGTCGGAGGGAGACGAGACTCCAGTTAGTTAAACAACCGACCCCCCTAACCCCCTACAACCCTACCCCCCCACCCCCACCCCACCCCCCTCTTCCCACCCCCCACACCAAATCCTTCACCCCAAACCCCACCCCACCCCATCTGATTGCCTCGCTCCGGTCTATACCTCCCTACCCCACCACCACCACCGCCCCTCCTCTCTTTCGCTTAGCTGTGCTCCTCTCTCCCCACCCCCTTCCTTCCTCCCACTACCCCTCCCACAAACCTCCTTCAGCACACCCCTCTCCCCCTCCCCCCTCCCCCCCCTCCCCCCCCTCCTCTTTCTTCTTTCTATTCCCTTCTCGTCTTTGACACAAGTCACTAATCCCATTCCGCGTCCACCTTTTTCCCTCCAGGTCGCCTGACGCGCCACGCGCCACGCCGCCGCTCCCTCGCGCCCCGTCTGCTGCTCCTGTAACTATGTATGGCTCTGTTCTGCCCCCGCCGCCGCCGCCGCGTGGCGTCAGCCACAGGGAAAAAGCTGGACCGGCCAAGCGGATTTGGCATTTGGGCGCGGCAGGCATGAGTCATGGTTTGGGGGAGGCTTATGTTTTTGTTCTTTTATTTTATTATTATTTTTTTTTTAAGAAAGGATTTTTTTCTTTATAAATGAGAAAATTTGGGTGGTTTTTTTTTCTGCAGTGGACAGAGGGAGAGGGGGAGAGAGACAGAGAGAAAGAAAGAGAGAGTGAAAGAGGAAGAGCGGGAGAGAGAGAGAGAAAGAGAGAGAGACAGAGACACAGAGAGACAGAGAGAGGTGGGCAGACACAGACTCGGAGCCAGAGAGGTGGAGACAATGGAAGAGAGAGAATGGGGATGAGGAGGGAGAGATAGATACAGAGATAGAGACAGAGACAGATAGAGATAGAGACAGAGATAGAGATAGACATAGAGACAGAGACAAGACAGAGATAGAGACAGACAAGACAGAGATAGAGATAGAGATAGAGACAGAGATAGAGATAGACATAGAGACAGAGACAAGACAGAGATAGAGACAGACAAGACAGAGATAGAGATAGAGATAGAGACAGAGACAGAGGGCTTGGGTACCCTTTGCAGATTTTTTTTCCGGGCTAAGCTCGGATTTGAACCTGGACAGAGCCTTTTACACTTGCCGGACCCGGGATGCAACCGGCGAGCTGCGCTTTGCTCTGCTCAGCTTCTTTGGTGAGCCGGGCCGCCTCCACCCCCACCCCCTCCCCTAACCGGGCCACTGCATTCCTGAACTCCCTGCCATTGCCATGTATGATGGTCAGTCTGTCCGACTATGGCCATCAGAACAGCAGAGGAGGCAACTGCTGTCCCGACTATCTGGGCTAGAGTTTGATTATAGTGGAGAGTGTCTTGCCCACGTTACACCCCCAATCTCTCGGCCAAGAGGGTTTTAGGACAGTCGGTGTTGGGGTGGTTCCCAAAGGCCAACTAGCCCCCAGGGCTGCAGCACTAAGAGCCAGTGCAATCTTGCCTCCTAGTTTGAGAGTCATAGTCCTTCACAAAAGACTAAGCTGTAAATGACTTCCCATTGCAATGGAGAAACCATTGATCATACAGCTCTCACTTTGCTGCTGGCCCAAATATGCCATGTCCTTGTTTGTGAACAAACGCCTCAGTGGCACTGCACGAGTCCACAGGTATATACTGGCCAGATGCATTGCTCGGACGGAAGACCCTGGTATGGTCGAAACCCGCAACAAACTGTGTGTAGTATGGAACTGACCAATAGCGTATTTCGGTCAACGTTGGCATTTAGTCACGTGTAACTGTCAAAAAGTTAGAACCAAGCAATGCAACTGGCACCAGCTGCCCTTTCTGCCCCTTTCTTTCATTTTGCGGGAAGCTCCACATGGTCAGTGGTTATTTTTTGCTGCATTTTTCTCATCGCAGTAAAAAAAAAAAAGAGCGCAAAAAATAGTCCATGTTGTCTGTGTACCGCAGAAGAAATGCTGAAACTTTTGGTCCAAGTTTTGTTTAAAGACCACATTTAAGAAAGATGAACAAACATGTTCTAATCTTTGCCCGTATGTATACATGTATAACGGTGTGTCTACATGCGGTTTGTGTTTGCGTGTGTGTTGTCTTCAGTTTAACGTCTCTTCACTATAAGTGTTTTTAGACAGAAAGGAGTAGAAGTGGATAAAGGAAAGGGAGTGCATGTGGATATTAGTGTAAAAAAGTGTTCATGTTATGTATCAGAGGAAAGGTATATTATTATAAGAAAAAGTCTAAAGAGATTGTGGTGTGTATTGAATGAGGTGTCATGGGAGGGAGAATATGTATATGCATATCAACAAGTATTAACCTACAACAATGTAAATATAAATAACAACATTTATTATAATACATCAAAGGAGGATACCAACTGGACTGGAGTTTAAAATTTCTGAAAACATTCTAAGCAATAAATAATCATTCAAAATCTTTTCAGTGGCTAATGAAATATTGGAAGAAAAGTCATCAACTACATCTTTTGGAATTAACGGTCTTATGCTCGGACAATGAATGAATAGATGGCTTAAAGTTATTTGCTTACCGCATATACATTTTACATTTTTAGAAAATTTTGTACGAAAGGTATGTAAACGAATTCTATACATTAGACTTGTAATTTGTCTTGAATGTGCTGCTGGTGTCAAATTTAGAAAATGTTTGGGATTAGCTGCATTCTTTGTGTTTACACAACAGTGGTAATATTGATTATTTGAATCTAAAGTAATTTCTGAAATCGATTTTTTGATACATTTTCTATACAACTAATGCATTCGTGTAGATCTAACTGGATGTCAAGTTGTACTGCGCCTTCGAAATTACGTGCTGCTCTTCTAGCTGCTTGGTCTACCCACTCATTTGAAGATATCCCACAGTGTGAAGGTACCCAACAGAAAGTTATTTTAATGCCCTGTTTGGTCAGTTGGTGAATAATATGTTTTATTTCCATTGTCATCTCAATTCGCTTCTTTGAATTTGAAGATTCTATAGCTTGTAGTACTGACTTTGAGTCTACACATAATAAAATTTCACTTACAGTTTTCGGAATGTCTGAAATATAATTTAAGGCCGTAAGTATGGCTTTAAGTTCAGCTGTGAAAATGGAATATTGTCTACCAATATAGTATAATTTTTCTATTCTTAATGAAGGAATTACAAAAGCCGCTCCTGAATTACCATCTTCTAGAACAGATCCATCTGTGTATATTTTTAGATAATTTGAATATTGATTTTCTATATGGGAGAGCACTTCAGGTTTTAACAAAAATGGTGACTGGTTCTTGGATAAATCTGTATAATCCATGTCAAAGGTAGCTTTACATTGCTCCCATTCAGGGACTGGTGAAAAAGTAGGTATTTTTGCAATTTGCTTGTCTTTTGATTCCGTAGCACTAATGATATCTGATGCAAATGTATTAATGGATGTCATAGACTGTATCGTCTTAGCTCTTTTAGCAAAATCTTTTTGTGAACTCAAATTAGCTTCTTCTTTTGAAAAGGTTTCATATGCGAAAGATTTGATAAAGAATTTCGCGGCTGAAGCTTTCTTTTGTTATCAAGAGATAAAACACCTGCTTCTCTGTAAATCCCTAAATTTGATGTAAGAATGGGCACACCTAGAGCGAGTTTATAAGCCTTACAATCAATGCTTTGCAGCTTCTTTAACAAATGCAGTGGAGCACTGAAGAATACCTCTTGAGCGTATGTCAAGCGTGAACGTACGATGGAGGTAGCGAGAGATATCAACGCTTTGGTATCTTGCCCCCAGTGCTGTTTACAAATTATTTTAAGGAAATTTAGACCTTTTCTTGCTTTGTTTAGTATATAGTCAATATGATATTTCCACGAAAGCTATGAAGAAAGATAGACTCCCAAAAATTGCGCGCGCGCGCGCGTGTGTTTGTTCGTTCGTTCTTTAGTTTAGCGTCTTTACACTATCAGTGATATTAGACGTTAAAAAAAGGGGTGGGAGGGAGGAGGGGGAGGGGACAGGGAAGGAGAAAACAGAAAAAAGTGAAACTAGAAAACTACCGTGAAATGCATAACTAACATGCAATTACATTTAACAGCAACAATTCAATAATAATAATGATAATAATCAGAAACCATTAACACAATTCTGAAGTGCATCAAAGGAATGTTGTTGTTTTTTCTTTTTCATGGAGGAGGAGGGTGGGAGATGTGGTTTGTTTTTTTTTGTGTGTGTGTATTTGTTTGTTTTTCTTCTTTTTTTTTCCTGGGGGGGGGGGGGGAGTATCTTATTTAAAAAAAATAATTTATTTATTCATTTATTGATTTTTTTTTCATTTTTTTTTTCATTTTGTTGTTGATGCTTGTTTGTTTGTTTGCTAGTTGATTTTATTTGCCCTGAGGGCTGAATGAGAAAAGGATGTCCTTGCATATTCCGCTTCCCTCATTAAAGAGAATTAATTCATTCTGTCTCTCTCTGTCTCTGTCTGTCTGTCTGTCTTCTGTCAGAAACGTGAGAATGTTGGTGTGTGCGTGTGCGCACGCGTTTATCTCTGTGTGTGTGTGTGTGTGTGTGTGTGTGTGTGTGTGTGTGTGTGTGTGTGTGTGTGTGTGTGTGTGTGTGTGTGTGTGTGTGTGTGTGGCTGTACGATGGTCTGACAGAGCACAACTATTGCTGACACAGGGTAAAATGAACAGTTTGGTCATTTTCCAGTAATGGTTGCTTGTTCCGGCTCTGCCTATCTGCACTGGCTAATACTTCAGACCTCCATCAGTCTTTCAACTCTGTTGCATTTACGGCGTGCAAGGCAGGAATATAGTCAGTAGATCCACGAATAGTACTGGGATGTTGGAATCGACTCTTGGACCTCGGACTTTGGGATCTCATGGGATCTTAATACACACACACACACACACACACACACACACACACACACAGACAGACATACACACACACACACACACATACATGCACACACACACGCACACACACATACACAGACAGACAGACATACACACACACACACATACACAGACAGACAGACATACACACACATACACACACACAGACAGACAGATGGACAGACAGACAGACACACATACACACACAGACAGACAGACACACACGCGCGCACACACACCCATACACACACACTCATACACACACACACACACACATAAACACACACACATACGCACACACACACACACAGACACACAGACACACACACACACACACAGACAGACACACACACACACACACAGACACACACACACACACACACCCCGTTGGTTTGTGTGCATGAAGCCTTATGAGTTAAGTTGTGTGTTCATAATCGAAGTTACCCTTCTCCTGAACGGACATGTCTTTGGCATGGGTATGGGTGTACGTTGCTGAGCTTGTACATAACTGAAGCTCCGTCACCCCCACCGTCCCTTCCCCACCCAACCCCCCTCCCCACCCACCACCCGCAACACCCACCCTTGAGCTCCCTCAATAACCCTCCAACTTTTCCAACACTACCCCCCCCCCCCCCTTTTTTTTTTAAACTCAGCACGTGATATTCGTTAATTTCGATATGCGAAGGGCCATGGCATTTATTGTCAGCGTGCACACACACACACACACACACACACACACACACACTCCGCAGCTGAACTCAGCACGTGATTTTCGTTTATTTCTAAATGCGAAGAGGCCATTGAATTGTTGTCAGTACACACACACACACACACACACAGACTCCGCAGCTGAACTCAGCACGTGATTTTCGTTTATTTCTAAATGCGAAGAGGCCATTGAATTGTTGTCAGTACACACACACACACACACAGAATATTACTTTATTGGAAAACATCTTTCCATAGTCACGGCTGAGCTAACTGCTATTATATAACCTCTGAACTACTTAGTCAGCCATCAAATAGTTTTCTCGAAAATAACATTCTTTGTTAATTCCAAATCAGTACTATCAAGACCCGACTTAGTTATTGAGGCCAATCATTTGGTACATTGTTTAAGGATTAAAGGGACTGAGGTCAGTTTTTGTTGGGTGCCTTCTCACGTGGGCATTCATGGCAATGAAACTGCTGATAAAGCAGCTATAAGAGGAGTACAAGATTCAGAAAAAAATCGACAAAAATACATGTCCGTCTTTCAGAAAAAGAGGCTTCCAACACAACCATCACTCTGTTGTTGGTATGCCATTGGTGAAGGTGTGCTTGACTGTTCTTGTGCATAATTTTGCATTTTGAAATGTAGAATATATATATATATATATATATATATATATATATATATATGTGTGTGTGTGTGTGTGTGTGTGTGTGATATTGTATTGTGACGTGTGTGACCGGTACTAAGAGTTGGAAATGATTTTTTCAGTTGTGATTTTGTGGTGTGTGTGTGTGTGTGTGTGTGTGTGTGTGTGTGTGTGTGGTTATTGTAATATCGGAAATAATTCTAAGTATTGTGATAGGGTTTTTAAAAGTATCGTGATATGATATTTGCAATATTTCGGCTTTATTCATGTGATAATCATGCATGATGAGT
Organism: Babylonia areolata; assembly: GCF_041734735.1. NCBI lineage: Eukaryota > Metazoa > Mollusca > Gastropoda > Neogastropoda > Buccinidae > Babylonia > Babylonia areolata. The sequence goes on along the minus strand of NC_134910.1, from coordinate 15,602,536 downwards.
GTGATAATTGCGTGTGTGTGCGTGTGCGTGTGTGTGTGTGTGTGTGTGCGTGCGTGCGTGTGTGTGTGTGCGTGTGTGTGTGTGTGCGTGCGTGCGTGCGTGTGTGTGTGCGTGCGTGCATGCGTGTGTGTGTGTGCGTGCGTGTGTGTGTGTGTGTGTGTGTGTGTGTGTGTGTGTGTTTATTTCTCTCTTTATCTGTTTTTGTCTCTGTATCTCTCTGTCCGTCCCTGTCTCTGTTACTCTGTCTTCATCTGTGTAGTCTCTCTCTCTCTCTGTCTGTCTCTGTTTCTCTGTCTGTCTGTCTGCGTCCGTCCATCCGTCCGTCCGTACGTCTGTCCGTTTGTCTGTCTGTCTGTCTGCCTGTCGGTCTCTCCACAGAAATAGGAAAAGTCACCAACATTACCGTTCTGTCTGTAACTCTCTGTCTTTGGTTTTGTCTGCCTCTGTCTGTCTGTCTGTCTTTCTGTCTGTCTGTCTATCTGTTTCTCCACAAAAAAACTGAAAAAAAAAATCATCGGCATTACAGTTGTGTCTATGATTCCGTGTCTTTGTTTTTGCCTGCCTCTGTCTGTCTGTCTGTCTGTCGATCTGTCTCTTTATCTGTTTCTCCACAAGAAAATGGAGCACCATCATTACAATTATGTCTGTATCTCTCTGTCTTTGTTTATGTTTACTTGTGTCTGTCTGTCAGTCAGTATGTCTGTCTGTCTACCTGTCTGTCTGCCTGCGTGTCTGTCTGTCTCTCTTTCTCTGTCTGTCTGTCTGTCTATCTAGCCACAAAAATTGGAGCCATCATCATTACGTTATTTTTCACTCTGTCTTTGTCTGTCTGTTTGTCTGTCTGTCAGTCAGTCAGTCTGTCTGCCTGTCTGTCCGTTTGTCTGTCAGTTTTTCTCTTTCTCTGTCTGTCTGTCTGTCAGTATTTCAACAAAAATTGGAGCCAACAGCATTACGTCTCTGTTTCTCTTTGTCTTTGTCTGTGTCTGCCTGTGCCTGTCTGTCTGTATGAATGTCTGTCAGTTTGTCTGCACGTCTGTCTTTTTTCTTTCTGTCTATCTCTGTCTCTGTCTGCCCGTCTTCACAAAAAAAATGGAGTGGGTGATCATCATCGTCATCGACGACTCCGTCTCCATTTTTCTCTGGTTGTGTCTATCTGTCTGTCTGTCTGTCTGATACTCCACAAAAAAAATGGAGCATCATCATTACAATTCTGTCTGTATCTCTCTGTCTTTGTTTTTGTTTGCCTGTGTCTATCTGTCTGTCTGTATGCCTGTGTGTCTGTCTGTCTCTCGTTTTCAGTCTATCTGTACACAAAAAAATTGGAGCCATCATCATTACGTCTCTGTTTCTCTCTGTTTTTGTCTGTGTCTGCCTGTGGCTGTCTGTCTGTATGTCTGTCTGTCAGTCAGTTTGTCTGTACGCCTGTCTTTTTTTCTTCTTTCTATCTCTGTCTGCCAGTCTTCACAAAAAAATTGGAGTGAGTGATCATCATCGTCATCGACAACTCCGTCTCCATTTTTCTCTGGCTGTCTGTCTGTCCGTCTGTCTGTCTGTTTCTCTTTCTCTGTCTGTCTGTCAGTCTCTCCATAAAAATTGGAGCCATCATCATTACGTCTCTGTTTCTCTGTCTTTGTCTGTGTCTGCCTGTGGCTGTCTGTCAGTATGTCTGTCTGTCAGTTTGTCTGTACGTCTGCCTTTTTTTCCGTCTATCTCTGTCTCTGTCTGCCCGTCTTCACAAAAAAATGGAGTGGGTGATCATCATCGTCATCGACGACTCCGTCTCCATTTTTCTCTGGCTGTGTCTATCTGTCTGTCTGTCTGTCTGTTTCTCCACAAAAAAGGAGCATCATCATTACAATTCTGTCTGTATCTCTCTGTCTTTTTTTCTGTTTGTCTGTGTCGGTCTGTCTGTCTCTCTTTCTCTGTCTGTCTGTCTGTCTCTCCAAAAAAATTGGAGCCATCATCATTACGTCTATGTTTCACTCTGTCTTTGTCTCTGTCTGTCTGCCTGTCTGTCAGTCAGTCAGTCTGTCTGTCTGTCTGTCTGTCTCTCCATAAAAATTGGAGCCATCATTATTACGTCTGTGTTTCTCTCTGTCTTTGTCTCTGTCTGTCTGTCTGTCTGTCTGTCATTCAGTCATTCAGTAAGTCTGTCTGTTTAGCTGTCTGTCTGCCTGTGTGTCTGGCCGTCTCTCTTTCTCTGTCTGTCTGTCTCTCCACAAAAAATGGAGCCATCATTATTACGCCTATGACGGTTTCTCTTTTTCTTTGTCTCTTTCTGTCTCCCTGTCTATCTGTCTGTCAGTCCGATTGTCTGTCTCTTTCTCTGTCTGTCTGTCTGTCTCTCCACAAAAATTGAAAACATCATCATTACGTCTAAGTTTCTCTCTGTCTTTGTCTCTGTCTGTTTGTCTGCATGTCTGTCTGTCAGTCAAGTCTGTCTTTCTGTCAGTTTATCTCTTTCTCTGTCTGTCTGTCTGTCTCTCCACAAAAATTGGAGCCAACACCATTACGTATATGTTTCTCTCCGTCTCTGTTTCTCTCTGTCTTTGTCTGTGGCTGTCTGTCTGTATGTCTGTCTGTCAGTTTGTCTGTACGTCTGTCTTTTTTTTTCTTTCTGTCTCTGTCTGTCCGTCTTCACAATAAATTGGATTGAGTCATCATCATCGTCATCGACAACTCCGTCTCCATTTTTCTCTGTCTATATCCGTCAGTCTGTCTGTCTGTCTGTCTCTCTCTGTGTCTGTGTCTCTCTGTTTGTCTGTCTGTCTCTCTCTCTGTGTCTATATCCGTCTGTCTGTCTGTCTCTCTCTTCTGATGTCTTCTCTCTCCTTCTCAGTTTCTGTCTCTGTCTCCTCACACACACACACACACACACACACACACACGCACGCACGCACACACACACACACACACACACACACACACACACACAAACACACACACACGCATGCACACACAAAAGAGTCATCATCATCATCGTCGTCGTCGACAACACGGTTTTTTTTTTTTTTTGATTCCTCCTTTCTAGTCTCATCCAACTGCTCTTTTTCCACCTCCACCCCCACCCTCCCACACGAACTCCCAGCCCCCCCCCCTCCCCCACGACGCACCCTAGCCCCATTGCCCCCCCCCCCCCGCCCGCCGCCCCTCTCTCCGACCCCCTCCACCCTCTCCTTCTTCTCCCACCCGGTATTTTTTTTCTTCTTCTGAATTCAGCCGTCACTGGCACCACTCCACCCCATCCCTACCCTGCCCCTTGCCTTTCTGCACTTTTTATGGTGATTTGTAAGGGTCAAAAGAGAGAGAAAGTGAGAGAGAGGGTGGGGGGAGAGGAAGAGAGAGAGAGGGAAAGAGAGAGAGAGGGAGAGAGAGACGGGGAGGGAGAGAAAGAGAGAGGGGTAGAGAGAGAGAGAGAGAGAGGGGGAGGGAGATAGAGGAAGGGAGAGGGAGATATATATATAGAGAGAGGGAGGGAGAGAGAGAGGGAGGGAGAGAAAGAGAGGGGGAGAGAGAGAGGGAGGGAGATATATATATATATATATATATATAGAGAGAGAGAGAGAGAGAGAGGGAGGGAGAGAATGAGAGAGAGAGAGACAGAGTGAAATAGACAGACATACAGACAAAGGCAGAGAGAGAATTGAATTGAATTGAATTGAAATGAATAAATTCTATTTTCTGACGGTAAGAGAGTTATCCAAAATTATGCTTTTTTCCCTCGAAGGGAGAGAGAGAGAGAGAGAGAGAGAGAGAGACAGACAGACAGACAGACAGACAGACAGACAGACAGAGTCGAGAGAAACAGAGAGAGAAAGACAGAGAAAAACAGACAGAGACAGACAAAGAGACTTACAGACAGAGACACAAAGACACACAGGCGGACAGACAGACATATAGACAGCCAGTAAGACAGACATGCAGACAGAAGGAGAACTACCTTCCCCATTAGTGCAGACGGACGGAGAGAAACTAGAGAAGATACAGAGAGTTCCCAAACTGCACGGCCGCCCCGGACAATACTGGAACTGACCAGAAGACTGTCCAGTCACCCGCCAAAAGCGCAGTGCCGTTAAGCTGAGTTTTAACTCTCTCCATACGAACGGCGAAAGAGACGACGCTAACAGCGTTTCACCCCAATTACCATCATCAAAATATTGCAAGCGGAAGGCTCTTATACTGAAGAGGTGAATGTTGACAAAGAATACCACAATTCTGACGACGGAAGCTAAAGGTTGGGTCATTCAGACACCCACTGGACATCCGAGGGGTCTGTGTAGAGGAGAAGAGAGGACTGGCCGTACTGAGTGAGTTAAGCTGAGTTTAACGACCAACACATCAAGAGCCCTTAAGGCTCAAGCTCCTCAAAGCCTTGGTCTTCACTGAGGAATTTTCGTTGCAGTTGTCAGTAGTTTGATCATTTGGTCGGTGGCATTTTGAGATGTAAGTCGCTGTCGTGTTTATTTATTTATTTTTATTTTATTTGTGTGTGTGTGTGTGTGTGTGTGTGTGTGTGTGTGTGTGTGTGTGTGTGTGTGTGTGTGTGTGTGTGTGTGTGTGTGTGTGCGTGTGTATGTATCTACTTATCTATCTACATGAGTCGGTTGGGTTTTGAACACCAATGAAAAGATATAGATAGATAATTACACAAACAAATACATAACTACACACGTGTGTGTGTGTGTGTGTGTGTGTGTGTGTGTGTGTGTGTGTGTGTGTGTGTGTGTGTGTGTGTGTACTTATTTATCTACATGAATCGGTTGGGTTTCCAACACCAATGAAAAGATATGGATACATAGATAATTACACAAACAAATACATAACTACACACGTTCGTGTGTGTGTGTGTGTGTGTGTAGTTATCTATCTACATGAGTCGGTTGGGTTTTGAACATCAATGAAAAGATATGGATAGATAACTGATTACAAAAACAAATGCATAACTATACACGTGTGTGTGTGTGTGTGTGTGTGTGTGTGTGTGTGTACTTATCTATCAATATGAGTCGGTTGGGTTTTGAACACCATGCAATGAAAAGATATGGATAGATAAATAATCACACAAACAAATACATACTAACTACCCACGTTCATAAGGTTAAGCACAATCAAGCACAAACGCGCCACAGGCTGTTAATTAAATCTCCATTTTTGTGTGTGTGTGATAATTCGAATTGTTATTGAATGGGCATACATCACAAATTCAATGGTCATAGACTATAATCAAAGTTTTCATAATTCAGTATTTCCATTCACCTTTTCGACTCAGCTCGCACCACTTCAACTCTAAACTGTTCCACTGGCCCATAACGATAACAACAACAAAAACAACTACTGACCACTGACAACCACCCTCCGTCCACTCCCCCATCCCCACCACCATCCCCACCACAACAACAACCACAACTGCGACGACGACAACACCCACAACAACAACAACAACCACAACCACGACAACGACAACACCCACAACAACAACAACAACCACAACAACGACAACGACAACACCCACAACAACAACAACTGCAACCACGACAACGACAACACCCACAACAACAACAACAACCACGACAACGACAACACCCACAACAACAACAACAACCACGACAACGACAACACCCACAACAACAACAACAACCACGACAACGACAACACCCACAACAACAACAACAACCACAACCACGACAACGACAACACCCACAACAACAACAACAACCACAACCACGACAACGACAACACCCACAACAGCAACAACAACCACAACCACGACAACGACAACACCCACAACAACAACAACAACCACAAAAGAGAATTCTTCGCGGTTTTGACAGCAGCCGTGGACCATAGTCTCTCCCTCCCTCAAAACCTCCCTCAGCAAAACCTCTCTGTCTCCTCTTTCCAACTCTGGCACATTTATCCAATTTTGCGGGTTAGTTTTCTTTCATTTCTTCCCCACAAGTCCCGTGGAGGCATGTTTCATTCATCAAAATAATCACACGCCGATACGCCGGGAAGGCAGCCACTGGCCGCGTAGAGAGACTTCGCGTCTGCGCACTTGGAGGGCGGATGGCGCGACCTAGCGTCTACCTGCGCGCCGAAAATTAGTCCGCAGGGGTTTGGGAGGAAGATCTGGTTTATGTATTGGCGAGGGCTGAGTTGGACTAATGAATAAGCAGAGCGGACTTTTGTGTTTCTTTTCCGTTTTTTGGTTTTCTTTTTTGTATTGTTTTTTGAGGTGTGTGTGTGTGTGTGTGTGTGTGTGTGTGTGTGTGTGTTCTTTTTTTTCTTTTCTTTTTTAGTTCCCCCCCCACTTTTTTTTATCCTTCCTTCTTACATTTCTATATCCGCCCCCCTCTCCCCCCTCCTCACCCCCATTGCTTTAATATTCATTTTTTTTCTGTCTTTCTTATCTTTTTTTTTCTTCTTTTCGTGTTCCCCCGTTTCTTTAACATTATTATTTTTTTGTCTGTATTATCTTTACGTTTTCCTTTCCCTTTCCTCTTTCCCTTCTTTTCTTTCTTTCTTTCTTTTTCCCTCCAGCTACTTTCTCTTGGTACAGAAGAATTTGTTTTAACTTCGGGTGGGTCATCTTGGTACAATCTTCTTCTTCCTCCTCCTCCTCCTTCTTCTTCCTCCTCGTCCTCTTCCTCCCCCTCCTCCTTCTTCTTCCTCCTTCTTCTTCCTCCTCCTCCTCGTTCTTCTTCTTCCTCCTCCTTCTTCTTCCTCCTCGTCCTCCTCCTTCTTCCTCCTCCTCCTCATTCTTCTTCTTCCTCCTCCTCGTCCTCCTCCTCCTTCTTCTTCTTCCTCCTTCTTCTTCCTCCTCCTCGTCCTCCTCCTTCTTCTTCCTCGTCCTTCTTCCTCCTTCTTCTTCCTCCTCCTCCTCGTTCTTCTTCTTCCTCCTCCTTCTTCTTCCTCCTCGTCCTCTTCCTCCTCATTCTTCCTCCTCCTCCTCATTCTTCTTCTTCCTCCTCCTCCTTCTTTCTCCTCCTCGTCCTCCTCCTCCTTCTTCTTCTTCCTCCTCCTCGTCCTCCTCCTTCTTCTTCCTCGTCCTTCTTCTTCTTCCTCCTCCTCCTTCTTCTTCCTCCTCCTCGTTCTTCTTCTTCCCCCTCCTCCTTCTTCCTCCCCTCCTCCTCGTTCTTCTTCCTCCTCCTTCTTCTTCCTCCTCCTTCTCGTCCTCCTCCTTCTTCTTCTTCCTCCTCGTCCTCCTCCTTCTTCTTCCTCCTCGTCCTCCTCCTTCGTCTTCTCCTCTTCCTCCTCATCTTGTTTTTGTTCTTCTCTCTATCAGTCTATCTCTCTGTTAACTTTATGTCTTTTTTTCATTTTCTCTGCCTGTCTCTCACCGTCTGCCACCCTGTCTGGGGTTTGTTGTTTTCTTCTGGTTCTTTATCTCTGCCTCCCCCCATCTCCAATGTCTCAATGTCTCTCCATCTTTCCATCGTCGTCGTATTCATCATCATCATCATCATCGTCATCGTCATCATCATCATCATGTTCTCTGTCTCTTTTTCTGTTTCTCTCCTGATTCCATCTTTCCCTTTCTCGCTGCTGCCTTCTCTCCCTCCAAAATGTTTCTGTCTTTCTTTCTTTCTTTCTTTCTTTTTCTTACACACACACACACACACACACACACACACACACACACACACACACACACAGAGTCCACCCGTTCCCCTAAAAACCATCACATCGTCCCCCTCTCCTCCATATCCACACGAATACATCAATTAAACACACACACACACACACACACACACACACACACACACACACACACACACACAGAAACAAACACAAACACACACACACACACACACACACACACACACACACACACACACATCGATGCATCAGCGAAAGTTAAAAAAAAAAAAAATTTAGTTTTTAAAATGAATTAATCACCGAGCCCTGAATGGGAAATGACTGGGGTGAAATAAGATCAAAACCGCAACCAAAAAAACCCCCAAAAAACAACAACAACCCCAAAACAAAAAGTCCAACATCACAATGCCTTGCTAAGCGGAAGCGGTGTCAAGTGACCAATGAAAGAAGCCGGTAGACAATTGGTCGGTTCGCGAGACAGGACTGTGTCGCCACGTAGCATTCGCCGAGGGACCCATAGTCTCGGAAGAGCGCTGTCTCTCCGCTTACTCTTCTGGGAGTTCCTCTGGTGGGGGTGGGGGCTGCAACTGAAATAAGATGTGCGCATGATTAAAGAAGAAGAAGGTGGAAGAGGAGAAGAAGAAGAAGAAGAAGAAGAAGAAGGAGGAGGAGGAGGAGGAGGAGAAGAAGAAGAAGAAGGAGGAGGAGAAAGAGAAGAAGGAGAAGGAGGAGGAGAAAAAGAAGGAGAAAAAGAGAAAGAAAGAGGAGGAGGGGGAGGAGGAAAAGAAGAAGAAGATGAAGAAGGAGGAGGAGGAAAAGAAGAAGAAGAAGACGAAAGAGGAGGAGATGGAGGAGAAGGAGAAGAAGAAGAAGAAGAGGAGGAGGAGAAGAAGAAAGAGAAGGAGGTGGAGGAGGAGGAGTAGAAGAAGAAGAAGGAGGAGGAGGAGGAGTAGAAGAAGAAGAAGAAAGAGGAGGAGGAGGAGGAAGAGAAGACGAAGAAGAAGAAGAAGAAGGAGGAGGAGGAGGAGGAGGATGAGAAGGAGAAGAAGGAGGAGGAAGAGAAAAAGAAGGAGGAGAAGAAGAGGAAGAGGAAAAAGAAGAATAAAGAGGAGGAGGAGAAGAAGAAGAAGAAGAAGAAGAAGAAGAAAGAGGAGGAGGAGAAGAAGAAGAAGAAGAAGAGGAGGAGGAGGAGCAGGAGGAAGAGAAGAAGAAGAAGAAGAGGAGGAGGAGGAGGAGAAGAAGAAGAAGAAGAAGAAGAAGAAGAAGAAGAAGAAGAAAGTGGAGGAGGAGGAGGAGGAGGAGAAGAAGAAGAAGAAGAAGAAGGAGAAGAAGAGGAGGAGGAGGAGGTGGAGGAGGAGAAGAATTAACTCCATACTGCACCTTCAACCCACCATTTTCCCTCCATCGGGTGTGTGTGTGGGGGGGGTGGGGTGGGGGTGGGGGGGGTGAGGGGGTATAGGGAGGGGTGGTGGTGGGCGCACCAATTTGACAAAGGAAACTAAACAACCCCTTCACCACCACCACCCACACCACCACCACCACACGACATGCACACATACACCGCCATTGCCTTCTTGATATCAACACCACCCCAGTACACAGTCGCCATCCCCCTTCATCCATCCCTTGCCCCCCCCTCTCTCCGCCACCCCGCACCCCCCTCCAGCCTCTCTGCCCTCCCCCAAACTTCACCCCCCCCTCCAATCCCCCCCCTCTCCTCCCCCTCCCCCCCCAAAAAAAAAACCCCAATCTCTTGTCAATTGTAACACATGTATTATTCACACTTTTAATGATTCGCTCACTGCACAGACTTGGTGGCGAACACATGACGGGAATGTCATCCCTCTCCGTCGCCATCTTGCTTTGCGCACGCTCTATCCACGGGGCAAGAGGGTGGGGAGGGGGGTGTCTGGGGGGGGGGGGGGGGGAGGGGGGGGGGGGGGGGGGGGTGTGGGTGGGCGTGGCTGGATGGGAGGATGAGTTTCCTTTGAATGGAATGGAGGTGTTCGGGATATGGTCGAAGATGAGGAGAAGGGAGACGAGGTAGTTGTGTGGGTGAGTGTGTGTGTGTTTGTGTGAGTGTGTGTGTGTTTGTGTGAGTGTGTGTGTTTGTGTGAGTGAGTGCGTGCGTGCGTGCGTGTGTGTGTGTGTGTGTGTGTGTGTGTGTGTGTGTGTGTGTGTGTGTGTTCGCGCACGCTTGTGTGTGTGTGTGTGTGTGTGTGTGTGTGTGTTGTTGCTGTTGTTGTTGCTGCTTTTTTGTCACCAACTGAAGGCACACGAAGAAGAAAACAATCAAATATCCATCTATCAAGCTTCTTCATTCATCCATCCATCCATCCATCCATGCACCCACTCACCAAAACTCAGCCCTCTGCGCATATCCATCCAGCCATCCAAATAAAAGAGAAAACAAATAGATTGATTAACTGAGTGTATATGAGTGTGTGTGTGTGTGTGTGTGTGTGTGTGTGTGAGTGCGTGTGTGTGTGTGTGCGTGTGTGTGTGTGTGTGTGTGAACTTTTTTTTTAATTGACTAACTGATGTCAAATTGATGCATTATTCTCTTCTCCACGTTGACCATCAACTTCAGTGTAGAGTTTTCAATGATCAGCTTTTCGCAGCAGCAGCAAAATTCAGTCAAGCGCTTACACCTCCCTTTCCCCTCACCCTCCCCCCCCACTCCCTCTCTCTCTTCACCACCCTCACCACACACACACACACACACACCACAGGACAAACCTTACCCTCTCTCTCTCTCTCTCCCAAAACTACCGTGGGTTTTTTTCTCTCCAATAATCGTCCGTAGGGACGTCCTGGTGGAGGCGAATTCAATAATTAGTTCAGCGAATGACTGCACTGTCTAGACTCCTTGTCTTGCCCCGCCCGCTTTCCTAGACTGATTGGATAAGGCCTGGAGAGACAGAGAGGGAGAGAGAGACAGAGAGGGAGAGAGAGACAGAGAGAGAGAGAGAGAGAGAGAGACTGAGAGACAGAGGAGAGAGAGAGGGAGAGAGAGAGATAGAGAGAGAGACTGAGAGAGAGAGAGACTGACAGAGAGAGAGAGGGAGACTGAGAGAGAGAGGGAGAGAGAGAGGGAGAGAGAGAGGGAGAGAGAGACAGAGAGAGTGACTGATTGGATAAGGCCAGGAGAGACAGAGAGAGAGAGAGACTGAGAGAAAGGCATTGGAGGAGAGAGGAAGAAAGAAAGAAAGACAGACAGAGACAGAGACAGAGACAGAAAACGAGAGAACAAGAAAACGAACAGTTTAACGTTGCGACATTTGGCGTCAGAAAACTGGAAAACCGGATAATTACATTCAACTACATGATCGAAAAACTGCCCAAACAAGTCATAAGCAATGTTTTTATGCTCCTAAAACAAAATGGGAGAGAGAGAGAGAGAGAGAGAGAGAGAGAGAGAGAGAGAGAGAGAGAGAGAGAGAGAGAGAGAGAGCGTGTGAGAGACATGACATGATGATTTATTGTCAAAAACATTTTACAGCCATTATGTCAAGGGGAATTACGAAAAAAATGATAAGTAAACATCATGAACCACGATATACCACAACAACAGAATGCAATAAAAAGGAAAGAAAAAACAACAACAACAACCAAACAACAAAAGACAAATATCATACGGACCATCCATTGTCAAAATAACCATTCACGCTTATATTCATTTATGTCTCTATCTATTCACTAGCACATTATATGGATACATCTCTATGTATGTGCACATGTCATTGCATGAGAGAGAGAGAGAGAGAGAGAGAGAGAGACAGACAGACAGACAGAGACAGAGAGGGAGAGACAGAGAGAGGATTAGAGAAAGAAATAAAGAAAGAGAGAGAAAAAAAGAAATAAGGAAAGAAGAGATGGGAAAGGGTAAAGTGGGGAAAAAACTGAGACGAACAAACAAGAGACACTTTTAAAAACAAAAGCGGAACATTAGGTTAATTAAGACCGAGCAAACATGCAAACAGATAGACTGACAGACAGACAGGCAGACAGATGAACTGCTTATTGCACTGACATTTTAACAAATCATTTGAATTGATATCAACTGTGCAACACAAAGAAAATCAAATTTGATAAGCCAATGATATGAATATAATTCTAAAACGAAACATATTTAACAAATCAATAGCATGAATATCTTAAAAATGTTTTAACACACACACGTATTCACAGACGTGTATCCCCCATCCACCCCGTACATACATCCGTGCATGCACACAATGCCCATTTAGATTCCCCCCCCTCCTCCCCCTCCCCCAAGTACACCTGTATAGTCACATTCTGATCTCCCTGCCCCCCCCCCCCTACACACACACACCCTCCCACTCCAAAGACATGTCAGTATTCACACCCACATGCACAAACTCTCTCTCTCTTTGACACACACACACACACGCACACACATACACACACTCGCGCGCGCATGCACACACACGCTCCCACCCTCTCTTTCTCTCTCTCTTTCAATGCTGTCCGGCATTGGATGATCTTAGAAAAAAAGATTCATCCCTTTAAAGCATTATGATACACCAGCCTTTTTCAGACTAACATTATCAATGTCTTGCAGAAATGAATCTGTTGTCAAGGACTTCGCAGTGTTTATGAATAAGTCGTTTCAGAGAAGAACCATTATAAGCTGGTACTTCGATATTGTTCAAAGATCTCTCTCTCTCTCTCTCTCTCTCTCTCTCTATATATATATATATATATGTGTGTGTGTGTGTGTGTGTGTGTGTGTGTACAATATTATTTGTGCGCATCATATTCTAAAATGCTTCCTATTTGTGTGTACCCCCTTCAAATGGGGTCATGGCCTTTCTTGAATAAAATATCGTTATCGTTATCTTTCACCTACACACCCACCTCCCTCCTCTACCCCCCCCACCCCCACCCCACCCCTACACACACACATTCACCCCAGCCTGTAGAGTTGCTATCACTATGAAGTTCAATAGAATAACAGACTCCATGCTGAGCTGCGATGTTTGAATGTCATCCGTCCAGTTACTAACAATGACTATTACTGTCATCATAATGTCTGTTTACAGACATCCACCCCCCACCAATTCATCCATCCACCCACCCACCCACCCACCTACCCATCCATCCATCCACTTATCCATCGACCCATCCATCCACCCACCCACCCATCAATCCACCCACTCATCAATCCATCCATCCACTCTTCAATCCATCCACCCACCCATCCATCCATCCATCCACCCACCCATCCATCCATCAATCCATCCACCCACCCACCCACCCACCCACCCACCCACCCACCCATCCATCCACCCACCCACCCATCCATCCATCCATCCATCCACCCACCCATCCATCCACCCACCCATCCATCCATCCACCCACCCATCAATCCATCCATCCACCCATCAATCCATCCATCCACCCACACATCAATCCACCCACCCACCCATCAATCCATCCACCCATCTGTCCACCCACCCATCAATCCACCTATCCATCCATCAATCCACCCTCTCTCACTTGCTCATGCCATATATCGGATATTTTAAAATCGGTAGCTGGTCAATCAACATTCTAAAAATATTTTCAAAAAATTCTATTATCTAACATTCATTCTTCTGCGATGAATATAGCAACGCTTTAATTATGATTTCAATGTTGTTAGATAGCAGCAGGATTTTTCAGAAATGTTATCACTTTGGGTTATCTTTAAGTGTGTTTATTGCATTACAGGTTTGGTTTTTTGTTTTTTTTGTTTTTTGTTTTTGTCTGCAAAACCAGTGCACTGAAACAGAAAATGCAGCCCCTTTCATGGATCTTTTCCACACGGTGAACGATGTCAACTGTTCGAGGAATTGTCGCTCAAGTACCATGGTTTACAATTTTCCAGTCCACTTAACTCTCTCCATACGAACGGCGAAAGAGACGACGTTAACAGCGTTTCATCCCAGTTACCATCATCAAAATATTGCAAGCGGAAGGCTCTTATATACTGAAGAGGTGAATGTTGACAAAGAATACCACAATTCTGACGACGAAGCTAAAGGCTGGGTCATTCAGACACCCACTGGACATCTGAGGGGTCTGTGTAGAGGAGAAGAGAGGACTGGCCGTACTGAGTGAGTTAATCTCAACCTGAATCGTAAGAAACTCTTCCCCGCTGTACTATTTATCACCAACAAATTAATCATCAATATTTTCTCAGCCTCGGAAACGTCTGCGAAAGGAATAAAACCATCGATATTTGTCACTGGCTTCTGTTTCCAAATGATACCTATAACAGCAGGTAAGTCTGTATTTAAACTTACTGATAAAGTCGTTTTCACATAATGCAGGTCTTTTGCACGTTTGAAACCTGGTTAAAACTGCCAGATAATGTAAAACATGGAAAGAGAATTTTACGTGCCTGTTTGCTTAATCTTGACATCAGTAATCTTGTCAGTTTTAGCCATTTAGATACATTTCATTACTGTTCTCTTACGAAAAAGATATTTTCTTCATTTTTCTACATGGGTGATTTTGTTTCACGTATGCAATGGTGCATTAGGAATCTTTTGATCGCAGAAGTGTGTACTTTTTCTGTTTACCATCCTCTTCTAAATCCTTTTCTTATATGTGCTCAAATCAGTTCGATTTTGGAGAGAGAGAGAGAGAGAGGAGAGAGAGAGAGAGAGAGAGAGAGAGAGAGAGAGAGAGAGAGAGAGAGAGACAGACAGACAGACAGACAGACAGACAGAGAGACAGACAGAAGACAGTAAGACAAAGAGACAGAAAGAGAAACACACACACACACACACACACTGAAATGTAAGAAAGTGAAAAAAACAAAACAGACAGACAAACCGAAAAAAAGAAGAAAAAAAAATCAAGCATATATGTGAAAATCAGCACAAATCCAACTGAATTTCTGAATATCATGTCTACACACACACACGCACACACACACGCGCGCGTGCGCGCTCAACACAGCTAAACTTCGGACGTATAAAGAAATATCATTATGTTTTCTTCATGTTTATCCATGAAAATTGTCTGCATTTATAATCGCTGGTGCACAACCAAACAAAGAGACAAACATTAAAGAAAAGAAAAGAAAAAACAAAACAAAACAAAAACAAACACTAGCATACGAGTCTCTGTTTGCTCATAATATATCTTGAATACATTTTATGCGAGCCAAAGTCCACTTAATCTATTCTCTTTCTTTCTGTATTTTCTTCTTTCTTTCTTTCTTTCTGACAGTTATTTATGAATTCCTCTGTAATGAAAGTTTCTTCTATAGACCTCTCTATTATCAAGAAAGAAGAAGAAGAAGAAGAAGAAGAAGTAGCAGTAGCAACGACAACAGCAATAACAATTGCAAGAATAACATTCATAATGATGGTAATATATAAATGTGTGTGTGTGTGTGTGTGTGTGTGTGTGTGTGTGTGTGTGTGTCATTGTGTGTGTGTGAGAAGAGAGAGAGGGAGAGAGAAAGAGGGAGAGAGAGAGGGGGGAAGAGAAAGAGAGAAATAGGGAGGGAGAGAGAGAGAGAGAGGGAGGGAGACAGAGAGAGAGGTGGGGGGGGGGGGGGGGGGGCTGTCGGGAGATTTTTGTTTTGTTCGTTTTGGTTTGGTTTTGGTTTAGCGTGTTGTGCTGTTGTTGTTGTTGTTGTGGTGGTGGTGGTGGTGGTGGGGTGTGTGTGTGTGTGTGTGTGTGTGTGTGTCTGCATATGCATTTGCGTGTCTGTGTGTTGTGATACGATTCACAGTTTGCAGTAAAAACAACAACAAAAAACCCAACAAAACACACAACAACAAGAAATCGGTACTGCGCACACGTCTTCCATTTTCATCAGTAGAAAAAGAAGAAGAAAAAATCACTAAAAAATTCACGATGGAAACATTTCTTTTTTCCGCCTTTTAACCCTTTGTGGGCCCCAGCGTGTGCTTATTGGCTATTTTCGTCACAACACAGCACGCTCATTGTTTATGACAGCTACAGCAGCAGCCGTGGTGAGGATGGAGGTATTGGAGGTACCCCCCCACCCACATTTGCCCCTGGTCTCTGTGTGTGTGTGTGTGTGTGTATGTGTGTGTGAATGCGTGTGTGTGTGAATGTATGTGTGTGTGAATGTATGTGTGTGTGTGCGTGCGCGCGTGTGTGTATGTGTGTGTGCGTGTGTGTGTGCGCGTGTGCGTATGTGTACGTGTGTGAGTCTTTCTTTCAGTACTTTCTTTTTCTTTCTGTTTTATCTCTTTCTTTCAATTTCTACTTGCCTCTCTCTCTCTTCTCTTTTTTTTCTTTCTCTCTCTCTCTGCCTCCCTCACTTTCTCTTTCTTGACCCCTCCCCTTCTCTGTATTTCTCTCTGCCTCTCTCTCTGTCTCTATCTCTCGCATCCCCCCACCTCTCTGTCTCCATGGCTCACCTCATTGTTTGTGGTTGTCTGTCGGACAGTCTGTCTCTGTCCCTCCTTTCCTCCCTCTCTCCTTCTGTTAATTTGCACACACACACACACACACACACACACACACACAATTCTGTTTTCGTATAAAGGCCGACACTAATTGATTTTTTGAGTGTGTAGAAAACAAACAACAACGGACAGATGTCTTATTTGTATAAACCAAAGATGCGATATACTTTATACCGTATCACACAATAGATTTTCCATGTGGGATTTAATCTGAAACTGCAACCAGTCACACTCGAAGACCACAACTTAAAAAAAAAACGAAAAAAAAAAACAAAAACAAAAAAAAACTCGCATCCACTCAGCGGCGCGAGCAGTGAAGTAAAAGCGACCAGTCACCAGACTAGTTACACACGCAATGGTTAGCTGGCTGTGTCAGCTTAGCACGCACAGTCACACCGCGATTCTGAAGTGACGCCCTATGCCAGTTAAACGCTGAACTGTCGTCTCCGCTGAACGGGGGTACAGTTCAGCGCTAAAGTGCATCAGATATTGATTCAACCTATCAACGGGCGCAACAGCCGAGTAGTTAAAGTGCTGGACTTTCAATCTGAGGGTCCCCAGTTTGAATCTCGGTAACGGCGCCTGGTGGGTAAAGGGTGGAGCTTTTTTCCGATCTCCCAGGTCAACATATGTGCAGCCCTGCTTGTGCCTGAACCCCCTTCGTGTGTTTTCGCAAACAGAAGATCAAATACGCACGTAAAAGATCCTGTAATCCATGTCAGCGTTCCGTGGGTTATGGAAACAAGAACATACCAACATGCATACCAGCAAAAACGGAGTATGGCTGCCTACAGAGCGGGAGCAAAAACGGTCATTCACGTAAATGCCCACTCGTGTACATACGAGTGGACGTGGGAGTTGCAGCCTACGAACGAAGAAGAAGATTCAAACCTAACACAAAAAAACCCCCAGATGATTCTAAAGATTTACCTTTACGAACTCTCCCGTAAAATAGTACACGATCCTGATGCACGTTGATAACTTCGCGAAACTGGGCTTGAAAATGTCCGTTACAAATTTGCGCTAAATGCATGCTGCACACGGAACCTCGGTTTATCGTATCATCCGAATGACTAGCGTCCAGACCACCACTCAAGGTCTAGTGGAGTGATGGTCTAGAGGTAACGCGTCCGCCTAGGAAGCGAGAGAATCTGGGCGCGCTGGTTCGAATCACGGCTCAGCCACCGATATTTTCTCCCCCTCCACAAGACCTTGAGTGGTGGTCTGGACGCTAGTCATTCGGATGAGACGATAAACCGAGGTCCCGTTTGCAACATGCACTTAGCGCACGTAAAAGAACTACGGCAACAAAAGGGTTGTTCCTGGCAAAATTCTGTAGAAAAATCCACTTCGATAGGAAAAACAAATAAAACTACACGCAGGAAAAAAGACAAAAAATGGGTGGCGCTGTAGTGTAGCTACGCGCTCTCCCTGGGGAGAGCAGCCCGAATTTCACACAGAGAAATCTGTTGTGATAAAAAGAAATACAAATACAAATAACAATTATACTGGCTTGACAAGCATAGACTCTTTGTTGCCGAAGGGTCAGCTACACTGGACTGGTCATGCTGGCTGCATGTGTGACTGAATCAATCAAGGTGCAGTGCACAATATACCCATTTTCGGAAATGTTACTGGAGACGAAAGATTGTATATACGTATGCAGGTAGCTGGAATGACATCGTCTGGAACTGTGGCCTAGTGGGAAAGCGTCCGACCTGACCAGGAAGCAAGAGTCCTCGGGTTTGAGTCCCAAATACGGACAGGGTTTTTACCCCTCCCCTTCACTTGAATGGTGGTCTGGGTGCTAGTCTTCCGGACGAAACCCTAAACCGATGTGTCGTGTTCAGCATGAAGCTGGCACACGTAAAAGAACAGACAGCAACGAGAGGATTGTCCGTGACAACGAAATTCTCTTAAAAAAAAAAAAAATCCGCTTTGGTTAGTAAGACGAAATACATTTTCAAACAGGATAAAGAAACAAAACAAAACAAACAACCAAAAATGTGGTGCCATCATTCAGACAGATACAGTTCCTTTTTGTTAACTCACTCAGTACGGCCAGTCCTCTCTTCTCCTCTACACAGACCCCTCGGATGTCAGGTGGGTGTCTGAATGACCCAACCTTTAGCTTCCGTCGTCAGAATTGTGGTATTCTTTGTCAATATTCACCTCTTCAGTATAAGAGCCTTCCGCTTGCAATATTTTGATGATGATAATTGGGGTGAAACGCTTTTAACGTCGTCTCTTTCGCCGTTCGTATGGAGAGAGTTAAGCTGGTCAGTCATCCAGTATATAGTCATTTTCCGGATGATGCGATAGACCGAGGTCCTGTGTGCAGCACTCACTTGGCGCATGGAATAAAGTTTTACTTTCACTTTCTCAAGGAGGCGTCACTCCGTTCGGACAAATCCATATACGCTAAACCACATCTGCTGGGCAGATGCCTGACAGCTGCACAGCCCAACGCGCTTGTCAGGCCTTGAATGCATGCTTATATAATTTATGTGTGTGCCTATCAGAGTGGATTTCTTTTTATATATTATTTTTTCTAGAGGACAACACTCTCGTTGCCATGGGCTCTTTTTCAGTGCGCCAAGTGTGTGCTGCACACGGGACCTAAGGAGGAAGGTGGCAGAATGGTTAAGACGCTCAGCTGCCAATACAGAGAGTCCGTGAGGGCGTGGGTTTGAATCCTGCTCTCGCTCTTTCTCTCAAGTTTTCACTGGAAAATCAAACTGAGCGTCTAGTCTTTCGGATGAGACGATAAACCGAGGTCCCGTGTGACGGAAAAAGAACCTATGGAACACCTAAGTGTTGTCCTCTGGCTAAATTCTGTAGAAGAAATCCACTCTGATCGATACACAATCATATTTACATATGCACTCATTGCCGGACTAGGCGCGTTGGGTCATGCTGATGCCTAGCAGATGTGCTGTAGCGTATATGGATTTGTCCGAAGGTAGTCACACCTCAGTCCTTCAAAAACTGACACTGAAACATTGGACAGGATTACTGATTTTCACAGGAGCTCAACAAACACAACATGACCTCCCAATAAATGTTGTCCCAGGCTAATTAAATGAGCACACAGAAAAACTGACGTATATTATTTGTATTTGTATTTCTTTTATCACAACAGATTTCTCTGTGTGAAATTCGAGCTGCTGTCCCCAGGGAGAGCGTGTCGCTACACTACAGCGCCACCCTTTTTTTTTCTTTTTTTTTCCCCCCTGCGTGCAGTTTTATTTGTTTTTCCTATCGAAGTGGATTTGTCTACAAAATTTTGCCAGGAACAACCCTTTTGTTGCCGTGGGTTCTTTTACGTGCGCTAAGTGCATGCTGCACACGGGACCTCGGTTTGTCGTCTCATCCGAATGACTAGCGTCCAGACCACCACTCAAGGTCTAGTGGAGGGGAGAAAATATCGGCGGCTGAGCCGTGATTCGAACCAGTGCGCGGCTCAGATTCTCTCGCTTCCAAGGGGCACGGACGCGTTACCTCCAGGCCATCACTCCATTATCTGTATGGTACTCTGCGATTTCTCAGCAACCAAGGACCCCCCGAGGAGGACCAGACGCCAAAATACATTCCCCAATATTTTGTTTTTGTATGCCAGGTGTATATATTTAATACCGAATCCCATTTTTATTCAGTCTTTGTTGCAAAGTTATTTTCCAATGACGAAAGCCGGGTTGTTTACTTGTTTTTCCCCACAGTTATTTTGTACTAACACACACACACACACACACACACACACACACACACACACACACACAGATCAGATCAGACGACACTATGGCTCCAGTCTTCCAATTCTCTCTTTCCCGCCGGGGTTACTGGCGCGACAACTCCTGCTGTGTTTTCTGCTCTTGCTTTTGGGATTTCACTCCCTTTACAGTGGCGGTCCCGGTCATGGGAAAGGTGCACTTTGCGGTGTGTGTGCGTGCGTGCACGTGCGTGCGTGCACGTGTGTGTGTGTGTGTGTGTGTGTGTGTGTGTGTGTGTGTGTGTGTGTGTGTGTGTGCGTGCGTGCTGCACGGCGCGGGACCTCAGTTTATCGTCTTATCCGAATGACTAGACGCTCAGTTTTTGTTTTTCAGTCAAATTTGGGAGAAAGGGCAAGACGCGGCAAGAGCGGGATTCGAACCCAGACCCTCACAGACTGTCTGTGTTGGCAGAGTGACTCGGCGTCTTAACCATTCTGCCACCTTGCTCTTCAGTGCGTGTGACAGCGTCTGTTGTTTCACTTCCTCGTCCTCCGCTCTCACCGTGCCCCCGCCCACTGAGGCTCTTTCCGCTCTGTTTGTACAGAGTGCGTGGGTTCCAATCCCACTTTGCCGTTTCTCCCCAGTCCGACTGGAAAAAAAAAGAAAGAAAAAAAAGAGAGGAAACCAGACTGGGCCTCTTCTGGTCACTGATTCGGATGAGACTGACGACAAACCCGAGGCCCCGTGTGCAGAACCTACATGGCGCACTGAACTGAAAAACGTGACCAACAACCCATGGCAACAAAAGTGTTGTTGTCAAATTCTGGACTGAGAAGAAATCCACTCTGACAGATACACAGATATATAACATGCATGCACTCAAGGCCTGACTCAGCGCGCTGGGTTATGCTGCTGCCCAGTAGATGTGCTGCAGCTTATGATTATATGGATTTGTCCGAACGCTGTGACGCCACCGTGGGAAAGGGAAACTGAAAGTGAAACTGACCAGCAGTAAAGGGGCGTGGGGGAGATTGAAGGAGGGAAATTTAGTTAGTTAGCTAGTTAGTTAGTCAGCTAGCTCGTTAGTAGGCTCGTTTGTTAGTTGGTTGGTTGGTTAGTTAGTTAGTTAGCCAGTCAGCAAGCTAGTTAGTTAGTCAGCTCGTTAGCTAGCTCGCATGGCAAGTAGGTTAGTGAGTTAGTAGGTTAGTCAGTCAGTTAGTTAGGTAGGTAGGTAGGTAGCTCGTTAGCTAGCTAGTTGTTTAGCTCGTTAGTAGGTTAGTTAGTTAGTTAGCTAGCTAGTTGGTTAGTTAGAATTTTTGTCGGGATGGTGATTGTGGTGGTGGCAGCAGATTCTTCAGGATGGTGGTGATGTGGGAAGCGCCGTGGCTGTGTCGGTAAGGGCGGCGTTGGACTTCCCACCCAGTGTTCACCAGTGAGCAAGGTTCGACTCCAGGCCGCGCCGTGTCGGCATGGTGTGGTCATCAGTCGTCAGCCAGTGTTCCTTCCGCGGAAAGGCACTTCACTAACTCACCTTTCTTTTGTTCTCACGGCATCCAAGTGTCAGGCAGCGAATCGACCCGGGGTACCTGGCTTCGGTAAGGGGAGGGTAGAAATAAACAAAACAAAACAAAGCAAAACAAAAAACAAAACAAACAAACAAACAAAAACAACCCAAAAAGCCCACCCCCACCCCCAAAAGAAAAAACAACCAACAAACCAAAAAAAACCCAAAAAAACCCCAACCAAACAAACAAACAAAAAATCCCCCCCAAAACAAAACAAAACAAACAAAAAACAACAACAACACCCCACCTACCCCCCCAAAAAAAAAACAAAAACAAAAACAAAACAAAAACAAAAAACAAAAACACCCCCCCCAAAAAAACAACAACAACACCAAAAACAACAACAACAAAAACCATCCCCCAATAAACAACAATAACATAAAACCCACACACAACAACAAACGACCCCCCAAAAAAACAACAAACAAAAAACAACAACACCAAAACAACAACAACAAACAAACAAACACACACACCAACAACAACAATAACAACAACAACAAGAAACAACAACCACAAACAAACAAACAAACACACACACACACACACAAACAACAATAACAACAACAAAAAGAAACCACCACACACACACACACACACACACACACACACAACAACAACAACAACAAAAAGAAACAACCACGACAAATCCAAACAGTGGAACAAGAAGACTTGGCCTTTCCTTCTCACTCTGCCTAGCTCTCGACACGGAGTATGAAATCAGCATTGTCCCCCATGGCCATTAAAGGCTACTACGGAACCACCTTTATATTTTAATGAATAAATGCCATCGGATGGCCAACATGACTGCCTCTCCTACCGGCTCAATCACCCACAGACGCGTGCACGCGCACGCACACACGCACGCATGTACGCACATATACGTACACACACGCACGCACACACACACACACGCACACGCTCACACGTACACACGCATGCTCGCCGCGCACGCACGCGCAAACACAAACACACGCACACACGCACGCACGCACGCACACACGCGCGCGCGCAAACCACAAAAATAAATCCACATATGCACAACTCAGACAGACAGAGAGAGAGAGAGAGAGAGAGAGAGAGAGAGAGAGAGAGAGAGAGAGAGAGAGAGAGAGAGAGAGAGAGAGAGAACATTGAACACTGAAATGTTTAATGTCATTAGCTGCAAATCTCTAGTGACATAGTAGGTACTAATCAGAACAAAATGGTGCAAAATAGATAAAATGGAACAGAAAAAAAACCCACAACAGAACCGAAACAACATAAACTAATAAGAGATTTGCGACACTTTGGCACTTTGTCATTAGCTTAAAGTACATGTGACAGGGGGGTAATGTGTCTTTCCCCCCAGTCGTTCGTCTCCAAGGTTTGGACAGTACACAGAAAATAGGGAGCTGAAGTTGTCTGCTTTTTCTTAACGGTACCATCATTGCCCGTCTGGCCTCATCTTTTAATTGTTTCACAGCTATGTTAAACTCACCACTGAAATTGAAAGTCAGTCCTAGGTATTTAAAGCCAGTAACATGTTCTAGAGTATCTACATAAGATGTGAACGGGTACTGGTGATTTAGTTTCTTGCCACAAAATAGCGTTATTTTTGTTTTGGAGCAATTCACACTTATTTTCCCAGTCATTGCGATATGCTTTCTAGCTTATTTAGCGCCTTCTGAAGTTTAGCTTATGAGTCAGCAAACGTTACTGTATCACCAGCATACAGAATTAGCAATAATTTGAGGTATTCATGTAACGGGGGTGTCGTGCTTTTGCCAGGATGGAAAGATGAGATGAGTTCTCATAATACGTATGGAGGGAAAGCAGTGGTCAACAGGCAGGTAGAAAGCAGTGGTCAACAGGCAGGTAGAAAGCAGTGTGGTCAACAGGCAGGTAGAAAGCAGTGTGGTCAACAGGCAGGTAGAAAGCAGTGGTCAACAGGCAGGTAGAAAGCAGTGGTCAACAGGCAGGTAGAAAGCAGTGTGGTCAACAGGCAGGTAGAAAGCAGTGGTCCAACAGGCAGGTAGAAAGCAGTGGTCAACAGGCAGGTAGAAAGCAGTGTGGTCAACAGGCAGGTAGAAAGCAGTGTGGTCAACAGGCAGGTAGAAAGCAGTGGTCAACAGGCAGGTAGAAAGCAGTGTGGTCAACAGGCAGGTAGAAAGCAGTGTGGTCAACAGGCAGGTAGAAAGCAGTGGTCAACAGGCAGGTAGAAAGCAGTGTGGTCAACAGGCAGGTAGAAAGCAGTCAACAGGCAGGTAGAAAGCAGTGGTCAACAGGCAGGTAGAAAGCAGTGTGGTCAACAGGCAGGTAGAAAGCAGTGGTCAACAGGCAGGTAGAAAGCAGTGGTCAACAGGCAGGTAGAAAGCAGTGGTCAACAGGCAGGTAGAAAGCAGTGGTCAACAGGCAGGTAGAAAGCAGTGGTCAACAGGCAGGTAGAGGCAGGAACAAGAAGCTGAGGTGGTGTATTTCTTTTTGGGGGGACAATGGGACATGGGGTAGTTCAACATGTAGCAAAGAAACCCTTCTCAAAGTGACAAAGGCTTTAAGAACAAAATTACTGGTCCACCGAGTGTTATGGCAGAACTGGTCACTTCAGAAAGCAGACGTGAACTGCCAGCTGGCCACTGACTCCAGAATGGAGATGTGATCACCAAAAATAAAAGCAGCTCACCGTTACAATGTCAAACTCCACATGACAGATAACTCTAAACGACCCTGACAAAAAGGGATGAAACTATATCAAAAATATACCTTAAAACGATGTAGAATTAACTCTCTTTGACTTACATTATACTGATTAAAGCAAACTGATTGTAAGGAACTAATAACTGATAGCACAGGAATTCTTTACTGCTTATGGTAATAATCTAACTCTGCTAATACTTAATTCTGAACTCTGTTACACACTAATAATATTCAACTCTGCTACATCCAGATACTCCTTCATCGTGGTTTGAACCCCATATCAACAGGGGAGTAACCTGATAAACTTGACTTGACTATTAGACGGTTGAGGCCCCGTCAAGGGCCTGTTCGTCATCCGAGTTCCGACGTGCGGGCAATGGCGAGTACTCTGGCAGGCAGGAGCATACACTGAAGGTAGCTCAGTCCATTAGCTGTCCAGGCGGCTTTTAAAAGAGTCAACAGATGGTGCCTTCACCACAGAGTCTGGTAAACCATTCCAGGTGTTAACAGGAGTAGGTTTAAAGATAAAGTAGGTTATCATTCACGTACAAAGCAAACAAAATGTGGGGTAGACTTTCACCTTGTCGAACACCTTGGTAAATTGCAAAAAAGACTCAGATGCGGCACCATTTCAGGTAATGCATAAAACAGTTCCTATATAGACACACATTCCTGGTCATATTCCTGTTATAATTGAAAGAGTGATGCAATGTATAAGGGAAACAACTCTACCAAACCTTTCACGTGGTGAAGGTGAAAGGTTTGTAGAGTTGTTTCCCTTACACGTTTCATTTCCGTTTCTTTCTCACAACAACCGTTGCTGTGTGTGAACTTCGGGCTGATCCTCCAAGGGAGAGCGCTTCGCCGCGGTACAGCGCCACAGATGTTTCTTTCTTTTTTCTTTCTTTATTTATTTTTTTTGTAAGTGTGTTTCTTTGACTTTGAACATTTTCTATTTTATTCAGTATTTTGTCACTGGGGGCAACCCGTTCGTTGCAGTGGCGTTTTTATTTTTCTATACTTTTTGACTCACTTGTGTAAACAAAAATAGTCTATGTTTTAACCCGGTGTTCGGTTGTCTCTGTGCGTGTGTGTGCGTGTGCGTGTGTGTGTGTGTGTGTCTGTGGTAAACTTTAACATTGACATTTTCTCTGCAAATACTTTGTCAGTTGACACCAAATTAGGCATAAAAATAGGAAAAATTCAGTTCTTTCCAGTCATCTTGTTTAAAACAATATTGCACCTATGGAATGGCCACAAAAAAATAAAAAATGAAGCCTAATTATATGCAAACTGCATTTACTGTTATATTTATATTGTTTGTATTCTCTAAACTTGGCACTTTGATCTGATATTCTGACCCAACAACAAGAGCAGTCATTATTATAATTTTCTGTTCAAACAGGAACTTCTTTTGCTAAGCATGGAAGTTTTATTTATTTTGCAAACGTTCTGGTGCAGATAGTAAGAAAAAGGGAAATTACTCTGTAATTAATGCTAGGGGAGTTAATTTGCTTTAAACTGATCTTTCTCATCTTAAACATTACATTTTTAAATTATACTCAATACAATAAAAGCTTGGATTAAAAAAAAAAAAAAAGTGTATCACAAGTGAGTCTTGAAGGCCTTGCCTCTCTTGTTCCCCCCCCCCCCCCGTCCTAACAATGTGCGCAAAATGCATGTTGCAAAAGGGCACCTCTGTTTATCGGAAAGACAAGCGTCCAAACCACAACCCCTCA
>NC_134910.1:15546785-15574285 GCF_041734735.1 Babylonia areolata | reverse complement strand
GTTTTTTTGTGGAGGGTGGGAGATGGGAGCCTGGGGCGAGGGGAGGGGAGTTGGGGCGTGGATGGGGGTGGGGGCACAGTGTGGAATCGTGTGTGTGGGGGTGGGGGTGGGGGGGGGGTTGCCGGGGAGGGTGGGGAGGGAGGTAGGCTGAGGAGCGGGGTTGGGGGTTGATTTCGTTTTCCAAAGAAAATAAAGTGTATAGATCTGGCTGCATTTAAATGGGAACGATTATAAAAACCGCGTGGAAGAAAAAAAGAAAAAGAAGAAGAAGTAGAAAACTGAAAAAAAGAAAGAAAGGAGAAGAAAAGAAAAGAAAAAAGTCCGACCCTGAAGAAGAAAAAAATTTGACACCCCCACTCCTATGTCTTTGGATCTTAACGATTTGAATATTTATTTATTTGTTTATCTGTTTGTCTACTCGTTTATTCATTTATTCACTTATTTAGTTATCAGAATAGCCACGCAAGTGGACCTGATACAGTGTTCAACTTTAAAAAAAGAAAAAGGAAAAAAGAGTTAATGCTCTTGGTCAACAATCAGAAGGCCCCGACATTTATATCATTATCAACTGTATCGAAGACCACCGCTGATCAGGTGCTAAGAAGCGTTTCTTACACACACACACACACACACACATATATATATGTATATATATATATATCATGATATATTACATTCCTTAATATCGTTGTTTGCTATTGATTCCTATGTTGAATTTGAGGTCGATGTACTGCAGTGATCCATCCCACGTGAAATGCAATAATTAGTTGTGCTTCAGTGTCATTACTGTTGTTGTTGTCTTCGCTAAACACTATCATTATCATGATCATCGTTGTCGTCGCCCCCCCTCCCCGCCCCTTTTTTTTCTCTTCTCTTTTCTCTCTCTCATTCTCTCATTTTTCTCTCAGATCTGCATTGGGAAAAGACACGACTCCCAGGAAAAAAAAAGAAATATTTTTGATAAAAATAAGGGGGACTTCCCACCATTTCTCACACATTGTTCCAATTGAGAGAACACGTGGGAGGGGAACGACCTCACAATCGTACGATTTCGCCCAAAGGGAGAGAAATCGTGGGCTTACAGGGGGTCAGGTCAAAATCTAACTAAATGACAGATACGCAGAAAGAACAAGAGTGAAGTAAGAGGAGGTGAAAACTATGTATAATCATATAAGAACAGCATCAAAAATAAACTACTCACTTGCCTGAAAAAGAAAAGACAAATCCCACTCTAAGATCCATCGACGGGCCTACGGTCTAGATGAATCTTGTTGTTGTTGCGTTATAAAGAAGAAAGGGGGTGAGGGGGGGGGGGGCGGGGGGGGGGGGGGGGGGGGGAGGGGGGGGAGAAAGAAAAGAAAAGAAAAAAAAAAGCTGTTGATGTGATTACCATCGTCTGGCGGTCATTTTGATTCTATTTCCATTCGCAGCCAATGGCACAAATGACTCAAGTATGTACTGCTTCCACTCCAGACTCCAATAACTCACTGCTGACATATATATATACATATAAAAAGATTCTACAATAAAATGAGAGGGGGGAGTGTGGGGGTGTGCGGGGGTGGGGTGGGGGGAGAATCAATATATTATAACATCATCTGTTCATACTGCAACGTCTGGAATGAAGATAATCTTCACGCTAAGGATAGACTTGAAAGTAGAAACAAAACACAAGGCTGTCACTGACAATGCGTTATTAAAAAAAAAAAGAAAAAAAAAAGTGTAAACAAATATTTCCTTTTCTTTTATGATGTTCTATTTACTTATTTCTTTTCTTTTCTTTAACTATGGTGCTATCAACCATCGTTACACAGGGAAACAGAGGCAGTGAAATCAGTGTGGGTGATGGCCTACAGGTAACGCGTCCGCCCAAGAAGCGAGACAATCTGAGCGCACTGGTTCCAATCACGGCACAGTCGCCAGTATTTTCTCCCCCCCCCAGCCCCCCACGAGACCTTGAGTGGTGGACTGGACGCTAGTCATTCGGATGAAACGATAAACCCACGTCCCGTGTGAAGCATGCACTTAGTGCACGTAAAAGAACCCACGGCAGCAAAAGGGTTGTCCCTGGCGAAATTCTGTAGAAAAATCCAGTTCGATAGGGAAAAAAGCAAATAAAACTACACGCAGGGAAAAAACAATACAAACAAAACAAAACAAAACACACACAAAAAAAACAAACAAACAAAAAAAGAAACAATAAGGTGGTGCTGTCAGAGTAGCGACGCGCTCTCCCTGGGGAGAGCAGCCCGAATTACATACAGAGAAATCTGTTGTGATAAAAAGAAATACAATGGTGATTGTACGTAGCTGCTGCAAGGACGACGTCGACGACGACGACGAAGAATATGATGATGATGATGATGATGGGTGCGGTGGTCCAAATAATGGTAAGAGCACCGGATCCTCGCCCCAGTTTCCTGAGTTCAATCCCCGTCGCACCCGGCTGGTTAAGGGTGGAGATTTTTCCGATCCCCCAGGTCAGTATGTGTGTAGACCTGCTGGTGCCTGAACCCCCTTCGTGTGCATACGCAAGCAGAAGATGAAAAAGCACGATAAAGATCCTGTAATCCTAATCAGCGTTATGTTATGGAAACAAGAACATACCCAGCATGCACACCCCCGAAACCGGAGTATGGCTGCCTACATGGTAGGGTAAATAAACAAAACGGTCATACACGTCAAATGTTGCATGTCTGTCTGAGTGTGCATCTGTGCGTGTGCCTGAAATCTGATTGAATGACTAATGATAAGCGCCCAATGGTAGCTGTTCGTTGGCTGTACCCAGGTAGGCAGCCTGTTGTGTAAATGGCCCCGTGTTTGTAAAGCGCTTAGAGCTTGGTCTCCGACCGAGGGAAGGCGCTATATAAGTATCCATATGCATATGATTCATCAATCCTTCGTCCGGACCGGGACTTTGTTAATCCCTCCTTGTAGATCCCTTGCTTGACAGATCCCGTGGATTGTGATCCTGAAGCCGGCTTCCAAGCCCAAAGTCAACGCCATATAAACTGGTGCAAGTGGGTGTGTGAGCGCATCTGCCTACATCCTCATGAAACAGCTGTCGATTTCTGGCAGAGAGAGGACACGGGCTCTCAAGGCAGTGGCAGAAGCAGCTAGAAAAGAGTTCCAGCTGGATCTGGTCGAGGAGGAATGAAAGTAAACTTCATAAGGATTAAATGTCCCTACTCAAACTAGACTCCCTGTTAACAGTGTGCTCCGTTGAGGCTTGTGGTGTCAGCCATCCATTCACACACAAGCCCCCAACAACAACAACAGCAGCAGCAGCAGCAGCAACAACAACAACAGCAGCAACAACAAACAACGTTGAGCCCATATGGACACTCACAAAACGTGCACGTGCGTGCTGTCAGACAGGCGGCTAAACGATCAAGACGAACAGACAGACGGGACGGACGGTGGCAGCGGACAAGACCACTTCTCCCCCCCCCCACCTCCCCATCCCTCCCTAAACCACCCCCACCAAACACCCCATCCCCCCTAACCCACCCCCCACCAAACCCCCCATCCCTCCCTAACCCCCCCCCCCCCCACCAATCCCCCCATCCCTCCCTAACCCCCCCCCCCCCACCAAACACCCCATCCCTCCCTAAACTCCCCGCACCAAACACCCCATCCCTCCCTAAACTCCCCGCACCAAACCCCCCACTCCTCCCTAAACCATGCCCACCAAATCCCCCCATCCCTCCCTTAACCACCCCCACCAATCCCCCCATCCCTCCCTAAACTCCCCGCACCAAACATCCCATCCCTCCCTAAACCACCCGCACCAACCCCTCCCCCCCCATCTCCCTAAACCACCCCCACCAAACACCCCATCCCTCCCTAAACCACGCCCACCAATCCCCCCATCCCTCCCTCCCTAAACCACCCCCACCAAACACCCCATCCCTCCCTCCCTAAACCACCCCCACCAAACACCCCATCCCTCCCTCCCTAAACCACCCCCACCAAACACCCCATCCCTCCCTAAACCACCCCCACCAATCACCCCATCCCTCCCTCCCTAAACCACCCCCACCAAACACCCCATCCCTCCCTAAACCACCCCCACCAAATACCCCATCCCTCCCTAAACCACCCCCACCAATCCCCCCATCCCTCCCTCCCTAAACCACCCCCACCAATCCCCCATCCCTAAACCACCCCCACCAAACACCTCATCCCTCCCTCCCTAAACCACCCCCACCAAACACCCCATCCCTCCCTCCCTAAACCACCCCCACCCTCCCTAAACCACCCCTCAACCCCCCCATCCCTCCCTAAACCACCCCCACCAAACACCCCAGAACTCCCAGTCCCTCTTCAACCCCCTTCAATCAGACACCCCGCACCGCCCCCCCCCCCAACCCCCTGCTCCAGAATTATCCAGCCCCCACCTTCACCAGCCCCCACCTTCACCAGCCCCCACCTTCACCAGCCACAAACCTTCTGCCCCGTTCCCTCTGTTCCCCCCCCCACCCCCTCCTCCTCATCCCCACACCCACACACTTGACAGATCCCGTGCCTCGCGTTTGCAGCAGCTGATAGATGAACAAGTCCTCGGGACTGACACATGTCCCTCTAAGTCCACACCCCCCCCACCCCCACGCCCCAAAATACTCCCACCTCCCCACTCCCCATCCCCCGTCCCCCCCCCTACACACACACCCACACCTCACAAAATATCGCCACCCGGATACTGGAGGGGGGGGGGGAGGGAGAAGAGGGGTGGTCAGGGGGGCAGCGCACGTGCGTTAGAGGGGGGTGGTGGTGAATGGGATGGGGGGGGGGGGTGGGGTGGGTGGGCGGGGAATGGGGGATGGACGGAAGGAAGACAGGTAGCGTGCCCGCACGCATGCGCTGGCAGGTCTGAAGGGAAGATTAAGGCCTGGGGTGGACAAGGGGGCGAGGATGGCGAGGGGTTTGGGGGGGCGGAAAGGTGGGGGGTGGGAGGGGGTAGGGGCTGGAGGGGGGGGGGGCACTCCCCTTTGATGAACACCGGGTCCTGGGTTTTTCTTTCGGGCCATTCTAAACGCCTCCCCCCCGCAACCCCCCCCCCCACCCCCCACCCCCCCCCCCCGGTTAGGGAAGAAAGGCTGTGGTTGTGGGAAAGTTTTAAACGTTTTAAAACTGCAGATAACAGAAGGAAGACGGAAAGACTGACAAGGAAAACGGCACCAACATCCAGACACTGAGGAGTAAAAGGAAGAGGGGAAGAGGAGAGAGAGACAGAGACAGAGAGCGAGTGAGTGAGAAAGAGAGAGACAGACAGACAGATAGAGACAGAGAGGCAGAGACAGGGAGTGAGTGAGAGGGAGACAGAAACAGAGAGTGAGTGAGAAAGAGAGAGAGAGAGACAGACACAGACAGACAGATAGAGACAGAGAGTGAGTGAGTGAGAAAAAGAGAGAGACAGACAGACAGATAGAGACAGAGAGACAGAAACAGAGAGTGAGTGAGAAAGAGAGAGAGAGACAGACAGACAGACAGAGACAGAGAGAGAGAGACAGAGACAGAGTGAGTGAGAGGGAGACAGAAACAGAGTGAGTGAGTGAGAAAGAGAGATAGAGAGAGACAGACAGACAGACAGACAGAGACAGAGACAGAGTGAGTGAGAGGGAGACAGAAACAGAGTGAGTGAGAAAGAGAGAGAGACAGACAGATAGAGACAGAGAGACAGAGACACAGAGTGAGTGAGAGGGAGACATAAACAGAGAGTGAGTGAGTGAGAAAGAGAGATAGAGACAGACAGACAGACAGACAGACAGACAGACAGACAGACAGACAGACAGAGGGAGCATTTGCGTTTTGTTTTGTATGTTTGTGAGTGAGAGAGTAAGAAAGAGAGAGGGGAGGGGGGCGTGGCGGGGAAGTGGGGGGTAGGGGGGGAGGTGGGGGGGGGAGAGAAACAACCAACCAGTTAGACAAACAGGAAGAGGCAGACTGAGACTCTGACAGATAGATCCACGCAGAGGAGGAAGGAAAGAAAAAAACACAGAGAAAGAAAGAAAGAAAAAGAGAGAAAGAATCAAACAGAAAGACAGAAGAAAAGAAAAAAAATGGAAAAAAAAGAGAATAGACAGAACGAAAGAAACAAATAAAATGATAGAACGAAAGAAAAGAAAACAAAAAGAGCAAAAAAACAAACACAAGGGAGAATGAATCGAATGGAAAACAAAGTCAGAGAAGAAGAAGAAGAAGGACGACGAGGAGGAGGAGGAGAAGAAGAAGAAGGAGGAGGAGGAGGAGGAGAAGAAGAAGAAGAAGGAGGAGAAGAAGAAGAAGAAGGAGGAGAAGAAGAAGAAGAAGGAGGAGGAGGAGGAGCAGAAGAAGAAGGAGCAGGAGGAGGAGGAGAAGCAGAAGAACACACACACACACGCACACACAAACACACACACACCACACACACACACAAACACACACACAAACACACGCACAAACACACTCCCCCAACCCCCCACTTCCCTCCGCCACAAACACTCCCTCTAATTTTCTATACGAGATTCGTTTTCTCGTATTTATTGTCCTGCTTAAAATTTATCTATTTATTTATTTTACTTTATTTTATTTTATTTTATTCCCACGCTTCCTGGAGCATCTGAAAACACATCAATCATGTGAACAAAGCGGTCGCCTTCAAAACCAGTGTCTTTAACATAGTCATAAGCTATATACAAATACAAATATCCTAGAAAAAAAAAGCTATGGACACCTTCCAGCAGAACTGAAGTGATGGTGCGGGCGCTAGTCTTTCGGAGAGACAGATAAACAAGAGTGGTCCTGTGTGTAGCATGTGCGAAGTTTAGCGCTCGTAACAGAACCCAGGGCAAGAAAAGGGTAGGGTTGAGCCTGGCAAAATTCTGACAGCAAGACAAAATATACTTGGAGGCATTAAGAGAGAAGAGAGAGAGAGAGAGAGAGAGAGAGAGAGAGAGAGACAGAGACAGACAGACAGACAGACAGAAACAGAGACACAGAGAGACAGAGAGACAGAGAGTGAGAGAGAATAACGATAACGATTTTTATTCAGATAAAGGTCAGATCCCCTTAAGAGAGAGACAGACAGAGAGACAGAGAGACAGAGAGAATAATAACGATTTTTATTCAGATAGAGTTCAGATCCCCTTAAAAGAGAGAGAGAGAGAGAGAGAGAGAGAGAAAGAGAGGGAGAGATAGAGATTGGCAGAAAATGAAAGGGAGAGAGAGTAGGAGGGAGAGAGAGGGAGGGAGAGAGAGAGAGAGAGATGTGGGTGCGGGTGGGGGGTGAAAAGGGAGAGAGAGAGAGAGAGAGTGAAAGATTGACAGAAAATGAAAGAGAGAGGGAGGGAGGTGCAGGACTGAGAGAGAGAGATAGGTGGAAGGAAAGGGAGACATAAAGCAAGCAAACACTAACACACCCCCCCCCCCCCCCCCCACACACACACACATGCCTACACCCCCTCCCCACCACACCCCCACACCCCATCCGACAACAATAACATTGGTATTGTTCCCAAACTTTCAAATAACTGCAGATTTTCACCAGACAAATTCACAACCACCATTCCTCAGAACTTTTTTTCTTTTTCCAGTACTTCCATACCAAGTTCGAAAACTTTCGAGTACGTTCATACTATTTCATACTATTTCCCCAAACCTTTGAGTACTTTTACACTATTTTCGAAAACTTTCGAGTACTTTTGTACCATTTTCCCAAAGTCGCCGAATACTTTGGCAGCATTTTCCAAAGGTCTTCGCATTCATTCGGCCACACATTGCACTCACAATGCAAGATCTGCTAATATTATTGAAGTGTACAAAAATTATTTGAAGAAGTTCATCTGTCACAGGATTTCATGGGGGTGTGTCTGCGTGGGCGCGCACACATTCACCCCCCCCCCCCCCAGACCCAACCAACCCACCCACACATTCACAATAATTCACCACAAGCTTTTGATTTAATTGAATTTGATGTAATCAAATAAGTTCAAATAAGTTGGTGTGATTAAAAAAAGATAACGTGTTTATTTTCTATGTGTTTACGGCAAACCCGCTATGCAGGCAGTCATACTCCGTCTTCGTGGGGGTGGGGGTGGGGTGCATGCCGGGTATGTTCTTGTTTCCACAACACACCGAATGCTGGCACGGATTGCAGGATATTTAACGTGCGTAGCTGATATTCTGCATGCGTATTCACACAAGGGGGGGTTGACCTGAGAGATGGGAAAAAAAAAACACCTTCACTCTTTACCTACCAGTGCGCCTTGACCGGGATTTGATCCCGGGACCCTCACATGGAAAGTCCAACGCTTTAAAACCACTCGGCTATTGCGCCCTCGGACAGTTGTTAGATATTTCTACTTTTAGGCTTCTCTGATTTTCATTCATGATAAGTGAAGATAAAATCCCACTCACCAAAAATCCCGAAAACATTGCTGCATTTGGGGATCACTATCGATCATATTTTTAACTTGTTTTAAAAACAAGTTTTAAAAATTAAAAAAAATCTTTTATATTAAAAAAAAAAATCATTCCATCTTTGGGTTTACAATTTTGTCACAGTGACATAAGACATCCCCTTTGTGATTCTACACCACATCATTGCACATTCATTCCGAGGTAATGTATACTAAGATGGATTTTTCCTTTGCTATAGGATGTGTACGTACATATATATATCAAATCAAGACATACGTAAAACCACACATACATACAATAACACACACACACACACACACACGCACACACACACACACACGTGTAACACGTCTGCAACTCGTTAATATTTTGTTCAGTTTTGATGTTGGTAATCAGACTGTTCCAGTGTTTGATCACTCAATTAGTCAAGTACCGAATTTGCGGATGTCAGTGTTAAAATGTCTTTAGTAAACTTCACTATTTCTTCGTTTTGTCAGAGGAACTCTTGACAGACATTTTGTCTTCGTTTGTATTGTCAATCAGTGTTGTTCAATATTTTGTATGCCTGACTTAAAATCTCCTCTTAATATTCTTCCTTTCAATGACGGCAATTGCAAATATCTTAAATCACCGTTCAGAGTGTGTCATATCTCCACATTCTTCAACCGTTTTGGTGGCTCTCCTTTGAATTTTTTCCCCGGTGCAACAGATCGTCGTGGAGGAAGGGATACCATACTGTATTTCCATTCTCATTCATGGAGTGGAGTGATGGCCTAGATGTAACGCGTCCACCTAGGAAACAAGAGAATCTGAGCGCACTGGTTCGAATCACGGCTTAGCCGCCGCAATTTTCTCTCCCTCCACTAGACCTTGAGTGGTGGTCTGGACGCTAGTCATTCTGATGAGACGATAAACCGAGGTCCCGTGTGCAGCATGCACTTAGCGCACGTAAAAGAACCCACGGCAACAAAGGGGTTGTTCCTGGCCATGAGAGCAGCAGAGGAGGTAACTGCTGTCCCGACTATTTGGGCTAGAATTTGATTAAAGTGGAGAGTGTCTTGCCCAAGTTACACCCCCACTCTCTCGGCCAAGAGGGTTTCAGGACAGTCGGCATTGGGATGGTTGCCAAAGGTCAACTCGCCCCCAAGTCTGCAGCACGAAGAGCCAGTGCAAATTTTGCCTCCTAGTTTGAGAGTCATAGTCCTTCACGAAAAGACTAAGGTATAAATGATTTCCCATTGCAATAGAACCATTGATCATGGAGCTCTCTCTGCTGTTGGCCCAGCTGTAAGCTTATGTCAATCTGTGATATAAGTACAGTGAGGTAGTTGTCACGTTACTGCTCTATGGCAGCAAACCGTGGGACATTTACATGTACCTCATCGAAAGGCTGGAGCAATTTCACACACATTCCTTGTGGTGCTCAATCATAAACACACACACACACACACACACACACACACGGACATACACACACAGACACACATACACTAAACACACACATACACATACGCGCACACACACACACAGATACAAGCGCACACACACACAGACACACACACAAACACGCACACACAGACGCAAACACACACACAAATACACGCACACACAAACACACACGCACACACACAAATACACGCACACACAGACACAAACGCACACAAATACACGCGCACACAGACACACACTGACAAAGAAAAACAACAATACCACGCACACACGCACGCACACACACACACACACACTGCATTCTTCATGATTGACCACCACAGTGAATATGTGTGGAATATGCTCACACATATCTACCTATCTATA
The DNA here is from genome assembly GCF_041734735.1 of Babylonia areolata. NCBI lineage: Eukaryota > Metazoa > Mollusca > Gastropoda > Neogastropoda > Buccinidae > Babylonia > Babylonia areolata. The sequence continues at coordinate 15,564,070 of NC_134910.1, read as the reverse complement.
TATTTGTGTGTGTGTGTGTGTGTGTGTGTGTGTGCGCGCGCGATCGTGCGTGTGTTTGTGTGTGTGTGTGTGTGCGCGCGCGCGCGCGTGTGTGTGTTATGCTAAAACGCTTCAAATCGTACAGAATCGATCATAATTCAAATCAGTCAAGTCACCAAGCAGTAGTAAAAAAAAAAAAAAAAAAAAAAAAAAAATAAAATAAAATTTTAAAAAATCCGTTTTTTTCACAACGCAGGCTTTAAATGAACGTAAATGACATCCAGCACGCGACTCACCTCAGGGTAATTTTTCTAATTTTGAATTTTTCATAACTTTTTTTTTTCTTAATATATAATCAAGCGCACGTGATATCCGCGCCGCTCGAGAGGACATACCGTTGCACGTGCATCAACGGAAGTGACGTTTGCCTGGCTTCATCAGCCTGTCATGTTGATCATGTGGTGAAAAGCATGGTAACGGTGGATGGCCTTTGGTTGGCTCAAAACAGACGGAAAAAAGAGGGGGGTTTGGGGGCGGTGTTTGACGTAATTCTTTTCCATTTGTCCTGGTACTCAGTTTGCCGCAGGAAAATATACTGATGCAAACACACACAGACACAATGATGAATGAAATGAATATAAATGTATAAATAAATGACGTAAATAAATGAAATAATGATAAACAGATCAATGGATGAATCAACGTATACAGTTTCAGAAACATCATGAAAAATCAATGAGAGAGAGAGAGAGAGAGAGAGAGAGAGAGAGAGAGAGAGAGAGAGATGGCGGGGGGGAGACAGAGACAGAGAGAGAGAACACTGAACTGTTTAATTTTTGATTTGTACCTACTATGTCACCAGCTTTACAGCTAATGACATTAAACATTCCAGAGAGAGAGAGAGAACAACAAGAACAAGAACAAAACTTCAATCTCCAGGCCTCCGGCCCCTAGAAAGAGGTCAAAAGTACACAATATGGTGATCACTCAGCCACAACAAAATGTAAAATACGTACTAACTTTGAGAGAGAGAGAGAGAGAGAGAGAGAGAGAGAGAGAGAGAGAGAGAGAAACTCTTGCAGGCTGAACGTGTGTTATAACACATGAATGTTGGGGTTTACTGCAAACAAGTCACGCACGAGTAGTAACGACAACTGACGTATTCCCGTCACTCCCGCCCTCTATGTTTTTAATTATTTATCTTTTTTTTTTTTTTTTTTGGGGGGGGGGGGGGGGTAGCTTTATTTCATTAATTTACTAGGAGTTTTCTTTATAATTTGCTTCGATTTCATAAGGAAAATACCCTCTTTTGTTCTGAAAAGACCTTTTTTTGCTGCGTGCCTTTGGTGATCAACCGGAACTTGATTTTATTATGTCGCAACGCGGCTGAGCGTGAAATTACCTCTCTTTATTCAGCAGCCCGAATTCATTAGCTCCCTTTGTGTTTTCACTTTCAATTAGTGATTTTTTGCTGTGAAAAGACAGTGAACAGGAATAATTAGCCGGTGAGAATTAGCCGAAATGAACAACGATCCTCAGATCCTACAAAACATTTATTTTTCGTTCTGTCATGTACGATTGTTAAAAAAAAAAGAAAAAAAAAAAAAAAAAAAGAAAAGAAAAAGTCCTTAATATAATTCCTCGCTTTTGAAAAGCTTGGCAAACTACTGATTGAATCAAGTGCATTTTATCATACAATAGCTTCGAACTAATTAGGGCATAGCACCGTGTTGGAAGTAGAAATAATTATGTATATTTTTATGATTCAAGAACAGATAATCGGGTCAAGTGGATAGAGCGAGTAAGTTTTGTTATTGTCATTTCTTGCCAGTGTATGACTTCGTTAATACAGCATGACCAGAACTAGAAGAAAAAATCTGCGTAGAATGTTACCATTTTGAATTGATTTGTAGTTTCATATACGACAAAGTAAACTGGTGGTTTTAACAACTGAACCACTTTGTTAATAATTTGGAACAACTGCTACAACAATTTTGTTAATAATTTGGAACAACTGCCACAAGAACAACAACGAAACTTAACACGCTAAGAAAAGACAACTACTACAGCAACAACAGCTACACCAACGAAAGCGTACCGATATCAGTTTCATTGTGAACTACACTGTTAACAAAAACGAGTTGATGGCTTGATGATATCAATTTGATGACTATGTCTCCAACACAGCGAAACCCAGAGACAGTTTATGACTGAATTAGCCGGAACAACTCCTATCTCACTAATGTCCGCCTAATGAATGTATTACCGGGAAACATTTTTTATGGTGAACCCAATCTAAACCGCTATGAGTCTGTTACTGTCCCACTTATTTCATGCGTTGCCGGTTCATTTTCTACCGCTTAGTTTAGCAAGTTAATAACGGTAGCTCTGTTGAAGCAGACACGACCTTTTGGATAAAGCAGTTTCACTTTGAGGCTTATCATGAACAGAGATTTTACGGCTTAATTGAACACAAACTACGGACTTTTCCCCCAAAAATATTAGAGCTAGATTATACATACATACATACACACACACACACACACACATATATATATATATATATATATATATATATATATATGAGAGAGAGAGAGAGAGAGAGAGGGAGAGAGAGAGAGTTTTTAATATAATATTTAGTCTGTCGTTTATCAGCACAAATTTTAAACTCAGAAACAGCTTCACTTTATATGTAATACACGTATGCTATCCATGGGTTGGTTGTCTGTAGTAGCCAATAGAATTATTCTCTTTACCTATGTGTTTTCTCTCTCCCTTCCTTCCTCCCTCTTTCTCTCTCTCTCCCTCTTTCTTCTCTTCCCTTTCTTTCTGAGAGAGAGAGGGAGGGAGGGAGGGGGAGAGAGAGAGAGAGAGAGAGAGAGAGAGAGAGAGAGAGAGAGAGAGAGAGAGAGAGAACAAGAACAAAAACTTTAATCTCCAGGCCTCCGGCCCCTAGAAAGAGGTCAAAAGTACACAATATGGTGATCACGCAGCGACAACAAAATGTAAAATACATACTGACAAACCTGTAGAACAAAAGTGCTTCTTGTGCATAATAAATCAATTCGAACTTTTTTCATTGTTGTCACAGAAATCCTGTCGTATCTTCAGGGCATTGATATATAAACGCAGAGTTAACGAATACTGTAAACAGAACCATTCTTCAGCAAGTGAACATACGATTGACCTTCAGAGTTCAGATGTTTTTGCCGCAGGTTATTGTAAAGGACACAATTGCTTATAAAATGGTTTTCATCTTCGACCACATTGCAACGTTTACATGCGTAATTTGAATTACATTTGAATGTTCTCCTAAAAAACGATCCATTTATTGGGAGCAAACCAAGCAGTAATTTTAAACAGTCTGTAGTTGAGAGAGAGAGAGAGAGAGAGAGAGAGAGAGAGAGAGAGAGAGACAGAGACAGAGAGACAGAGAGAGAGAGAGAGAGAGAGAGATACATACATACATACATGCATACGGACAGACAGACAGACAGAGGTTTATATATTTTATGTCACACAAACTTAGCCACAAAAGTCTCTCATAATTGATGTGTTTTGTAAAGTTGCAGTTCAATGCTCCGTGGATGCCACACATTCCGTTTTACATTCGGATTTGTGTGTTCGTTTTTAATCTGTCTATCTATCTATCTATCTATCTATCTGTCTGTCTGTCTGTCTGTCTGTCTATCTATCTGTCTAGCGTGCGTGCATGCGTGCGTGCGTGTGTGCTTGCGTGCGCACTTTTGTGTGTGTGTGTGTGTGTGTGTGTGTGTGTGTGTGTGTGTCCGTGGTAAACTTTAACATTGCCATTTTCTCTGCAAATACTTTGTCAGCTGGCACCAAATTAGGCATAAAAATAGGAAAAATTCAGTTCTTTCCAGTCATCGTGTTTGAAACAATACTGCACCTCTGGGATGGGCACCAAAAAAATAAAAAAAGAAGCCAAATTATATGCAAACTGGATTTACTTTATATTTATATTTTTTGTATTCTCTAAACTTGGCACATTGGTATGATATTCTGACACAACAACAAGAGCAGTTATTATTATCATTTTTTGTTCAAACAGGAGGAACTTTTGCTAGGCATGGAAGTTATATTTATTTTGCAAACGTTTTGGTGCAGATAGTAAAAAAGGGAAATTAATCTGTCATTAATGCTAGGGGACTTAATTTGCTTTAAACTGATCTTTCTCATCTTAAACATTACATTTTGAAATTATACTCAATACATTAAAAGCTTGTGTGTTTTACTATGTGTACATGGCTTTCATTATGTTCATTCGCCCAAGTGGTCTTTTTCGGAAAATACTAAAATCAATACGACGAATGGACTTTATAGATCTACTGGCTGAGCCCTGAAGGTCATGGGCAAAAATCAGTTGCGTACACATATTTATACACATTCAAAGCGCGTGCTCATATTCTTTGCTAACGCGAACGACGCCATTTTGTTTCAAGTTGTTGACCTGCCCGTTCAATCCTATATTCAATCGACAATACACGATAACATGCGATGGAAAGTTGGAGAAGGAGACCGTTAAAATATTTATTCAGAGAAAGATTTGTGAACGCCTCATCACTTGATTATGCTCCAAACTGCCATAAAAACATCCACAGAATCAGTCGGAATTCACAGTTAAAAATAATAAACCATGTGAGTTAATACCCTTGAATTGATGAAACGTAAAAATTTTCAGTCTTGACTTTTCTCAAAATGAAGTCTTTTTCACTTCATAAGACGTTTAGAAGTACTTGTACTTGGCTCTACGTGTTATTAGTTTAACAAAATACTCAATTTTCATATCAACTTTAAAACTATAAAACTAGAATGAACATGAAAGAGAAATTGAATCGACCGTGTCAACCGGGTGTAACTAACTGAAACTTGTACATCTATCTAGATCCAGAGAAAACGGCTAAATGTTGCAGTGTGATTGCGGCGATAGCCACGTCTCCTTTACCGCGGACTTAAAAAGAATTTTTAATTGCCCTTAAAGATTTTTTGAATGCCCAAGATACACCAGAATAATGATTTAAAGAGCGTTCTCACCGCGAATACAGCAATCGATTTATCGCCCTTTAAAAAAGCATGTTTAAATATTACATTTATGAACGTCAGTTAAGGAGCCACGATAGTGTAATGGGTAAGACAGTTTCTTCTCACCCGAACACGCGGAGTTCGAATCTGCCGTTAGGACTTTTTTTTCTCTTTTAACCCGAAGCTTTATAATAACAAATACAGAACACATTTTAACGATTAGATTTTTTTTAAAAAGTGTATTGAAGACCTTGTCTCTCTTGTTGTTGTTGTTGTTCTTCTTCTTCTGCTTCTTGTTCCTGTTCTTGTACTTCTTGTTCTTGGTCTTCTTGTTTTTGTTGTTCTTGTCCTTGTTCTTCTTGCTCTTCCTGTTCTTGCTCTTCCTATCCTTGTTCTTCTTGCTCTTCCTGTCCTTGCTCTTCCTGTCCTTGTTCTTCTTGCTCTTCCTGTCCTTGCTCTTCCTGTCCTTGTTCTTCTTGCTCTTCCTGTCCTTGTTCTTTTTGCTCTTCCTGTCCTTGCTCTTCCTGTCCTTGTTCTTCTTGCTCTTCCTGTCCTTGCTCTTCCTGTCCTTGTTCTTCTTGCTCTTCCTGTCCTTGTTCTTCCTGTCCTTGTTCTTCTTGCTCTTCCTGTCCTTGTTCTTCTTGTCCTTGCTCTTCTTGCTCTTCCTGTCCTTGCTCTTCCTGTCCTTGTTCTTCCTGTCCTTGTTCTTCTTGCTCTTCCTGTCCTTGTTCTTCTTGCTCTTCCTGTCCTTGCTCTTCCTGTCCTTGTTCTTCTTGCTCTTCCTGTCCTTGCTCTTCCTGTCCTTGTTCTTCCTGTCCTTGTTCTTCCTGTCCTTGTTCTTCTTGCTCTTCCTGTCCTTGCTCTTCTTGTCCTTGTTCTTCCTGTCCTTGTTCTTCCTGTCCTTGTTCTTCTTGTTCTTCCTGTCCTTGCTCTTCTTGTCCTCGTTCTTGTCATTGCTCTTCTTGTCGTTGCTCTTTTTGTCCTTGCTCTTGTTCTTCCTGTCCTTGTTCTTCCTGTCCTTGTTCTTCTTGCTCTTCTTGTCCTTGCTCTTCTTGTCCTCGTTCTTCTTGTCCTTTTTCTTCTTGCTCTTCTTGTCCTTGCTCTTCTTGTCCTTGTTCTTCCTGTCCCTGTCCTTGTTCTTCTTGTCCTTGTTCTTCCTGTCCTTGCTCTTCCTGTCCTTGCTCTTCCTGTCCTCTTGCTCTTCTTCTTTTTGTCCTTGCTCTTCTTCTTGTCCTCCGTGTCCTTGTTCTTCCTGTCCCTGTCCTTCCTGTCCTTGTTCTTGTCCTTGCTCTTCTTGTCCTTGCTCTTCTTCTTGTTCTTCCTGTCCTTGCTCTTCCTGTCGTTGCTCTTCCTGTTCTTGTCCTTGTTCTTCCTGTCCTTGCTCTTCCTGTTCTTGTCCTTCTTGTCGTTGTTCGTTCTCTGCTTGTCTTTGCTCTTCCTGTCTTTGCTCTTCCTGTCTTTGCTCTTCCTGTTCTTCTTGTCCTTGCTCTTCCTCTTCTTGTCCTTCTCCAATCACCGACATGTGTGACGGCACTGTGGCAGAAACGGAAAGGCGTTGGACTTCTGACCACACACACACACACACACACACACACACGCACGCACACACAGACACACACACACACACACACACAAAATCCAAGCTTTCTTTCTGCCTCACCGCTAACCCACAAACGCACACCGTTTTATTGATAATAACAAAACCAAGGAGAAACCAAAACTGACCAGCGAGAAGGTTATTAATTAACCTAGAAACAGTTTTCAGGACAGGTCTCGCGTGGCAGTTGGGAGTGGGCGGGGGCAGTGTGGGGGCGGCGGGGGTGGGGGTGGGGCGGAGGGGGGGGGATGAGAAGCTGGAGGGGTGGGGGGGGGGAGGACAAGGGGGAAGGGGGGTAGGCAGCTTTCGGGGAGGTTGACACTGTGGCAAGGGCAGTTTATCTTCATTTGCACGCCGAGTGCCGTGTCAGAGAGCGATGCTTTCCCTTGAGTGATGCAGGACAAGAAACGACAGGCGGCTGACTGGACAACGACTGGTGAGAGAGAGAGAAAGAAAAAGGGGGCGAGGAGGAGGGTGGGAGGGGGTGTGTGTTGGGGGGGTGTGTGTGTTGGGGAGGGGGGGGGGGGTTGTGGGGTGTGGGGTGGGAGAAGAGAGACAAAAAAAAAAAACGGTGCAAGGAGAGAGGGAGGGAGAGAGAGAGAAGAGAGGGGGAGAGGGAGAGAGAGAGAGAAGAGAGGGAAAGGGGGAGAGATGGAGAGAGAGGGAGAGAGAGAGGGAGAGAGAGGGGGAGAGAGAGGGGGAGAGAGAGGGAGATGGAGAGAGAGAGCGGGAGAGAAAGAGAGAGAGAGAGAGGGAGAGACTTGCAGAGAGAGAGAGAGGGGGGAAGATATAGGGAACGAGAGAGAGAAGGAGAAAGAAAGAGACAGAGACAGAATGAGAGACAGAGAGAGAGAGGGGGGGGGAAGATAAAGAGAGAGACAGAGACAGACAGACAGAGACAGAGATGTAGAGTAGAAAAGACTGAAAGAAACACTCAATAATATAAGAGGGCGATTTAGACAGCTGTTTTAACGGCTGGTCAATTTTGGGGAGACATTGAATGCGGTCACACATACACACACGCGCGCGCGCGCACGCACACACACACGGGCGCACACACGCACGAACACACACGCGCACACATACACACACGCAAACGCACACACACACACACACACACAAACGCACACACACAAATACACACACATGCACACGCGCACACACACACACACTCACTCATACACACACACGCACTCACAAATGCACACAAACACACACAAACACAAATACACACACACACAAAGGTAAAGAGGGAGGGAAAGAGGGTAAGAGAGAAAGGCACAGAGAGAGGGAGAGAGAGAGAAAGAGGGAGAGAGACAATACGAGACAATACAAGACAAGACAAGACAATGGTTTATTTGTTAGGCCTCTGGCCCATAACAAAGGAGTGGGCCACTAACAAAAATATTACATTATGAATCAAATAGTGTGAACAATATATCAATGCGCATGTGACTCCTACAAGCTCTCTCTCTCTCTCTCTCTCTCTCTCTCTCTTACACACACACACACATTATCTCTCTCTCTCTCTCCCTCCTCTCCTCTCCCCTCCCTCAAACACATGCACGCGCGCATGTACACACTCACATACACGCTCGCGCGCTTAACACACAGGTCCAGCGACACACATCTGGATGACGTGAAATACAAAACGTTTAAGCTGACATGCTGACAAAATTTACAAAAATTAATTACAAATAGCAAGAACTGAGGGGGAAAAAAAAGATGATGAATAAACCACAGCGCAACAAAATGCATACCCACACTAATCCACTCATGTCCATTTCAAAAGCTCCGCTCACACACCAAAAGCCTTGCATACAAAAAAAAAAACACACAAAAAAAACCGTCGGCAACTTCGCAACAAATTATTTCGACACACAGGACATCAAAGCGGCAAATTTGAACAAGGTTGGATTTCTGTGATATTTGGCAGGTAAATGTTCTCTTAGAGCCTGATAAACTGGATAAACAGGAGTGAGAGAGTGAGTGAGAGAGAGATGGAGACGGAGAGAGAGAGACAGAGAGAGAAAGAGAGACAGAGACAGACAGAGACAGAGAAAGAGACACAGACAGAGACAGACAGACAGAGACACACATATACACACAGAGACAGACAGACAAAGACACAGACAGACAGACAGAGACAGAGACACACATATACACACAGAGACAGACAAAGACACAGACAGACAGAGACACACATATACACACAGAGACAGACAGACAAAGACACAGACAGACAGACAGAGACAGAGACACACATATACACACAGAGACAGACAGACAAAGACACAGACAGACAGACAGAGACACACATATACACAAAGAGACAGACAGACAAAGACACAGACAGATAGAGACAGACAGGGACACAGATATATACACAGACAGAGTCAGACAGACAAAGACACAGACAGGTAGACAGACAGAGACAGAGATACAGATATACACACAGACAGAGAGACAAAAACAGACAGATAGATAGATAGACAGACAGAGACAGACAGACAGAGACAGACAGACAGAGACAGAGACACACATATACACACAGAGACAGACAGACAAAGACACAGACAGGCAGACAGATAGAGACAGACAGACAGGGACACAGATATATACACAGAGTCAGACAGACAAAGACACAGACAGGTAGACAGACAGAGATTACAGATATACACACAGACAGACAGACAAAAACAGACAGACAGATAGATAGACAGACAGAGACATAGACACAGACAGAGACAAAGACACAGACATACAGACAATGTCTGTGAACGAACACGTTTTGCGGTGCTGAATCCAGCTAAGACGCCCGACAGTTGTTATTTTTTTCAAAGACAATAATTCCATTTGTCTGAGGCCCATATAGGAACCCTACCCCACTGTGAGGCAGATGTCCATAGAGTGGTAATCGATTGGTTCCTGTCCTCTGGAGAATGTGTGTGTGTGTGTGTGTGTGTGTGTGTGTGTGTGTGTGTGCGTGCGTGCGTGCGTGCGTGCGTGCGTGTGTGTGTGTGTGTGTGCGTGTGTGTGCGCGCGCCCGCCCGCGAGGGAGGGAGAGAGAGACAGAGAAAGAGACAGACAGACAGAATGAGGCAGAAACAGAGAAAGACAAAGACAGAGAGAGACAGAAACAAAAACATTAAGAGAGACACAGAGAGAGACAGAGAGAGAGATACAGACAGAATGAGACAGAGAGAGAGAGAGAGAGAGAGAGAGAGAGGGGGGGGGGGGAGAGGGAGGAGAGAGAGTGGGAGAGAAAGAGAGAGGAGAGAGAGAGAGGGAGAGAAAGAGAGAGAAAGAGAGACCGAGAGGGTGAGAGAGGGCGAGAGAAAGAGAGGGAGAGGGAGGGAGAGAGAGAGATAGGGAGAGAGAGAGAGAGAGAGAGAGAGAAAGCGAGAGAGAGAGAGAGAGAGAGAGGGAGAGACTGATGAATTGATTGAACGCTCTTTATTGAGGGAAGTTGCATAAGCATAGACATGCATCTCTTAAGGCTGCCCCAAGGGCAAATAGAAAAGGGAAAGAAAAAAAAGGACATCGTATGATTATCACAAGGAAAGACTAATGCGTTTGCTGAAAAAGACAAAGCACAAACACAAGCAAAACTACTCGGATATACACAACCAAACACACAACCTGGATAATTAAAGGCATGATACATGTATACATCTTTCTCTCTCTGTGCCTCTCTCTTTCCACCTGCACACTATCTGTCTGTCTGTCTATGTGTTACAGAAACACACAAGTGTGCAAATACACTTTCACCGGGGTGTTGTTTTGTTTACGCTTAAACAAAGGTTTTGTTTTTGCTCTTCTTCTTCTTTTTCTTTTGTCTTTGCTCCCCTGCCCCTCACCCCCCATCCCCAATTTGCCATTCTTTCACGCCGTAGTAAAATAAACAACCAAACTAGCAAACAAGCAAACAAACAAAAGAAGAAAGAAACAACAAATAAGGAAGCAAGCAAGCAAGCAAACAAACAAAAAAGAACAAACAAAAAAAGATTTTAAACAAAAGAAAAAAGGGGACCCCCCACGCCCCCAGCAGCTCACCCCCCCCCCCCCAGCCCCCCACCCCCCAAAAAAACGAAAACCACCACCACCACAAAACAAAACAAACAAAAACAAAAAAGCAAACAAACAACAACAAAAAACGGTAATGATAAAAACAAATAACTACATATGAATCGGGGAGAGAACACAAGTTTTCCTTACCTGTAGAAATTAGTCAAAAGACCAATGTGTATTCGAAAGTCTTTTTGCTTTAATTGATCCACACGATGTACGTCTTGAAGCAAGGCGCGTCGCAAGCAAAATGGAAACAATTTTAAGTGAGTTCTGTTCACACATGTCTCTTTGTGAAGGTCAAGGTATTCGTGTCAGGGTTGTGTGTCTCATCAGGGCCGTAACTCTCCGTTTTCACGTGCTCACGTTGAGCTGTTATCAAATGATGTGTCCACCTCCATGTCTTCTGCGTTTCGCAGATTATGATTTTTATAGCCTACATTTTTGTCTCGTTAAACCTTATATTGCCTTGCTTGTTCAGAATCTATAAATACGACTCACTTTGTTGAAAAAAAAAAGAGCTCAATAGTTTAAAAATGAATAGAGGCTAAAAAAAAAAATCAGTAATACATTGATTTAGCAGTTCTTTAAAAAGAATGTGAAGACATCCGTCACATATTTTATTATGTCCGTATTGTCTCAAGAAATGTTTATTTATTTACTTATTTATTTATGTATTCATTAAGGTGTTTTATTATAGCGCATATTCTTGAAGCTCTATGCATTTTACAATATCATGTCATTGCCAACATTGCATGTTTCCATGACACTTTTCATTTCTCTTTTCCTGTCCATTTCCAGGTAACCCTGTATAACGACCACAGCAGAAAGATGTTGATGAATGAATGTAAGATTTGTGGAATGGATGGGTGAGAGATGGGGAGTTAAAAAATTGTTGAAAAAAAAGCAAACAAGAAAAGAACAAACAAATAAACAAGCAAACAAACAAGCAAACAAAGAACAAACAAACAAACAAGGAAGCCAGCAAGCGAACAAACAAAAGAACAAACAAGCAAACAACCCTCCTGAACAACAATAACACAGAGGCTAACACCTTTTTCCAAGCCAACTCGGGACGTTCACACCCTATATTTTATCTACCCCCCCCCCCCTCTCTCTCTCACCGCCACACCCAACCAACCCCCTTATCCCTCCCCCCCCACCTCCAACCCCCACCCACCCACATACACCCCCTTCCCAGCCAGCCAGCCAGCCAGCCACCCACACATCCACCAAACCACCACCCTTTTCTTCGTCCTGTCTCCCCACCCACCCCCGCCCCCTCCCAGCCCCATCGTTTCACCCCATCTCTTCCTCTCTGCCCTCCATCCCCCACCCCTTTCCCCCCCATCAGTCCCACCCCCTACCTATACACCCCTCCCCCACCACCTCCCTCTCCCCAGACACCCACCAAACAACGAACAGAGGGCAGAAGAAGAAAGTGGTAGAAGTAAAGTGGAAGAAGAAGACGACCCAGCCCTTCCACTACTGATTCCCTCTCCTCACCTCTGTACACCCCAACCCTCCTCTCACTTCTCTCTCTCTCTGTCTACACCCCAACCCTCCTCTCACTTCTCTCTCTCTCTCTCCACCCCAACCCTCCTCTTACTTCTCTCTCTCTCTCCGTACACCCCAACCCTCCTCTCACTTCTCTCTCTCTCTCTGTACACCCCAACCCTCCTCTCACTTCTCTCTCTCTCTGTACACCCCAACCCTCCTCTCACTTCTCTCTCTCTCTCTCTACACCCCAACCCTCCTCTCACTTCTCTCTCTCTCTCTCTCCACCCCAACCCTCCTCTCACTTCTCTCTCTCTCTCCGTACACCCCAACCCTCCTCTCACTTCTCTCTCTCTCTCTGTACACCCCCAACCCTCCTCTCACTTCTCTCTCTCTCTCTGTACACCCCAACCCTCCTCTCACTTCTCTCTCTCTCTCTCTGTACACCCCAACCCTCCTCTCACTTCTCTCTCTCTCTCTGTACACCCCAACCCTCCTCTCACTTCTCTCTCTCTCTCTGTACACCCCAACCCTCCTCTCACTTCTCTCTCTCTCTCTCCGTACACCCCAACCCTCCTCTTACTTCTCTCTATCTCTGTACACCCCAACCCTCCTCTCCTCTCTCTCTCTCCACCCACCCAACCTCCTCTTACTTCTCTCTCTCTCTCACTCTGTCTCTCTCTCTCTCTCTCTCCACCCCAACCCTTCTCTCCTCTCTCACTCTCTCTCTCCACCCCAACCCTCCTCTTACTTCTCTCTCTCTCTCTCTCTCTCTCCACCCCAACCCTCCTCTCACTTCTCTCTCTCTCTCTCCACCCCAACCCTCCTCTCACTTCTCTCTCTCTCTCTCTCTCTCTCTCTCTCTCCACCCCAACCCTCCTCTCACTTTCTCTCTCTCCACCCCAACCCTCCTCTCACTTCTCTCTCTCTCTCTCTCTCCACCCCAACCCTCCTCTTACTTCTCTCTCTCTCTCTCTCTCTCCACCCCAACCCTCCTCTTACTTCTCTCTCTCTCTCTCTCTCTCTCTCCACCCCAACCCTCCTCTTACTTCTCTCTCTCTCTCTCTCTCTCTCCACCCCAACCCTCCTCTTACTTCTCTCTCTCTCTCTCTCTCCACCCCAACCCTCCTCTTACTTCTCTCTCTCTCTCTCTCTCCACCCGAACCCTCCTCTCACTTCTCTCTCTCTCTCTCTCCACCCCAACCCTCCTCTCACTTCTCTCTCTCTCTCTCTCTCTCTCTCTCTCTCTCTCTCTCCACCCCAACCCTCCTCTCACTTCTCTCTCTCTCTCTCTCTCTCTCCACCCCAACCCTCCTCTCACTTCTCTCTCTCTCTCTCTCCACCCCAACCCTCCTCTCACTTCTCTCTCTCTCTCTCTCTCTCTCTCTCCACCCCAACCCTCCTCTTACTTCTCTCTCTCTCTCTCTCTCTCCACCCCAACCCTCCTCTTACTTCTCTCTCTCTCCACCCCACCCCTCCTCTTACTTCTCTCTCTCTCTCTCTCTCTCTCTCTCTCCACCCCAACCCTCCTCTTACTTCTCTCTCTCTCTCTCTCCACCCCAACCCTCCTCTTCTCTCTCTCTCTCTCTCTGTACACCCCAACCCTCCTCTTACTTCTCTCCCTCTCTCTCCACCCCAACCCTCCTCTCACTTCTCTCTCTCTCTCCACCCCAACCCTCCTCTTACTTCTCTCCCTCTCTCTCCACCCCAACCCTCCTCTCACTTCTCTCTCTCTCTCTCTCCACCCCAACCCTCCTCTTACTTCTCTCCCTCTCTCTCCACCCCAACCCTCCTCTTACTTCTCTCTCTCTCTCTCCACCCCAACCCTCCTCTCACTTCTCTCTTTTTCTCTCCACCCCAACCCTCCTCTCACTTCTCTCTCTCTCTCCACCCCAACCCTCCTCTTACTTCTCTCCCTCTCTCTCCACCCCAACCCTCCTCTCACTTCTCTCTCTCTCTCTCTCTCCACCCCAACCCTCCTCTTACTTCTCTCCCTCTCTCTCCACCCCAACCCTCCTCTTACTTCTCTCTCTCTCTCCACCCCAACCCTCCTCTCACTTCTCTCTCTCTCTCTCTCCACCCCAACCCTCCTCTCACTTCGCCCTCTCTCTCTCTCTCTCCACCCCAACCCTCCTCTCACTTCTCTCTCTCTCTCTCCACCCCACCCCTCCTCTTACTTCTCTCTCTCTCTCTCCACCCCAACCCTCGTCTTACTTCTCTCTCTCTCTCTCTCCACCCCAACCCTCCTCTTACTTCTCTCTCTCTCTCTCTCTCTCTCTCTCTCTCTCTCTCCACCCCAACCCTCCTCTTACTTCGCCCTCTCTCTCTCTCTCTCTACCCCAACCCTCCTCTCTCTCTCTCTCTCTACACCCCAACCCTCCTCTCACTTCTCTCTCTCTCTCTCTCCACCCCAACCCTCCTCTCTCTCTCTCTCCACCCTAACCCTCCTCTTACTTCTCTCTCTCTCTCTCTCTCCACCCCAACCCTCCTCTCACTTCTCTCTCTCTCTCTCCACCCCAACCCTCCTCTCTCTCTCTCCACCCTAACCCTCCTCTTACTTCTCTCTCTCTCTCTCTCCACCCCAACCCTCCTCTCACTTCTCTCTCTCTCTCTCCACCCCAACCCTCCTCTCACTTCTCTCTCTCTCTCTCTCTCTCCACCCCAACCCTCCTCTCACTTCTCTCTCTCTCCACCCCAACCCTCCTCTTACTTCTCTCTCTCTCTCTCTCTCTCCACCCCAACCCTCCTCTTACTTCTCTCGCCCTCTCTCTCTCTCTACCCCAACCCTCCTCTTACTTCTCTCTCTCTCCACCCCAACCCTCCTCTCACTTCTCTCTCTCTCTCTCTCCACCCCAACCCTCCTCTTACTTCTCTCCCTCTCTCTCTCTCTCTCTCCACCCCAACCCTCCTCTTACTTCTCTCCCTCTCTCTCTCTCCACCCCAACCCTCCTCTTACTTCTCTCCCTCTCTCTCTCTCTCTTCACCCCAACCCTCCTCTTACTTCGCCCCCCCCCTCTCTCTCTCCACCCCCAACCCTCCTCTTACTTCTCTCACTCTCTCTCTGTCTCTCTCTCTCCACCCCAACCCTCCTCTCACTTCGCCCTCTCTCTCTCTCCACCCCAACCCTCCTCTTACTTCTCTCTCTCTCTCTCTCTCTCTCTCCACCCCAACCCTCCTCTTACTTCTCTCTCTCTCTCTCTCTCTACCCCAACCCTCCTCTTACTTCCCCCTCTCTACACCCCAACCCTCCTCTTCTCTCTCTCTCTCTCCCCCCACGCCCCCACCTATCCAACAACGAACTGAAGGCATCAGCCGGACCAAGAAGATGACAGGAGGAGTTGGAGGACGATAAAAGACTAGAGGGGGGCTAGAAGAAGGCGGAGGAGGAAGATAGAAGAAGGAGGAGGAGGAGGAGGAGGAGGAGTAGGAGAAGGAGTAGGAGAAGGAGGAGGAGGAGGAGAAGGAGAAGAAGAAGGAGGAGGAGAAGGAGGAGGAGGAGAAGGAGGAGGAGGAGAAGGAGGAGGAGAAGGAGAAGAAGGAGGAGAAGAAGAGAAGGAGAAGAAAGAGGAGGAGGACGACGACGAAGAAGAAGAAAAAAAACAACAACAACAACAACAAAAACATAACAAGAACTACCCTCACCCACCCACCCACCAAAAAACACCTCCCTCCTCCCCACCCTCCCCTCGCCACATCCCCAATCCCCCACCAAGATAGCTCGCCAGCTGGCTGGCTTTTCGTTGGGGGGGGCCAGCCACACAGTAGTAGCTACAAGTCAATTTTCTCCACGCGCCGGTTGGCCATCTCTCGGACGGCGACGATCGCACGAGCTAATCAAATTTCGGGGAGAAGGAGAAATGAAGAATTTATGAGCGGCCTCTCCATACGGCCAAGGCAGAGAGGGAAAGTGATGATCAATTTTTCACCGCTCTGTCGCTTCGGAGCTCAACATTATTTCTTCTTCTTTTTCTTCTTCTTCTCCTCTCTCTCTCCTCTTGCTTACGTATGGGTACGTTGCGTGTGTGTGTGTGTGTGTGGTGGGGGGAGGGTAGGTGAGGGGGTTAGGGGAGGGAGGTTGGTGTGTGTGTGTGTGTAGTGGAGGGGTTATGTTGTCTGTGTGTGTGAATGTGTGTGCGGATAAGCAGGGAGAGAGTGAGGGGGAGGGGAGGGTGGAGGGTTCATGGCGGGAGGGGTGGGGGTGCGGGGTTTGGGGGAAATGGGGTCGGGAACGGGCGGCGTGTGGATGTGGGTGTGGGACGGACAGGAGAAGTATTCCCAACATACAAAGAACACATCTCGTGTTCTGGCAATACAGTTCGTCGGATGGAGTAGCATGGTGTCGATTGCGCACTCGCCGAGAGAGTGTCAGTGAGGGCAGCGTGCAAGAGTGTACACGCGCGCGCGCGCGCGCGCGAGCGTGCGTGTAGTATGCGCATGTACGTGCGTGCGTGTATGGTTGGTTGGTTGGCTGGGACCCATCTTATTGTTCGCCCCCCCCAAACACCCCCCCCCCTCCCCCTCCCCCACCATCCACTTCCATCAACCCTCTCCTTGTCCGGTGTGTTGTGTTTCTAGTTTGAAAGTCGGTGCGAGGGAAGAGGGTGTGTGTGTGTGTGGGGGGGGGGGGGGGGGGGGGGGGGGGGCCGTGGGGGGAGGTGAGCTGGAGGAAACAGAGAAGGGGGGTGGAGGAAGGGGGTGAGGCGAGAAGGGGTGAGAGGAGACCAGCGGGAGTGGAGGGTGGGGATGGGGTTGGGGGTGAGGAGTGGGTGGGAGGTCGTGTTTAGAAAGAGAAGGAAGAGGAGAGGCAGGAGGAAGAGGAGGAAGAGGAGGAGGAGGAAGAGGAGGAGGAGAGAGAGAGTGAGAGACAGACAGACAGACAGAGAACACTGAACACGAAGAGAGAGAGAGAGAGAGAGAGAGAGAGAGAGAGAGAGAGAGAGAGAGAGAGAGAGAGAGAGAGAGAGAGAGACAGAACTGAACACGAAGAGAGAGAGAGAGAGAGAGAGAGAGAGAGAGAGAGAGAGAGAGAGAGAACTGAACACGAAGAGAGAGAGAGAGAGAGAGAGAGAACTGAACACGAAGAGAGAGAGAGAGAGAGAGA
>NC_134910.1:15516785-15544285 GCF_041734735.1 Babylonia areolata | reverse complement strand
TGAAACAAATGGTGGGAACATAGACCTGTGGTAACATAGATCCGGGGAACACAGACCTGTGGTAACATAGATCCGGGGAACACAGACCTGGGGGAACATAGATCCGGGGAACACAGATCGGGGGAACATAGATCCGGGGAACACAGATCTGGGGGAACATAGATCCGGGGAACACAGATCTGGGGGAACATAGATCCGGGGAACACAGATCTGGGGGAATATAGATCCGGGGAACACAGACCTGGGGGAACATAGATCCGGGGGAACATAGACCTGGGGGAACATAGACCTGGGGGAACATAAACCTGCAGGGAATATAGACCTGGACGCTGCTCTGTAGCAACGTTCTCTGCCTGCCTCAGTGAAGGAGCGTCCAATGCTGCCACGTTCCTTTAGAGTCAAAAGTCTCTCTCTCTCTCTCTCTCTCTCTCTCTCTCTCTCACACACACACACACACATGAGACGATAAACCGAGGTCCCGTGTGCAGCATGCACTTAGCGCGAGTAAAAGAACCCACGGCAACAAAAGGGTTGTTCCTGGCAAAATTCTGCAGAAAAATCCACTTCGATAGGAAAAAACAAATAAAACTGCATGCAGGAAAAAATACCAAAAATATGGGTGGCGCTGTTGTGTGGCGACGCGCTCTCCCTGGGGAGAGCAAGAAGATAACAGTGAACCAACAAATATACGGAGCAAGTCAAACTAACCCAAGCAAACAAGAAAAAACAAAACAAAACAAAACAAAAAAACCAAACACCTCCAACAACAAGCCAGCAACCATCCAAGCAAAAACAACACTTAAGAAAGAAAGAAAAAAACCCGTAAAAAAATGAAAATAATTAAGATATTTTATTGTTTTATTATTTATTTATTTATCTAATTTAGGTTTGTATTGTTTTGCTTTGGAGGGTCTCCTCTTTCGTAATGAGAAGAGAAAACCCTGACTGCCGAGTTTCACACCAATAAAATACACACACACACACACACACACACACACACACACACACACACACACTGAATCACACACACGCACGCACGCACGCGAACACACACTCACATACACACACACACGAGCGCGTGCACACACACACACACACACACGTGTACACACACACACACACACACACACAGAGGTGTACACACGTGTGTACACACACTCACACACACACACACGTGTATACACACACACACACACACACACACACACACACACACACACAAACCACTACATCCTACTTTAATCAACACCCGAGCACAAACCAGACTTAAAGCCAAGCTGAAGGCGTCTTTTCTTGTATATATTTTTAAAATTTTTATTTATAGGTTGTTTTATCTTTTAAGTCACCGCATCTCTTAGATTGGCAACTGAGAAGGAAGAACAAAAATCCCTTCACAAGAACACAGCCTCTGGCTGATCGGATTAAACCTGTCTCTCTCATTCTTACAGCGAATTCTTCCGTTCTTCGAGGGGGTGGGGTGGGGCGGGGGTTGGGGGGTGGGGTGGGGCGGGGGTTAGGGGGTGGGGCGGGGCGGGGGGTTGGGGGCTAGGGGGAGAGACAAGTGCGTGCAGATACAATACACACACAGGCTCGCTGGTGCACGAACTCGTTCCCATGCACAGGCACGAACGAACGAACGCACGCACACGTATGCGAACACACAGCTAAATACTTACAACTGAACAACACGCGCGAGCGCCCGCACATACACGGATATGCACATATGCATGCACACACACACACACACACAAACACACACACACACACACACACACACGTGCATAAGAAAGCACTACATGATCAGAACAAAAACACGCATTAGTTACCCGCCCCCCCCCCCACCCCCAGCCCCTCCCCTGCACCCTCTACCCACCCAGTCTCCCTCCCAACACCTCACCAACCCATCCACCTCTCTCACCCCCCCAGCCCCCCATATCCACCCCTCCCACCCACACCCACCCACCCACCCACCCGTCCCCCTCACACGCACACCCACTGATGTGCAATGAAAACAATCTCTCTTCAGCACCGTAGGAAGTCCGTTTGTGTTAATCAGATTAAAGCAATTTCAGTCATACGCGCGAAAGGCACAGACACCAATACAATTTGGGCTCTCTCCCCCCCCCCCCCCCCCCCCCCCCCCCCCTTCTGCTGTGCCCCCAACCCCCCACGACTCTCCTTCCCTCCCCTACCCACATCTCCCCCACCCCCCCTCCCCTCATGACCTCCACTACATCTTCAACATCTAGCCAGCCTCTCCCCCACACCCCCCCACTTCCATCCCGTCTCTCCCGTCCTTCCCAATCTCTCTCTCTCTCTCTCTCTCACTCCCACTTCTCTCTCTCTCCCACCTTCACCTTCATCCTTCAGCTTTCATCACTCCTTCCTGCCCGCCCCCGCCCCCTTCCCTCCCCTTCCTTTACCAGAACCACTCTCGACAGAGTGAGAGATGGGGGTGGGGGAAAGGAAGAGACACAGAGGGAGGGAGAGAGGGAAAGAGAGAGTGGTAGAGAGAGAGGAGGAATATATATATATATATATATATATATATATATATATATCGGGAGAGAGAGAGAGAGAGAGAGAGAAAGACAGAGACAGAAACAGACAGCGACAGAGAAAGACAGTGAGAGAAAGAGTGAGAGAGAGAGAGAGAGAGAGAGAGAGAAAGAGACAGACAGCGACAGAAAGAGACAGACAGACAGACAGACAGACAGGCGACAGAGACAGACAGCGACAGAGAAAGACAGAGAGACAGACAGACGCACAGACATAGACACTGACAAAGAGGCAAACAAACAGAGAGAGGCCGAGTAGGAATTCGGACACAAATTCAAATGCAAATTCAAATATCAATACGAACACGAATGATTTATTCAGCAAAAGGCCTTTGACCCTGTCGAAGGAGTGTGTACAAGCATCTTCTATCCCGCCATGATCAAATTTACAGAAGAAAGGATCTCATCTCTGTGTGATTTGAGACAGACTGGCAGTCAGACAGACAGACAGACATATAAATATATAGATACAGAGAGAGAGAGGCAGACATAGATACAGGCAGGCAGGCAGGCAGACACACATATAGATACTACTACTACTACTACTAATGGATACTTATATAGGACACTATCCAGAAATCTGCTCTAGGTGCTTTACAAAAACACTTTTGTTAACATAACACATTACATCAATGTTATACACACATCAAAATGTGACTACACACACACACACACACACACACACAATGCATACATATATTTTAACATACATGTGTATCTAACAGCTACCCTCCACACATACGCACACATAGGCAGGCACAAACTTACATAAACACACGTGCGCGCGAGCGCGCGCGCACACACACACAATACACATTCATATACATGCATGTAGTTATGTACACATACATATGAATACACACATAGTCAAGCACAGCTAACGCAAAGGAAGTGGACCTGCCAAATTGAACTTATTGCTGAGGGAAAGGTGAGTTTTGAGACGAGATTAAAAAGATGCAAGGGAATCAGATTGACGGAGGTTGTCAGAGCTTGTTCCACGTCTTTGGCGATTGAAAAGAAAACGATCTGTGTCCATAGGTCTTACTTCTGACGTGAGGTATCCTGAGAAGTCGAGTATCAGAGGAAGAACGGAGCTGGCGAGACGGGGTATAGATATGGAGGAGTTCAGAAAGATACTTGGGGCCAGATCCGTTGACTGCAGAAAAGGTCAGAGTGGATAGCTTGTATTCTATTCGG
The DNA here is from genome assembly GCF_041734735.1 of Babylonia areolata. Taxonomy (NCBI): domain Eukaryota; kingdom Metazoa; phylum Mollusca; class Gastropoda; order Neogastropoda; family Buccinidae; genus Babylonia; species Babylonia areolata. Next base: position 15,540,530 of record NC_134910.1, on the reverse strand, counting down.
TCAGAAACAGGCAACCAGTGGAGAGACTGAAGGAGAGGAGAAACATGGTCAAATTTAGAAGCTCTGCAAATGAGTCTGGCAGCGTTATTCTTAATTCGTTGGAGTCTAACATATTTGGGAAGGCCGACCAAAAGAGAGTTGCAGTAATCTAATCTTGAGAGAACCAAAGAGCATACAAGTGTCTTGGTTGCATCGGTTGAGAGATAGTGGCGGATAGAACTGATTCTACACAGTTCCAAAAAGGCAACTTCAGATATTCGAATATATATATATATATATATATATATATATATATATATATATATATATATATATATATATATATATATATATATATAGCTAAGTGCTCAGCTGACTTCATTGACTGTTTCGCACACGGGCCATATAGCAGACGCCTTTTCGCAACTAACACGCCCGTCTTCAATGGCTCGTGCAGAATGCGTGACGATTCGAATTGTAAATGCAAAAGCCCCTTCTACACAAAGCTCGACCATTTATCAAGCTAAATCTATATATCATTCATTACCAGAATATATCTGTTGTGCTCACACACACACACACACACACTTTAATCAGTTAGAAGCATACTTGATTTTAGTTTAATCGTTCGCCAGTGTAAAGATTTCAACTGACGCTAAGCTCACGTCATTTTGTCTTTCTGTCACACATAATGCTACAGTTACAATTCTGTATGTGACTGCTGTTAGAAACTAAAACCACACCATTATAGTGCTTGGATGAGAATAGATTAGGCATTTTGAATATACAAAGCCGATTTTCACTGTCGACACTTAGCGACAATCACTCCACAACTGGTGTCGCTTGACGGCATTTGGTTGAGCTGACACACCATATTCAGTTAAGTATCTCTTTTGTCGGATCAATAAACTACAAGTATTATATACTGACAGAATCGTCGCAATTCCATCTTTAAATCTATTCAATTTGTGTCTGTCTTCGTTAAACTGATTTAACGCAATTTATAATTTTTAGTGACAAAGTCGCTAAAACTGACCCTTTTCAGGTGACTTGAATTAAGATTATAAATTCATCCAAAATCATCAACACTTTATTTTATACTCAGAATAAATCGGTTCAGGAATCATTTAGAAATCTATCACTGAACACCTTGTAACAAACAATATCTAATCAAATTTAGCCCGATTTGAGCCGATTTACTTCACAGCACGCGCGAGCGTCTTCGCAGTTCGCCAAATTAGTATAAATATGATGGGGGTACTCTACATAAACTCGCCAATAGGTCGTTAAACTCCAACAGAACTACATAAACTCCAGTCCATCTACATCGACCTTTCACTTGCCCGCGGCAATAGCTGGCTAGCTGACCACTGACTGTGTGTGTCACGCACAGTGTGTCACCCAAGTGGCCAGTGTCATCACCACACTGCTTGTTGCACTGTCTGTTCTTGTCTTCTTTATCTCCATATAACTGTAGTAGAAATAAAACAATAAAAACTTTATTACTCAAGGATAAAGATCCCAGGCACTGCCGATTCTTCCAGTCTGTCCTTGTGACAGCACTAACAACAACGACACAACGATAATACATTTTGTAAATACTACTACTACTACTACTACTACTACTACTACTACGAATAATAATATTCATCATCATCATCATCGTCGACATTGTTAAAAGTAATAAAACGAGAGTGAGTGAGAGAGAGAGAGAGAGACAGAGAGAGACAGAGAGAGACAGACAGACAGAGAGAGACAGACAGAAACAGAGACACACACACAGAGAGAGAGGGGGGGTTGGAGGAGGGCTTATAGACTCCAGTGACCAACATTCTATCCCCAAGCAATTACTCGTGTTATTCCCAATTCCACTGATAGCGGCATTTCAAAATGCCGTGATCATTCATCTCCGAAAAAAAAGAAAAAAAAGACCAATGCTCTTTTTAGAACTGACTTGCTGACACGATGGTGACTGGAGATAGTTATATAAAGTGAAAACGTGATAAAGTGTGTGTGTGTGTGTGCGCGCGTGCGCGCGCGTTATTTTTGTATGTGTATGTTCGTTCTTTAGTTTAGCGTATTTTCACTATCAGTGATATTAGACGAGTGTGTGTGTGTGTGTGTGTGTGTGTGTGTGTGTGTGTGTGTGTGTGTACGTGAGCGTGCGCGAGCGAATATCGATGTGGATATTTGAACTTCGCGATGCACTGGTAAAGTGCACGTACACGCCACAGTATGGCTGCCTATATGGCGGGGTATACAAAACAAAGTCATGCAGGTAACATGTTACATGTCTGTATGAATGTGTATGTGAGCGTGACTGAAACCTGATTGACACAGGAAACGAATGATGAGCGCTCACCTGCAGCTGTCCATTGTGGAAGCTCTTAGAGCTTGGTCTCTGACCGAGAATAGGCGGTGTATTATCCATTTCATCATCGTTATCTGACATTCGTTTATTCTGAAAGGTGAAGAACCCCTGTGGTGTGTGAAGTTGAAACCAGCCTGAGTGTCAAGACATTGATGTGGTTACTTATATAGCGTCTATCTAACTGATACAGCGCCATTCCCCAGTCATGGATATTGAAGTAGCGCCAATCCCCAGTCATGGATACTGAAGTAGCGCCAATCCCCAGTCATGGATACTGAAGTAGCGCCAATCCCCAGTCATGGATACTGAAGTAGCGCCAGTCATGGATACTGAAGTAGCGCCAGTCATGGATACTGAAGTAGCCCCAGTCATGGATACTGAAGTAGCGCCTATCCCCAGTCAGGGATACTGAAGTAGCGCCTATCCCCAGTCATGGATACTGAAGTAGCGCCAGTCATGGATACTGAAGTAGCGCCAATCACCAGTCATGGATACTGAAGTAGCGCCAATCCCCAGTCATGGATACTGAAGTAGCGCCAATCCCCAGTCAGGGATACTGAAGTAGCGCCAGTCATGGATACTGAAGTAGCGCCAATCCCCAGTCATGGATACTGAAGTAGCGCCAGTCATGGATACTGAAGTAGCGCCAGTCATGGATACTGAAGTAGCGCCAGTCATGGATACTGAAGTAGCGCCAATCCCCAGTCATGGATACTGAAGTAGCGCCAGTCATGGATACTGAAGTAGCGCCAATCCCCAGTCATGGATACTGAAGTAGCGCCAGTCATGGATACTGAAGTAGCGCCAGTCATGGATACTGAAGTAGCGCCAATCCCCAGTCATGGATAATGAAGTAGCGCCAGTCATGGATACTGAAGTAGCGCCAGTCATGGATACTGAAGTAGCGCCAGTCATGGATACTTAAGTAGCGCCATTCCCCAGTCAGGGATACTGAAGTAGCGCCAGTCATGGATACTTAAGTAGCGCCATTCCCCAGTCAGGGATACTGAAGTAGCGCCAGTCATGGATACTGAAGTAGCGCCAATCATGGATACTGAAGTAGCGCCAGTCATGGATACTGAAGTAGCGCCAGTCATGGATACTGAAGTAGCGCCAGTCATGGATACTGAAGTAGCGCCATTCCCCAGTCAGGGATACTGAAGTAGCGCCAATCCCCAGTCAGGGATACTGAAGTAGCGCCATTCCCCAGTCAGGGATACTGAAGTAGCGCCATTCCCCAGTCAGGGATACTGAAGTAGCGCCTATCCCCAGTCATGGATACTTAAGTAGCACGGCTGCCACCCGGGCGCTCATCATTCGTTTCCTGTGTCATTCAATCAGGTTTCAGGCATCTTCTGATCGACTGTTGGGATCTGCGGGATGTCAGGCACAAACAAATTACAGTTTGCTCCATGAAGATCCTGTTCCGGGTTGTTTCCCCTTGGCATCATGTTCCAGTTCCCCCCCCCCCGGGGAATTTGACGTCTTTAATTGGATTTGAATTTTACGTGGTTTGAGGCATATGCTGTTGACGTGATTTTTTTAAAATTAATTTTTGTATTTTCTTAAATTTTTTTCAATACTATCACACCATTTTTTTTTTTTTTATTAAAAAAAAATAAAAATGTTTCAGTTTAACCCATTCAACCCTGCGGAATTTACAACCTCGGTAGGCTTCCATACCATATTGATGCGGGAAAAAACAACAACAAAAACATCGACAAACCCTCTCAGAAAAAAATAAATAACTGTTTTTCCTCCAAATTACCTGTGGTCACATCCGAAAATACTGCACTGAGAAGTCAGTTCCCTTTCCTTATGGTTTATGGATATGCAGGGAATTTCTGTGAAAACCGTTCAAAATGGGACGAAGCCAGAGCAACGCTGAGACTCGGGGCTCAATGAGTTAAAGCGGATTGAGCGGTATGCGGGTGATTTTATTTTTGTTTGTTTTGTTTTGTTTTGTTTTTGGGGGGACGTTGTAACAATATTTCAACATTGTTTTGTATATTCTGTGACTGGTTTTTAAGACCCAACAGGCTGGGACTACAAGCAACATGGTATGATTTGATTTGACCCAACAACCATCATCATCATCATCATCATCACCACCACGTCATCGTAGTCATCGTCATCATCGTCGTCATTTATGATTACGATTATGATTCTGATTATTATTATAAACACATCTTTTAATCATATAACTGAAAATACTGGTACAATACAAAGAGCAACAATATACATAGTCGTCGTCGTCGTCACCATCATCATCATTATTACGATTTTGATTCTTCTTCCTCCTCTTCTAAACACATCTTTGAATCATATAACTTAAAATATTGGTACAATACAAAGAGCAACAATATACATAGGAAAAGCACAACAACATCACGAAACTTAACATAGCAAAATAATGACACTGGTCTTTCACAGGTACTTTTACAGCAGAAGTGCTTTTTTTTTTTTCTTATCAATTATCCTTGTCATATGGTCTGTCATTCCATGAAAAAAAAAGAAGAAAAAAAAAGCAAGCTGTGGGAACCTATGCACGTTTCCTTCGAGATATTTGCACGAACTGTTTACTTTTTGCTCCGTCTCCGACCCGCGGCGAAAGATTTTTTTTTTTTTTTTATTTATTTTTTTAATAATTTAAAAATTATATTTTATTATAACTTAACAGATTCTGTGGATACACAAGACAGACACGGATCACACGCACAAATGGAATCGATAGCAACACCCCCACCCCACCCACCCACACCCATTCCCACCTCCCCTCCCCTCTCTCTCTAGCCTTACAGTTCCACAGAATGTCCAGGAGGGAAATCCGTTCACAATGCTCAGCGTAAATCCTGCTGACAGACAGACAAAGAAAGTGGAAGGGTTTTTTTGTTTGTTTGTTTCTTTGTTGCTTTGTTGTTTTTCCGTTCTTTCGTGAGCTGCAACTCCCACGTTTACTCGTTCCCTGGGGTGGGATTTTGTATTGTATTGCGTTGCGTTGCGTTGTCCTGCGTTGCGTTGTACTGCGTTGCATAGCATTGTATTGTACTGTGTTGTATTGCATTGTATCGCATTGTATCGCGTTGTATTGTGTTGCATTGTATTGTGTTGCATTGCATTGTATTGTACTGCTTTGCATTGCATTGTATTGTGTTGTATCGCATTGTATTGTGTTGCAATGTACTGCGTTGTCCTGCGTTGCGTTGCGTTGCATTGTATTGTACTGTGTTGTTTTGCATTGCATTGTATTGTGTTGCATTGTACTGCACTGCGTTGTGTTGTTGCACTGTATTGCATTGCATTGCATTGTGTTGTGTTGTGTTGTATTGTATTGTGTTGTGTTGTACTGTATTGTATTGCATTGCATTGTATTATAGTGTTGTATTATATTGCATTGCATTGCGTTTGTCGTGTTGTATTGCATTGTATTGTATTATAGTGTTGTATTATAATGCATTGCATTGCATTACGTTTGTCGTGTTGTATTGCATAGTATTGTATTACTCTTTTTTGTCACAACAGATTTCTCTGTGTGAAATTCGGGCTTCTCTCCCCAGGGAGAGCGCGTCGCTACACTGAGAGCGCCACCTCCCCTTTTTTTCTTTTTTTTTTTCTTTTCAATTTTCCCTGCCCGCAGTCTTTTAAAAATTTGTTTTCCTATGGAGGTGAATTTTTCTGCAGAATTTTACCAGGGACAGGGACAACCCTTTTGTTGCCGTGGGTTCCTTTACGTGCGCTAAGTGCTTGCAACGCACTTCAGGCACTAGCAGGCCTGCATATTTATTGTAGGTCTGAGAAATGATAAAATACAACAACAACAACTACTACTTTGATTTTGATATGGATACTTCCATGGCGCCTATCCTCGGTCGGACACCAAGCTCGAAGCGATTTACAAACACGGGGATCATCAAAATTGCACAACAGGCTGCCTACCTGGGTAGAGGCATCTGACGGCTGCCATGGGCGCTCATCATTCGTTTCCTGTTTGTCTATCCTTACCTCCCCCCCTCACACACACACACGCACGTGCACAGACCTCTACTGACACTTGTGTACACTTACACTCTCGCGCATGCACAAACGCACTCAAAAATACAGACCCACACATGCACACAAACACACACATACACACACGCACAGAGGCTGCCACTGACTGGCCGCAAGAGGGATGGGAAAAGATCTCTGATGCCAAGAACGTGGCGTATAGTGTGTTGCTCAGTCTATTGTATTTGGGAAAGCCCACAGAGACTCTGTTCCGTTTTGAAGAAATTTGCGCAATGTTGGTTTGGAAATGATGCCGATATTTGTTTGATTAGCAAGGCATCGTGCTCTACCTTTCATGTTAGACTTACGGCCACTCCCTCCCTCTCTCTGCTTTTATTTCTTTGAGGCGATCGATGGTGTGATGGCCTTGTACCTGTTCTTTTTGATATTCTTTGACTTTTCTGAAGATTTCCGATTTTCCTAGATGTAGGCCGCTCGTTGGTGTTGCGTTACCAGCAAGTCTGTCAGCTCGCTCATTTCCCTTAACACCTGCATGTCCCGGGCAGTATGACCATGTGAGTTTTTTTATCTGAAAGTTGCGCATTGCCTTATGCCACTCTGGGCTTCCCATTCCGTTTTCAATTTTCTGTATGAGGTTCATTGAGTCTGTTAGAATCATGGCATGTTGGTTTCCGGGCATATGGATGGACGATAGCCACTGGAGGGCATGTGTCACAGCTTCAACTTCCATCGTTAGGCTGGAGGTTGTGACTTTGTAGGCAGCATTCTCTTCCCTAACTGTTTTTCCATTTTGTTTCGCAGTGAATCCCCAACCGGATTGGTCTTTGGTGACCGAGCCATCTGTGTATATGATGATGTCCTCTTCTTTACTGTTTTCTTCTATGAGTAGTTTCACTTCCGCATCAGTTTTGCCCTCTGGCCATTCCCGACAATGTCTTCCGAGAGTGGGTGAAATGGCTGTGTTGAATAGATGGTTGAGGTTTTCGGGGTTTTTCTCCCATTCTTTTGTTTCTTTCAGGTCTTGTAGTCGGCATACTAGCTGGATTGTGTCTTCTGCTTGCCCCATCCATGATCCATGCGGGGGGAGGTGGGGTAGAGGATGAGGTATGTGAGTGTATGCATGCCTACACTGTGGGAGCAACAGGATATTGGAACGTATATATATATATATATATATATATATATATATATATATATATATATATATATATCTCTTTGTGTGTGTGTGTGTGTGTGTGTGTGTGTGTGTGTGTGTGTGTGTGTGTGTGTGTGTGTGCGCGCGCGCCGTGGAAGCTGTGATACGTAGACTAGAAATGAGTGTGTGGAGGAGGGGGGTAGAGGAGGTGCAGGGTAATGTGTGTGGTGTGTGTGTGTGTGTGTGTGTTGGAGATCATGTACGTTTATATGTATTTGACTGTGCTTTCATATCTGTGCAACTGCATGTTCGGTGCATATCTGTTATGCATGTGTGGGTGTATATGTGAATGTGTGTCTTCATGTTTTACATCTATTTGCTTATATATCATTTATTCACCTCCTTTTTTCTTTTTTTTTTCTTTTTTTTTCCTCAAGGCCTGACTAAGCGCGTTGGGTTACGCTGCTGGGCAGGCATCTGCTTGGCAGATGTGGTGTAGCGTATATGGATTTGTCCGAACGCAGTGACGCCTCCTTGAGCTACTGAAACTGAAACTATCCTTACCCACCAGACGCAGCGAGGAATCGAACTCGGGACCCTAGGATCGAAAAGTCCAGCGCTGTATAACCACACGGGGTTACCGGGACAGTAAGACTTCCAAGAGGTGACAGAATCACCGTGTCAGAGGTACTTGCAGAGATAATGGCTCAGCAGAAAGCAGAAATCTCTCTCTCTCTTGAGAGAGAGACTTTGGAACTGGAACACTGGACACTGGAATTATTTATTGTCATTGCCAAGAAAGGTCTTTTGACAAGGGGGCAACAACAAATTCACATATTTTTGCTTCAAAACAAAAACTTTGTTTTTATAGCCATTCAGTCAATTAAACCAAGAAAATATGCAATCATTGGAAACACTAAAGACATCCTGACAATCTCAAGGAAATGGAACTAGAGAAAAACAAATATAACAAAATGAATGGGGACTGACGAGAGAGAGAGAGAGAACTCAGAACTCAAAACGTTTTTATTCAAGGATTAAGATTTTAGGCATTGCCTATTCTTCCAATCTGCCCTTGCTAATCTACATCTATTACAAATAGCACACACATAAATGAAAGGAAAATGTTTTCATGCAGAATTGTATACATAATGAAGAACCCCCCCCCCCCCCCCCCCCCCCCCCCCCCCCCCCGCACACACCCACATCCGTGCACACACATGCATACACTGACGCTCGCGTGCGAGCGCACACACACACACGCACACACACACGCACACACACTGACAGCACCCCCCCCCCCACACACACACACACACTAAGATTGACAGATGGATAGGACAGTGATTCACAGAGAGAGAGAGAGAGAGAGAGAGAGAGAGTTGGTGCCCATATATTCATGAATGGACGGGTGAATGCATGAATTAATTCATATCTGGCTTATGTCCAGGGCCTGAAAAAGCTCGTCGGGTTACGCTGCTGGTTAGGCAGATATCTGCAAAGCAGATGACTGGTCTATCGTGTATGGACTTGTCCGAACGCAGTAACGCCTCCTTCAGAAACTGAACTGAAATGAACTGTGTATTTTTGCTGTTGTATAAATAGGAAAGATAAAAAAAAAAAATATTTTAAAAAACTAGGAAAAAAATCTCACTGGCAGAGGTAACTGCAGGAAAAGAAACACACCCAATAATGACTCGGAAGAAAGCAATAATGTGTATGGAATGGACGTTCATTCTTTTGGGATTGGGCAGGGAAGGAGGGGTTATAAAGGACTGCATAACGTTCAAGAAGAAATAATATATATCCAGAACACGTATCTCTCTTCAGGGATGTTCCCCCACCCCCATCCCTCTCCCCCCTTCCTTCCCCTCCCTCCCCCCTTTTCCCCTGGGTTCCGTCTTTCCAGTTCCCGAGGGAAATCAACGTCTTTAATTTCATTTGAATTTTACGTGGTCTTGAGCCATACGTCGTTGATGTGATCTGTTTCCACTGTCACACACACACACACACACACACACACACACTGTATATATACATATATATACAAATGCATTTTTTAACGTGGTTTAAGTTTTACGTGGTTTGAATGAGAAGTGAGTTAAATTGGTTCTCTGAACGTTTTGTTAAATCAACCTTTTAACATTGTTTTGTGTTCCTTGACTGCTTTTAAGAGCTTACTGGTGATGAACCCTGAAATAACCATACTGCGGTCAGCTGGGACGTGATCATTGTATTATATAAGCAACATGGTTTGATGTTGGACACGGATATGAATTTACCAGCCAGTCACCGAGGCATGCAGTCATTACATTCAGTATCAGTATCAGTAGCTCAAGGAGGCGTCACTGCGTTCGGTCAAATCCATATACGCTACACCACATCTGCCAAGCAGATGCCTGACCAGCAGCGTAACCCAACGCGCTTATTCAGGCCTTGAGGAAAAAAAGAAAAAAGTAAAAAATAACATTTGAACCCCCCCAAAAAAACAAACCAAAAAAAAACAACAACAAAAAAACAAACAACAAAAAACACAAAAAAACTACTACTAATAATAATGATAATGTTTAAAAGGCGCAAAATCTTGATTAAGTCAACTCTAGGCGCGCGCGCACACACACACACACACACACACACACACACACACAGAGAAAAAAAAACCCAACTCATTCGTCCTTTCTCCAGCCAACACATGCCCTGCCAGAGCATCCACAAACCAGGTTCCACAGGGCAGCAGAGTGTCCTGACACCGGCCACAGGCTGACAAATCACATGGACCGAACCGGGCGGGGCGACTATCCCCAACCCGGCGGGGCCCCAGCTGGCGGATAGGAGAACGGCCCCCAGATATGAGGGTTAGCTACGATATAAGTCAGGCTTGCCTGGTTGAATAAGCAGTCCCGGACCAAATAGCGATGTTTTTACCAGGACGGGGCTGGGTAACAGTTGGCACTGTTATACCCATATCAAATTCCCCATGTGTCCTATGACGGGCTCATAGGCGCAAAACCTCTTGCCCCGGGGAAGAAAACCTCGGAGAAACAAACCAGGGTAGGGGATGCTCTTAAGCCCTGGTCGGCAAGTCGCCTACGAGAGGGAAGCTCGGACAAGAAAACCAACGCCGAAGACGGATGTACTGGGCCCCTGGGGCGTAACCGGGCAGTACAACGCATTTACGTCATGGATGGAAAACATGGACCGAAAACTGCAGCTGGTGCTATCTCCCACCTGTCCCTGCAGTCAGGAAGACTGCTCTGCTCCCCTCCCACCCCCCTGCCCACCCTGCACCCCCACCCCTGTACAAATAAGCAAGACAGGATACAAAATACAGATTACTTTATTATCTCAATAAGAGAAACTCATGACAAGATGTACGGCTTGTCGACACTCTACTCACGAACACACTATGATGATGGCAGCCAAGAAGAACTGAAGAAAATGTCATTCATCGTCAGAACTGGACCGATCGTGTTGCTGTGAACGTCAAGGAGAAGGAGGAGAAGGAGAAGGAGGAGGAGGAGGAGAAGTAGTAGTAGAAGGAGGAGGAAGAGAAGAGGAGGAGGAGAAGAAGAAGCAGGAGGAGGAGGAAGAGGAGGGGGAGAAGAGAAGGAGGGGGAGGAGGAAGAGAAGGAGGAGAAGGAGAAGAAAAAGATAAAGGAGGAGGAGCAGAAGAAGCAGAAGAAGAAGAACAAGAGAAATTGTGAAAAAAGGGGTATTTAATGAGGGACAATAAGCATTCAGTAAGTGAAACTGAACGTATCGGCACCAGTATCGTTGTAAAAGAAGCGGGATAGTAAGTAGAAACGACTGACTAGTCTTTGACAGAAAAAAAAGTATTGAGCACATTGCTCCGAGATATTCTCAATGAAACGGGAATGCTTACAACGACTGCTGAAGGAGGAAAACAATCACAACAGAAACATGTGTGAACATTGATATATAAAACCAGAAGACATTTTTGGTAACGATGAACCACATCTATCGACCATATACCTGACCTGAAATGCGCATGGGAAAATCTACACGTAGTACTCGGTAAGTGCAACGAAAATTCTCTGAAAAAAAAGAAAAAACCAACAACGAAAAAAGCCAAAAAAACAAAACAAAACAAACCCCCCCGCACCCCGCAAAAAACCAAAACAAAACAAAAACAAACAAAAAAACAACCACCACCAAACAAAAACAAAAAACCGTCTTGTTTCTCCGTACTGATTCGGGCGGGAAAAACCACCACCACCACCACCACAACACACACACACACTCTAATGTTTTTTGCCGACTTCACCAAAAGTTCATTTGAATGTGTTATTAAAAATTCCAATATGTTATTTGTTATTGCAGAAGGTTTGCTGCGTAGTCCTATAGGACATTTGTTATAGTTGTTATAGTTGTTTGGGGTTGGCGTTTATAACTTTCATTTTCCCTAGCGTTGTCTCTCCCTATTCACCCTCCACACACACACACTTTTACCCCTCCCCTCCCACAACCCCTACCCCCACGGTTTTTTTCCCCCCGTCTAATATCACTTCAAGTGGAAAGACGTTAAACTGAAGATAATAACACACACACTCGTAACTGCAACAATGAGTGCATTTGACATTTTATTTTTTTTCAATGACAAATATATCACCTCTTGGTTTGGAGACATGATTTTGAAAAGGATCAACGGGTTTTCGAATGCCACCAAACTAAAGTGGAAACAAGCATTAGGATGTTGGAATCAACCCTCGGACCTTGGGATCTCATGGGATCTTTAGGGATCTTTAGTCGTCACCTGGAATGATCTTTAGTCGTCACCTGGCCTGTAGCACACTTATGACGTCATATGACGGTTGTGAAAGAAATAGAAAACAAAATTGGCTGCTTTCTATCGTCTTGACCTTTATTATTATTATTATTATCATCATTATTATCGTCATTATTATTATTATCCTTATTATCATTATCATTATTAATTATTATTATCATTAATTATTATAATTATTAATTAGCATTATCAATTATTATCATTATTAATTAGCATTATCATTGTTATAAATTATCAGTATTATTATTTTTTTTTATTATTCATTATTATCATTATTATATTAATTTTTTTTTTTTTTTTTGGGTGTGTGTATGTGTCAGTTACTTTAATGGTGAGGTATGTTAGGTGCCCACACATTACCGACCAACCAACATACACGAACAGGTTTGCATACACATGACTAACCAACCAACCCCCCCTCCCCCATTCCACATAGCATTGCTCAATACGCATCAGTAAGCATCGGGTTACGTGTTTGCAAAACATTCTAAATTCTTGCAAGCAATAGTGTGCAAACTGACTACAAAGAAAACAATGCTAATGCCGGTAGTATTTAAACTTGACCTCAAACATGTCATGTTTCACCTTGTAATAAGAGGAAATAATAGTCCAGGCTCTGACGATTCCAGTCATTTGAAAAGTTAGAGCGTCAACCAGATTAAAAATCAGGTATTTATACAGAGAACTAGAATACTGCCGCTTCGTTTAAACGCGTGTCATTAAATTTTGTTTTCAGGAAGCCACACCCGAAATGAAATGGCTTTGTAAAGTGAGCCCAGGTAGATATTTATACAAAGTTAAAGATACTCAGACCCCTCTAACAAATGAAAAATAAAATGACAAAATATGAGCAAAAATTGCAAAGATATATAGTCTCCCCTCCCGCACCCCTCCCGCACCCCCTCCCAACCCCCCTAAGAAAAGCGATGGCATGTAATTGTTTTGGACCCAAGTTTTCATAAAAGAGAAGAATTGTAGTATTCAGGAGAGCGTGTCAAAGTGAATTACATAGGCCTTTAAAACTTTTCCAAAAAATATAAGTGTGACGGTTAAATTAGGGGGATCAGATAGAAATAAATGATAAAGAGAAAGAAAAAAATCTTCAAAAGCCAAAGGGTGAAGACGAGAATATTTGTATTCATTCAAACAAAGTGGGCGAAAAACTATGAAGGGCATGACATACAGTATAACAGTCAGGAGAGGGTATTAAAGGGAAAACTAGGCCTGCATAATTATATATATAATCGGTAAAAGCTAGGAGAAAGGGATAAAAGGGAGAGCAATGTCCAAATATACATAAGGGTTTTACAGTGAAGTGAGGGGTTTCAAACGGAACTCTAGGCCCGTAAAACCTGCCCAACAGACAGTTCGAGCAGCTGCCGGTTCGATGACATCTGACCCTCTGAGCTTCCAGACAAAGTGAAGAGCTGTGGATTAGAGCTCCTGGCTGTTATCTGTCAGAATCGGCGTATATGTCTGTTGGACACGTTTTTACGGGCCTAGAGTTCGGTTTGAACCCCTTCTTTTGACTGTTACCCTTTAAATAAAAATTATACATCTTGGACACTTTTTCGGGCCTGACTATCCGTTTTAACCCCTCACCTGACTTATTCTTTTCATATTAAAAAAAAAAAAACCAAAAACAAACCGCAGGCCTTGATTTCCCCCTTCAACATCCTCTCATGACTTATCCTTTATATTTTATTTTTTGGGAGGGTAAGTTTGGATACGAATGAAATCAATGTCATGGCTTTCTTCTCTTTTTCCTTTTTAGTTTTAGAAAATACGACACTTTCTCGACTGATCTTTTGTCTTTGTGCAACACACATTTAAAGTAGTTTGGGCGATTTTTTTCTGAGATTTATTGACCACATTTCTTGGTAAATACCCACATGCTTATCACCATCATATACTATCTTTTTGCTCCAAAATAGTCCCCTGCTGAGTGCTTTCTGTGCACTATGATGAACCACAGAATGCGCTCCATCCAGTCCATTCCACCCTTCATTTTCTTTTTATCTGTCAACAAGAACCATGATGAGAATCTATGGGTATTGAAAAACAAAGCTCTTAAAGACTTCTACAGTCAAAACACACCAGTTGTCAGCTCTGAGCCGTGACGATCTCTATCCCCTGACAAAGCTAATAGGTCTAGGATTATGGTCAGCCTGTCACGTTCGCCGTAATGGAGCCTCTATCAGTTATGAGACAACAGAGCACCTGTCGGTTCGATGACATCTGACCCTCTGAGCTACCAGGCTGAAAGTGAAGAGCTGTGGATTAGAGATGCCTGGCTGTTATCTGTCAGAATCGGTGTATATGTCTGTTGGACACTTTTTACGGGCATAGTTCCGTTTGAAACCCTTACTTCACTGTAACCCTTAATGTATATTTTGGACATTTTACAGATCTTGATAACCCTTTCTCCTGACTTACCCCCCGCCCACTCTCTCTCTCTCTCTCTCTCTCTCTCTCTCTCTCTCTCTCTCTATATATATATATATATATATATATGAATAAAAAAATGTTGCAGGCCTTTATTTCCCCTTTAACATCCTCTCCTGTCACATTTTGAGAAAAAGCTAAGATACAGATGGATTCAATGTCATGCCCTTCATATTTTGTTCATTTTTTGTTTGAAGGAATACAGATATTCTCGTCTTCACCCTTTGTTTTTGTCATGATTGTCTAATAGGTGTATGTCACGCTCTATTAGAGAGCGGACTAATAACCCCCACCCAACCCAGCATTAACACCCATACAACAGACTAAAATAATTCAGAGTTCACATACATTTAATTCAATCACACACAAACTTGATTGATAAAACCATAACCATAATCCCAGCCACAGTACAGTTACACTCAAATAATGATCAATTGGATAAAACACACACACACACACACACACACACACACACACGTAGTTGATGACTTTTCTTCCAATATTTCATTCGCCACTGAAAAGATTTTGAATGATTATTCATTGCTAAGAATGTTTTCAGAAATTTTAAACTCCAGTCCAGTTGGTATCCTCCTTTGATGTATTATATTTAATACTGTTATTTATAATTACATTGCCGTAGGTTAATACTTGATATGCATATACATCTTCCCATGACAACTCATTCAATACACACCACAACCTCTTTAGACTTTTTCTTATATCCTCTTATAATTTCCTCTGATACATGACATTAACTTTTTTTTATACACTAATATTCACATGCATTCCCTTTCCTTTATACACTACTTTACTCCTTTCCGTCTAAAAACACTTATAGTGAATAGACGTTAAACTGAAGAAGAAACACACACACACACACACACACACACACACAAACCCCACAAAACTTGAAGACACGACCGTCCAGCGAAAACCAGTCTGAAGAATGTTGTGCACTCACAGGACAGTTGATAAAGAAAAACTGAAACACGGCCAACACAGGCGGAAGGACAAATGGCACAGGAAGTGGGATGCTGAAAACTGCATACATTTCATCACCCTTCTGGTAGGATTACCCCTGCCCCCCTCAATGAACACACAAGACAAACTGATAAAAAGCTTTAACCACACAAACAGCAATTAAAAATATCGCTGCCAAATTCCGTTCGACACCCCCACTGCACTCCACATTCACTAGTGAACACATTTTTTTCTGAAAGATATTGTACATAAGACGTTGAAAGAACTATGAAAAAAACCATGACAGTTTAGAAAACATTTATCAATGATAATTTGACCTTGTGAACACAACGAAAATAGAAACATTCAGGGGTTCACAAGGAAAACGTTAACTCATCTCTTTTACAGGAATTCTATAAAAAAAAATATCAAACGAATCACAGCGTTTCCATACTTTAAAAAGTTATGTTTAAAATACTATCACAAGAGGAAAACGAAGCAAGCATTTGCCTTCACATCCCAAAGAACAAAAATCAAA
Organism: Babylonia areolata; assembly: GCF_041734735.1. Taxonomy (NCBI): domain Eukaryota; kingdom Metazoa; phylum Mollusca; class Gastropoda; order Neogastropoda; family Buccinidae; genus Babylonia; species Babylonia areolata. The sequence continues at coordinate 15,524,287 of NC_134910.1, read as the reverse complement.
CGCCACCATCTCGCAACCTTACAGAACACGACAAACGAACAAAGAGACAGCACTTGTAACAGCTAACTGACAAGGACAAGCTACAACAGATAAGCTTAACAATTTCAATAGTGACACTCACCTGCCAACCCCGACACTGGAAATAGACAGACGACACATGTCCAGCAGGGCACTCCAACCCTCTGAGCTGGAGCACACCAAACACAGAAAACATGGCCACCCGGAGGAAAGCTTATCCCAACGTGAGGGTGCCATCTGGGTAAAAAGCCCCAAACCCAACAGACACGACCTTCCTCCAAGAAGGCCGCGGGCGCAAAGCCCAGAGAAGTGTCACTGACAGAACAGAGAGACTTGAACCTCTGCTCAGCAGTGACAGGAACGCAACACATGACTCCACGATTGCACGTGAAAAACGTACAGCCGGGAGTCACACATACAAAATGACACACAAGCTGGGGAGAGTGAGTGGGGAAAGGCACGTAGGAAACAGAGCTCTGCACGTGATTGTCATGAGTTGTGACAGTGTAAAAGAGTATGAGCGATTTTTTTTTCTAAGATCAGTCATTGATTTCTATTTGAGTCCCCTATCTTGGCTGTTACATTTTATATATTAAAAAAAAAGTTTTGGAAAAATAGAATAGGATATGTCTTTATTACCAAGTGTACTGGGGTCACAAGGAATATTGGGGAATATTGAGGGAGGGGGGAGATAGTACATAACAAAGTACGAACATAAATCGAAAATCATACACAAACACGGATACAGCATGCATGTGCATATCAATACTTATGCATACTCTCTCTCTCTCTCTCTAACACACACACACACACACGTTTGAACAGAAGCCGCATATTACATGTGGATGGGGCTGATGACTAGATCTTCAGGTAGATGGCTGTTGATTGCACAATTCTATTTATCATACTGGATTTGTTCGAGAGACAGGGCATTGACTGCTTTGGGGGAAAAGCTATTGGCGAAGCCATTGGTTTTCGTCCTTATACTTCTGTACCGTCGACCAGAGGGGAGCATCTCGAAAATCCCAAAAGCTGGATGTGATTCGTCCTGGCTGATTGATTTTGCTTTTTTGAGTAGCCGCTTATGATATATGTCTTCTAGAGAAGGCAGATAAGCACCCGTAGTCTTGGTGGCAGTTTTTACGATTCTGTTAAGGGCTGCAACTTCTGCCTTGGAAATATTTCCGTACCAAACAGTAATAGCGAAGGTTAGCACAGTCTTATATTTCCATCTAACACCATGTCCTGAAGACAACAATTCCTATTTTTTCGAAAAATTGGATCCAAAAGAATTCCATACCATTTCGTTTTTCTTCTTCTTCTTCTTCTCTCTCTCTCTCTCTCTCTCTCTCTCTCTCTCATTGAGAAAATACACATCTCTACAGTTTATGCTCATTTTTTGTCATTATTGTCAAATCTGATATTTTTCATTTGTGAGGAAGGTTTGTGTATCTTTTGTCTACCTGGGCTCACTTCACAAAGCCATTTCTTCATTTCGGGTGTGGCTTCCTGAAAACAAATATGACACATGTGTCATACGAAGCGGCATTATTGTATTTGTTCTCTGTATAATTACCTGATTTTTTAATCTGGTTGACACTCTAACTTTTCAAATGACTGGAATCAGTCAGAGCCTGGACTATTATTTCTCTTATTTCAAGGTGAAACATGACATGTTTGAGGTCAAGTTTAAATACTACCGGTATTAGCATTGTTTTCTTTGTGGCCAATTTGCACAGTTTCTCCTTGCAATAATTTCAAACGTGTAACCCTATATGCATGCTGATGCACGTTGTATTGTTTTGGTGTGTGTGTGTGTGGAAAGTGTGTGTGTGTGTGTGTGTGTGTGTGTGAGGGGTTTTGGGTTGGTTAGTCATGTGGGTGCATACCTACATGTGTAAGTTGGCTGGGCGGTCATGTGCTTGAGCTGTCCTTTTAATCACTCACCCACGTGCATACAATGCAAGCATTCAGTTCCCTCTATCTGCCTAAGTTGCATAACCTTCTCATGTACACACACACAACTTCATGCACAAAGCAACTCCACCTCAAATCCTGTCGTGCTAGTTGTCGTATATTGTCTTTCCAACTGGTAGGAAATATTTGCATGCATGAATATTGAACATACTTCACCATCAAAGTAATGGACACACACACACACACACACACACACACACACACACACACACACACACTGATTTTAAAAACAATGAAGTTCAAGACCATAAAAAGCAGTCAATCTTGTTTTCTTTCAACTTATTTCACACCCCTCACATGACGTCATATTTAAACTACTTTCCAGGCGACGCCTAAAGCTCATTCAACTCCCGAGACCTCCGTGAGATCCCTTAAGATCCCATGAGACCCCGAGGTCTGAGGGTCTTCTTCTTCTTCTTCTGCGTTCGATGTTTTGGCTGCGTCAGACGGTCACCCCCGTCGCCACGATGTAGCCCACGGTCTTCTCCAGGTCGTGGCGGTCTCCCCAAAGCTGCGCCTGTAGCTCCGTGCCCCCTGGCCAGGTTTGACGCCGTAGAGCTTCATGGGTTGGGCAGTGTTGGAGGATGTGTTCAGGGGTCTGGGGTCCAGTGCCACATGGACACTCATCAGTGTGGGCGATCTTCATACGGTGAAGGTGACTCAGTAGTCGGCAGTGGCCGGTTCTCAGTCTGAAGAGGACTGTCTGCTGGTGTCTCTGGAGCTGGTGGATTGGATCGACACCACTGTTTGCACCCAGCCTTCTCTTCCACTGGTTCTGGTAACGGTTGTGGATGATGGTCCTGGCCTCTCTGTAGGTCACGGGGTGGCTGAACTGCTTCATTTTGCTGCCTGCCTTGGAGAGAGCATCGGCCTTTTCGTTCCCCATGACCCCACAGTGAGAAGGAACCCACTGAACAGTGACAGTCGACCGTTTTGAAAGTTCATGAAGGGCTGCTTTGATGTTTGTCAGCTGCTGTTCGTTTCTGGTTGACTGGAGTCCCTGCAGGAGAGATCTGCAGTCAGTGAAGAAGGCTATCTTTGGTGGTGGGTTGACTGACGTCCTGAGGCCTTGTGCAGCATGGAGTAGTGCTGCTGTCTCCGCTCTGTAGTTCGAGGAGATTCTTCCTGTGGGGAAGGCTCCAGGGGTCAGTCTTCCATCTGTGTGCCTGATGAAGATGCCTGCTCCTCCATTCTTCACCGCTCCCTCCGAGGATCCATCTGTGAAGACGTGCGTCCATTCGCTGGGGTTGTACTGAGTCTCAATCATCTCCAATGTCAGAGCTTTCAGCAGGGGAGGGGCTTGGCAGTCCTTTTGGTCGATGCCAGGGACTTTTGTGATGATTGAGACTCCTTCCAGTTGGTCGGCCGGTTCCTCGAAGTCGGGGAGTGTTTCCATCTCGGCAGGGGACGAGGGCAGCAGGTCTTCATGTTGGCAGTGCAGGGTCTTGGAGAGGTGGTTGAAGCTGGTCCGCTTCAGTCTGTTCTTTGTTGGGTGCTTCAGTTTTTCGTGCATTGGGTGAGTTGGCATGCGCAGGAGCTTCTCGCTGTGGATGAAGACTTTTTCCTCTCGTCTATCTTTGAGTGGGTGGAGGCCTGTGTGTTTCTCCATCGCCTGAACTGGAGTCGTCTTTATCCCGCCAGTGATCAGCCGTAGCCCTGCGTTCTGAACTTTGCTCAGGCGGCTTGTGTTGGTTGCTGATGCCGTGGCCCAGGCAGTGCTGCCATACTCCAGGGTTGGCCTGACAGTTCCAGTGTACACCCTCTGCAGTATGCTGCTGTTGGCACCCCAAGAGGTCCCGGCGAGTTTTTTCAGGATGGCCAGTTTTCTGGTTGCTCGTCTCTCGATGTCCTTGAGATGGGGGTTCCATGTCAATCGCTTGTCGAGCTTCACACCCAGGTACATTGGCGTGTCATCCTGTTTCAACTGCATTCCGTTCAGTTTGAGGTGGGAGGTTTCTGACATCGGTGACAGCGAGAAGATTGCTGAGACTGTCTTGGTGGTGTTGATGTCTACTCCCCAGGCAGAGGCCCATGTTCCCACGTGGTTGAGTGCTTTCTGTGGCTGGCGGACGTGAGGTATTCCGCAGCACTCCAGGCAGCAAAGTCATCAGCGTGGAGGGCTCTGGAGACATGCTTGGAGATCTTCTCAGCGATGTCGTCGATGAAGATGAGGAAAAGTGTAGGGGAAATGACTCCTCCTTGCGGCACACCTTGCTGTAGAGTGACCCGATGGCTGATTTTCCCGTCGAGTTTTACCCTTGCCCTGCGGTGTTGGAGGAAATCCTGGATCCAGCGGTACATCTTCCCTTCCACTTTCTTGTTGAGGAGCTTCAGGAGAAGTCCTGCCTTCCAGACCTTGTCGAAGGCCTTGGTTAGGTCCACGAAGACTGCAAGCACCTTCTTCTTTTCTTGAAAGGCAGTCTCTATCTCCTGTGCAAGGTACACCAGCTGGTCTTCGGTGCTGCGGTTTTTCCTGTAGGCTGATTGGGTATTGCTGAGCAGGTGGTTTTCTTCAAGGTGTTTCAGGAGTCGAGTGTTCACCATCCTTTCCATCACCTTGCCCAGACAACTCAGGAGGCTGATTGGTCGATAGCTGGACTTCTTAGTCTTATCCTTCTGCTTCTTTCTGATGGGGACGATGATGGCTTCTCTCCACTGGTCTGGAAGTTTCCCTGTGTCCCAGGACTGGTTGATGATCAAGAGAAGCTTCTGTCTGGCTACAGGTCCCAGGTTCTTGATCATGTCATTCGGGATGCCGTCTTTCCCAGGGGCTTTCTTTTTCTTCAGTTTCCTGATGGCTGCACTGAGTTCGGCCATGGAGAAGGCTGTCATCATGGACTGACTCGGGTTCTGCTGTTTCAGCTTCTCCTTGATCTCCCTCTGGACTTCCTGCACTCGGGCTTCAGGGAGTGTTGTGGTGCTGCCCTCTCTGTAAAAATCTGCAAGGATGTTGGCTGCCTGCTTGCCCGCGTGGTGCTTGCCATTTTCCTCAATGACAGTTCTGCTGTGTCTGGTGCCCGTGTCTTCGTTCAGAAGCTTGGTCAGGTTCCACAACTTGCCGGTGTCCTTCTCCATGTTGAGACTGCTGGTCTTCTCATTCCAGCTCCTCTGTATCTCTGTTCTCTTCTGCTGTTGGAAGGTTTCTTTGATGGTGTTGTATTCCCGGATGTTGTCAGGAGTGGGGCTCTGCTCCATGGTTTCTCTGGCGGAGTCTAGGTCTGCATGGAGCTGTTTCAGAGTGTCACTCCAGTAGGGCTTGTAGTTTCTGCGTTTCCCTCTTGGGATGGACTGCTTTGCTGCTCGCAGCAGTGCATCGCTGAAAAGGTTGACATTGTTGTTGAGGTTGTTGGAGGTACTGATGTCTTGGCAGAGGTTGTCTGCTTTTCCTTTGAAGAGAGTCCAGTTAGCTCGTTTGAAGTTCCAGCTGGGTTCCATTCTGTGCTGGGTGCATCCTATGCTGGAAATGCTGAGGATGACTGGCAGATGGTCGCTTCCCCCTAGCTGTGTGTTGACTGTTCTGGAGGTGAGTCGCTGAACCTCTTCTGTGGCGATGGCCAGATCTGGTGTTGAGCAGGTCTTCCATGCTCTGGAGTAGCAGGTGGGTTTGTCCTCTGGATGGTTGATGAGGATGAGCTTGTTGTCCATCATCCAGTCCTCTACTTCCTCACCACGTGAGTCCATTTCCTCATAGCCCCAGCTTGGCGAGTGGCTGTTGAAGTCTCCAACCACAAGGTGTCTGGAAGCTTCAAGTCTCACTTTGTGTAGCGCTAGAGCTGAGCCTGGAGGGCTGTAGCAGTTGGTGATCAGTAGTTCTCCGCTGGGCAGTAGCAGCTTGACTGTGTGATGCTCTAGCTCCTCTTTTCCCGATCTGCTTGTTTCTACTGCAGGGATGGAGATTTTGATGAGGGTGAGGATTCCTCCCTTGTGTCTGTCCTCTCGATCTTGGCGGAAGGCTTCGTAGCCTCTAATAAAAAATCTTTGGGGATCTTTTAAATGGGTCTCCTGAATGCAGATGACATCAATGTTGTTATTTCGGAGAAACTCCTGGAGTTCTGGTTTCTTGTTTCTCAGCCCTTCTGCATTCCACTGAGCTACTGTGAGGTTGACAGGTGGTGAATTTGTCTGGTCAGTCGCTCTACTCTGCCTTCCCCTGACCTTCAGGTTGACAGAGGCACCGGTCGCTTTGGTGGGCCCCTTTGAGGCAGGAGGCCCGGCTCCGTCCCTCCCCGGTTGTCGCTGATAGGGACGACGCCATGACGACAAAGAGGTCTGACGCATAACCATGATCGTTGATGCGTGTGTGTCCTGAATTTTTAACCAGAAACCTGCGCCGTAGCTGACACACTCCGTCTTCGGCAGGCCGGATCAAGTTTTCTGTCAGGGGGCTTCTCCCTTAGCTCAGGTCTAAAGAGTCCTGCCCTGTGAGCACAGGGGGATGTGAGAGATTGGGGATCCCTCCCCTAGATGGACTGCCTGTCAAGGTTAACGAGCTCCATCTACCCGGGGCTCATGGTCCAAAGACCTGCCCTGTGAGCACAGGGGGGGATTGTTTGCTGGGTATCCCACCCGTTGGTTTGAAATCAGAGTTTCCCTTCTCCTAGATGGACTGCCTGCCAAGGCTAATGAGCTCCATCTACCCTGACCAGTCTAGTCTGCGACCTCTCTTGAGTGAGTTGCCGAGAGCTAGTCTTGCTATTGCGCCGATCGTCCGCACCCGTGCCGCGTTCGCCATGACTAGGTCATGCCCATTCTGCCCCATGTCCCCGCAGGAACACCCACATTAACGTGGCGAGGAGGTGCGGCTACAGAGTTCACTCCCTTGCTAGGGACGCACTGAGGCACCCTAGAGGGGAGATGTTTTTCACAGCAACCTGACCAACCCCAAACCTGTTCCGATGCATGATGTATGATTTTCTGTCGTGTCTGACTATGGCCAGCAGAACACAGGGGATTATAGTGGAGAGTGTCTTGCCCAAGTTTTCCATCCCCACTCTCTCGGCCAAGAGGGTTTAAGGACAGTCGGCGTTGGGACCTGTTTGGTTGATTGTATGGATTTCGGCTCTGATGTATTTGTTGTTGTTACCGCTGCTTTGTTGTTCTGTGTCTTATTGCGTCGGCATTGTTATATCCCCCCCCCCCACGCCCCCACCCCTCCCCCATCCCCCCTGGGGGGTTTGCATACATGTGTCAAGTGCGCACACACCATAACACAAACACGCTCGCACGCACGCGCGTATGCTCGCATGTACTCTCCCATATCAACTCTCAACCTGCCTCCCCCCCCCCCCTTCCGCATCCCACCTTTCCACTCCCTCCCTCCCTCCCTACTCCATCCTACACTCACACAGATACATCCAGTCGGCGTTGGGACCTGTTTGGCTGGTTGTATGGATTACAACTTTGATGTATTTGTTGTTGTTACCGCTGCTGTGTTGTTCTGTGTTCTATTGCGTTGGCATTGTTGTATCCCCCCCCCCCCGCCCCCCAATTCCCTCTTCAACAACAAC
>NC_134910.1:15496785-15509285 GCF_041734735.1 Babylonia areolata | reverse complement strand
GCACCTGAAGGGTTAAGAGCGGAGATTTTTGACAATATATATACTCGTTTGAACAGACCTGGTAGTGCCTGAACCTCCCTTTCGTGTGTTTACGCACACAGAAGATCAAAATTTATATGTTAAAGATCCTGTAATCCATGTCAGAGTTCGGTGGGTTATGGAAACGAGAACACACCCAGCATGCACACCCACGGAAACGGAGTATGGCTGCCTACATGGCGGGTGATAATAAAATCAAGAGGCAAAGCCTTCAAGCCTCACTTGTGCTTCGCGCTTTATCCAGTAAAGGAATCACGAGGAGAAAAAAAAAGAAATTAAAAAAATCGTTTAAACGTGCTCTGTATTAGATATGATAGATAAGCTTGGGAGAAAAAAAACAGGCATGTGAGCGGGATCGAACCACGCACGTTCAGTTCTGATGCAAGCAGACTAATCCCCAAAGCTGCGGCACATCTGACGTCAAAAGACTAGATTTAAAACTTAAAACATTGTTGACGTTTTCTTCTTTCGCGATAAATAGATGTGATTGTTGTGGACGTAATAACGCCGTTTAAATCATGTTTTGTGTGTTTTATTATATCTCGATTATTCTTTTCTTTCGGCGGTAAAGGAGACGTTGCCATCTTCTTCAAGCACATCGCAACACATAGTACATCTCCAGATCTGCACAAACCAGTCTGCAAAGGGCTGAAAGAAACGATCGATTCAACTTTTCTTTATGTTAATTCCAGTTAATTCAGTGTCCACTTTAGAATATTTATATGCAGTAAGCAGGTCGATGGTGTAGTTAGTATTACAGTAACTGTTCTGTCCAGAATTTGTGTTTCTTTCCTTTTCATTGTGAACAACAAACTCGAGGTCATGTCATCTTCGTAAACAACCTTCCTTCCAGTCGGCCAACCTCAGTGGAAAGCGGTTTTTAGAATTTTCGGATTTCGGAACACATCTCAACGAAATGAATCGTTCATGATCCGGAACTATGGCTTTATTCGGGAGACTCACAACCTGTTATTCGTATGACTGAATATTTTTTTTCATACTATGTTTAAACCAATTTTGGTATTGACAAAGTATTTCCAGAGAAAATGGCAATGCTAAATTTTACCACGGACACACACACACACACACACACACACACACAATCGAACACAAGTGAGTCAAAAAGGTCATGGACATAAAAATTACAAATGTTACATGTCTGTAACAGCTGCTCGGCAGGTGTAGTGTAGCTTATATGGGTTTTTCCCAACGCAGTGAGGCCTCCTTTAGAAACTGAACTGAACTGTTCTTTCGCAACTCGTTTTTTGCCGTCGCTGTGTTTTTCTTGTGCGTATGTCCATCTCCTAAATAATCATGTGTATGTTCGTCTGTCTGTCTGTCTGCCCCCCCCCCCCCAATCTGTCTGTGTGTGCCCCAAGTATCTCTGTCTGTCTGTCTGTCCCCCCAATCTGTCTGTGTGTGCCCCAAGTATCTCTGTCTGTCTGTCTGTCCTCCCCAATCTGTCTGTGTGTGCCCCAAGTGTCTCTGTCTGTCTGTCCTCCCCAATCTGTCTGTGTGTGCCCCAAGTATCTCTGTCTGTCTGTCTGTCTGTCCTCCCCAATCTGTCTGTGTGTGCCCCAAGTATCTCTGTCTGTCTGTCCTCCCCAATCTGTGTGTGCTCCAAGTATCTCTGTCTGTCTGTCTGTCTGTCCTCCCCAATCTGTCTGTGTGTGCCCCAAGTGTCTCTGTCTGTCTGTCTGTCTGTCCTCCCCAATCTGTCTGTGTGTGCCCCAAGTATCTCTGTCTGTCTGTCTGTCCTCCCCAATCTGTCTGTGTGTGCCCCAAGTATCTCTGTCTGTCTGTCCTCCCCAATCTGTGTGTGCCCCAAGTATCTCTGTCTGTCTGTCTGTCTGTCCTCCCCAATCTGTCTGTGTGTGCCCCAAGTATCTCTGTCTGTCTGTCCTCCCCAATCTGTGTGTGTGTGCCCCAAGTATCTCTGTCTGTCTGTCTGTCCTCCCCAATCTGTCTGTGTGTGCCCCAAGTATCTCTGTCTGTCTGTCTGTCCCCCCAATCTGTCTGTGTGTGCCCCAAGTATCTCTGTCTGTCTGTCTGTCCTCCCCAATCTGTCTGTGTGTGCCCCAAGTGTCTCTGTCTGTCTGTCCTCCCCAATCTGTCTGTGTGTGCCCCAAGTATCTCTGTCTGTCTGTCTGTCTGTCCTCCCCAATCTGTCTGTGTGTGCCCCAAGTATCTCTGTCTGTCTGTCCTCCCCAATCTGTGTGTGCTCCAAGTATCTCTGTCTGTCTGTCTGTCTGTCCTCCCCAATCTGTCTGTGTGTGCCCCAAGTGTCTCTGTCTGTCTGTCTGTCTGTCCTCTTTAATCTGTCTGTGTGTGCCCCAAGTATCTCTGTCTGTCTGTCTGTCTGTCCTCCCCAATCTGTCTGTGTGTGCCCCAAGTATCTCTGTCTGTCTGTCTGTCCTCCCCAATCTGTCTGTGTGTGCCCCAAGTATCTCTGTCTGTCTGTCTGTCTGTCTGTCCTCTTTAATCTGTCTGTGTGTGCCCCAAGTATCTCTGTCTGTCCTCCCCAATCTGTCTGTGTGTGCCCCAAGTATCTCTGTCTGTCTGTCTGTCCTCCCCAATCTGTCTGTGTGTGCCCCAAGTATCTCTGTCTGTCTGTCTTCGTCTGTGTCCCTGTCTCTCCTCTGCCCCTTCCCCCTTCCGACCCCCTGTCTATGTTTCCTACCCTCTCTCTGTCTCCCTCCCTCTCTTTCTTTCTCTCGTCTGGTCTGCAGATCAAAGGCACGACAAGCCCCCGGGGTAGTCCCATCATGCAGTGTTATGCAAATAAATGAATGAATAAATAAATAAATCACGTGGCAGAGCGCAATATACATCTCTCTGCTGTTTGTCTGAGCCTGTTTATGGCTCATCGCGTGCTGAGCCGTGTCATATGATAACAATGCTCGCTCACTCATTCTCTTTTATTTTATTTTATTGTTTTTTCGTTACCGTCCGGAGTTGATAAGAGCCATGACGATTATGTATTATCTATCAAAAGTGATACAGACCAAGGCGTAAATGTTGCATGTACCCCCCCTTTTTTTTAATTAATTTTTTAAGCTGACAGTGTGTGTGTGACAGGCGCAACAGCCGAGCGGTTGAAGCGTTGGACTTTCAATCCGCTCAGGTTACGGGTTCGAATCCCAGGCGATCACAGCGCCTGGTGGGTGAAGGGTGGAGATTTCTTTTTTTTTTTTCTCCCGATATCCCAGGTCAACAGATCAGTGCAGACCTGTTAGTGCCTGAACCCTCTTCGTGTGTTTACGCACGCATAAGATCAATTACGACCCATGTTAACGTTACAGATCCCGTAATCCATGTTGGTGGGTTATGGAAACAAGAGCATACCCGGCAAGCACCCACCCGAAAACGGAGAATGGCTGCGTACATGGCGGGGGTAGAAACGGCGATACACATAAAATGCCTACTCGTGTATACGAGAGAACGTGGCAGTCACAGCCCACGAACGAAGAAGAAGGAGGAGGAGAAGGAGGAGGAGGAGGAGGAGGAGGAGGAGGAGAAGAAGAAGAAGAAGAAGAAGAAGAAGAAGAAGAAGAAGAAGAAGAAGAAGAAGAAGAAGAACGAGGAGGAGGAGGAGGAGGAGGAGGAGGAGGAGGAGGAGGAGAAGGAGAGCTAACAGTACCATGCATTGTCTTGGGGTAAAATGAGGCATTTTGTTTATCCAGGTTCCCGTTTTCTATGACTGCTTTTTTGGAGGGAATGAAAACGGTCATACACGTAGAAAAGCCCAGAAGAAGAAGAGATTGATTGATTGATTGAATCTTTAATGGGTAAAGAATTAGGCACAGTAAAGGCCTTTTTACAATTCTGCCCATTTAACGACACAAAACATAAAAAAAAAAGAACGACACAAAACATAAAAATAGAGAAATAAACTTAAATAAAATAAAATAATAAGAACGACGAATAAGAATAGGAACTTGAATAGTCTATTAAAGGTAACAAAGCGATGAAAACTGGAACAATTGGTACATTACATGTACATACGTACTTACACACACACACACACACACACACACACACACACACACACACACACACAGAAGAGAAGAAGAAGAAGAAGAAGAAGGAGGCGGAGGAGGAGGAGGAGAAGGAGAAGGAGAGCTAACAGTACCGTGCATTGTCTTTGGGTAAAATGAGATGTTTTGTTTATCCAGGTTCCTGTTTTCCTTAGCCGGGGTCTGATCGTGACGTGTTTATAGTCAGAATACGCAAGAGAATGGAATGTGGAGATAGGTCCGGGGTTGGGGGAGGGGGAGGGGAGGGAGGGAGAAAGAGGTGGGTTTGGGGGTTACAAAGAAAGTGAGTTACCTAATCTCTCTCTCTCTCTCTCTCTGTGTTTCACTCTCTACTCCCCAACCCCCCTCCACCCCCCTCCCTCTCTCTCTCCCACCCTTTCTCTCTCTTTCACTCACTACTCCCGAAGACCCACCTGTGTGTGTGTGTGTGTGTGTGTGTGTGTGTGTGTGTGTGTGTGTGTGTGTGTGTGTGTGTGTGTGTGTGTGTGTGTGTGTGTGTGTGTGTGTGTGTGTGTGTGTGTGTGTGTGTGTGTGTGTGTGTGTGTGTGTGTGTTTCTCCCCCTCTCTCTTTCAACTTGTGTTTCATACTGTCTGTACAATTGTCCATGTCCTCCCTACCTCCTACTCCCCGATACCCCGACCCCCATCTCCTTGACACGGGCAAAATGGCCTAGTCATTAAAGTGTTCGAGTTCGAGTTTGAGTTCTCCATGTCTCTTTCACTGTGCTCGCTAAGATTCACCTTCTTCCTCTCTCTCCCTCTCTCAATCGCCCTCTCTCTCCCTCTCTCTCCCTTTCTCTATATCTGTCTGGTTGTAATTCCTGCTCTATCTCTCTCTCTCTCTCAATCCCCCCTTCTCGCTCTTACTCTCCTCCCCCCCCCTCCCGGCCCTCCGCCTCTCCTCTCTCTCTCCCTCTCTGTCTGTCTGACTGTAATTCCTCCATCTCTCTCTCTCTCTCTCTCTCTTTCTCCCTGCAGATCAAAGACCCTTTAACAGCCATGCAGCCCGGGATGCAGCATTATAAAACAAACAAATGAGTCACCTGGCGCGCGTGTGCACAGGACCCGTCTCTGTTTATCCTTATGCTTATCTGCAGAGATCTGCGTACAGAGCCACCTCATGTGATAATGCTCAACCCCCCCCCCTCTCTTTCTCTCTTTCCCACCTCTAACCTACCCCCCCCTCCCTGTGTGTAGGCTAATAGAGCCGGTCAATATGTATTATCAACATCGATACGGGCAGGTCAATGTACAGGGTTGCTCGTACCTCATTAATGACTCTGCTGAAAGTGCCAGGGATCATGTATTGTTAAAAAAACACACACACACACACACCGAAGAACAGGTATTTTTGTTTATCCATGTTCCTAGACTTTGGTGTTGGATCTGATCTCATTTGTTTATTTGAAAGCAGGTAAGGGAAGGGAGGTGGTGGTGAAGAGAATAAAGAAGGGATGTAAGCAGTTACAGTGTTTACAGCATTGTTCAGGTTTGTGCGAGGAGGGGGAGGAGGGGTAGGGGTGGGGGTGGTGGTCTATATTACACATACGAACACATGCGTGAGCACACACACACACACACACACACACACAATAAAAATGCACATACAACTCAAATATGCACGCATCTGTATGCACACACACACACACACACACACACACACACACACACACACACACACACACACACACACACTAAAAAGCAAACAAGCATGCACATACAACACAAATATGCACACATCTACATGCACACACACACACACACACACACACACACACACACACACACACACAGATAAAGAGAGAGAGAGAGAGAGCGAGAGAGAGAGAGAGACAGACAGACAGACAGACAGACCAAGACATGCACATGCAACATAAATATATATGTATCTGCATGCACACACACACACACACACACACACACACACACACACACACACACACACACAGATAAAGAGAGAGAGAGAGAGCGAGAGAGAGAGAGAGACAGACAGACAGACAGACAGACAGACAGACAGACAGACAGACCAAGACATGCACATGCAACATAAATATATATGTATCTGCACACACACACACACACACACACACACACACACACACACACACACACACACACAGATAAAGAGAGAGAGAGAGCGAGAGAGAGAGAGAGAGACAGACAGACAGACAGACAGACAGACAGACCAAGACATGCACATACAACACAAATATATATGTATCTGCACACACACACACACACACACACACACACACACACACACACACACACAGATAAAGAGAGAGAGAGAGAGAGCGAGAGAGAGAGAGAGACAGACAGACAGACAGACAGACAGACAGACAGACAGACCAAGACATGCACATACAACATAAATATATATGTATCTGCACACACACACACACACACACACACACACACACACACACACACACACACACACACACACACATCTCCATTCCATAATTCTATTAGTTTCTGCCTGTCTGTCTCAGCGGCCGTGTCAATAATTATTACCATTATTCCTCCATCGATGTCTGCATGTCTATCTGTAAAGAGCTCCCGTGTATCTGCCATCACCCCACCATTTGATTGTGCAGTATCACGTTGTTTCTTTCTTCTTCTTCTTTTTTTTTTTCTCACATCCGATTTCTCTGTGCGACATTCGTGAATATTCTCCTCGAGGATACTGCCTCGCTACAGAGCAACGCCACCCAGACGTGTTTGTGTTGTTTCTGTGTGCCGGCGTATTTCTTTTTACCATAAAAGTGGATTTCTCTGTTTGCCAGGGACATCCCTTTTTTGTTGCAGCGGTTTTTCACTCTCTCCATACGAACGGCGAAAGAGACGACGTTAACAGCGTTTCACCCCGGTTACCATCATCAAAATATTGCAAGCGGAAGGCTCTTACACTGAAGAAGTGAATGTTGACAAAGAATACCACAATTCTGACGACGGAAGCTAAAGGTTGGGTCATTGAGACACCCACTGGACATCCGAGGGGTCTGTGTAGAGGAGAAGAGAGGACTGGCCCTACTGAGTGAGTTAATGTATGCTGCACACCGGTCCTTGTTTATTATTTTCAGTCTCATCCAGAAGTCTAGCACCCAGACCACTACTCAAGATTTAGGGGAGAGGGGATGGGTGCAACAGCCGAGTGGTTAAAGCGTTGGACTTTGAATCTGAGAGTCCCAGATTCGAATCTCGGTAACGGCAAGCAGAAGATCAAATACGCACGTTAGAGATCCTGTAATCCATGTCAGCGTTCGGTGGGTTACAGAAGCAAGAACATACCCAGATTGTACACCCCCGAAAACGGAGTATGGCTGCTTACATGGCGGGGTAAAAACGGTCACACACGTAAAAGCCCACTTGTGTACATACGAATGGACGTGGGAGTTGCAGCCCACGAACTAAAAGAAGAAGAAGAAGAAGAAGAAGAAGAAGTAGTAGTGGAGAGGGGAGTGAAAAAGAAAATCACGGTCTGCATGTGGGACTCAAACCCGTGGACACTCGCTTCCTAGTCAGGTGCGTTATCACTGGGCCACTGTTCCACACTAGCCTCCACTGGGCACACATCGGTTCTTGACTTATGCCTCTTGACTCCTTGTGGAGCACAGGGCTGCAACTTCTTCTTCTTTTGCGTTCACTCGTATGCACACGAGTGGGCTTTTACGTGTATGACCGTTTTTACCCCGCCATGTAGGCAGCCATACTCCGTTTTCGGGGGTGTGCATGCTGGGTATGTTCTTGTTTCCATAACCCACCGAACGCTGACATGGATTACAGGCTCTTTAACGTGCGTATTTGATCTTCTGCTTGCATATACACACGAAGGAGGTTCAGGCACTAAGCAGGTCTGCACATATGTTGACCTGGGAGATCGTAAAAATCTCCACCCTTTACCCACCAGGCGCCGTCACCGTGATTCGAACCCGGGACCCTCAGATTGACAGTCCAACGCTTTAACCACTCGGCTATTGCGCCCGTCACAGGGCTGCAACAACATTCCTCCTGTTGGGCTGCCCTCTTCAGCCGGGCCCATGTCCATTCGGCTGCCTTCATCTCATCCTCCGTGCTTCTTCTCCAGGTCTGCTTTGGTCTGCCCACTCTCCTCTTTCCTTGGGGGTTCCATTCAAGTGCCTGTCTTGTGGGTGTCGTCTGGAGGATTTCGTAGGGTGTGGGCGGCCTATCCAGTCCCCATTTCCTCCTCTTGGTCTCCTCACTGATGGGAACCTGGTTGGTTCTTCTCCAGAGGCAGGCGTTTGATAATTATTATCTCTGGCCATCTGATGTTTAGATTTTGGCGCAGGCATCGGTTCTGGATCATTTGTGTGTGTGGCTGTTTCCCCGCTTCTGGTGATTGCGAATCAACTGCAGGGGGGTGGGGGTGGGGGGCCATGACATGGGATAATAATGCCCATCACACTCCTTCGTTCTTCTGTGCTGTGTGAGGGTTAACAGCGCCAGTCGATATGTATTAAAAACAAAACAAAGCAAACAAACGAACAAACAGAAAACCAACGAGCAGCAAGGCCCTGTAACGAGCATTGCTTGAACCCCTCAGAGTGCCAGGCAGCATGTATCAATGAAAACATGGCTGCTTCCTTTTTTGTTTATCCAGGTCCCGGGGCGTTTCTGCAGGGGATCTGATCTGACGTGTTTATCATTGTATGAAGGTTGTGAAAAAACAACAACAGGGGCAGTGGAAAAGGGAAGGATAGGAGAGGTGGGGGAGGAGGAAGGGGTGGGGGGTGGGGTGGGGGTGGGAGTTAAAGGACATTGCAGAAGGAGTGGGAGTTATAATAACACGAACAGACGAAAATATATCAATACTGGACCTGATTATCTCAACGGGTAATTGTTTGTTTACAAATGCAGAACAAAAATGATTTATTACTATACCTGATGCAAATACGTTTCTTAAAAACAAACAAACACACACACACACACACACACACACACACACACACACACACACACACACACACACACACACACACACACACACACACACACACACACACACACAAACAAGAACAAAAAACAACAACAACAAAAAAACAACCAAACAAACAGCAACAAAAAACAAAAACCAAAAATAACAGAATTTAGAAAAAGAATGAATATGAAATATGTATAATTCAATAAGAAAAATCCAGTTCCCCTATAAACTAATTGAAATATGATTACAATTCCATCATAACGATAATGATTGTTTAGTATCAAACTGGTATATAAGAGTTGTTTTCGTTTTCATGTTGCCTAATCTTTTTGTTTTTTGTATCATAGTGTGTGAGCTTTTTCCTTTGAGTCAGATGGGTATGTGAAGACAGTACAAGAATGTTTTGTAACTGTGTGTCTCACACGATGACGATTATGATGATGTTGCTGGGAAGGTCCATTTTGATTTGGGACTTCGTGAGAAGGCTGTACTCTACGCTTCCTGTCATAATGATATCCCGGCGACAACCAGGCCCGAGAGATACAGACACTTGCAGTGTTGGTCAAGTAATTAGAGCAACACACACAAAGACGCATCCGTGAATTGGATGACACTCGACAATGTGGTCCCAGTCTCCCCATTTAAGCCCAAAGCACACTCAACTCTGGGTAGGAGCCGGCCGCGGGCCGAAAAACCCACCTCCGCTGGGATTCGAACCCGCTTCCTCCCAGCCGTCAGTCCGCGACGCTAACCACTTCGCCACGGCGGCTGGTTTCATGGTGACTTTAGTTTCGATATCCCTTCACTTCCGCACTTGGGGTGAGTCTTGTCAAGGTTTTCAGTGTCGGAGGGTTCATGGGGGACTGTCGTTGGAGGGACGTGGTGCCAGTCTCCAGTCTCGGGGAGACGCTCACTCAACGAAAAAGAGAAAAGGAAAAGGATTTAGGTCGATGTTTGAACCGAACCGGCAACCGCATTCTCCATCCGCCCCCCACCCTCTACTTTTTTGACTCACCTGTGTAAACAAAGTGAGTCTATGTTTTAACCCGGTGTTCGGTTGTGTGTGTGTGTGTGTGTGTGTGTGTGTGTGTGTGTGTGTGTGTGTGTCCGTGTGTCTGTGTGTCTGTGTGTCCGTGGTAAACTTTAACGTTGACATTTTCTCTGCAAATACTTTGTCAGTTGACACCAAATTTGGCATAAAAATAGGAAAAATTCAGTTCTTTCCAGCCATCTTGTTTAAAACAATATTGCACCTGTGGGATGGGCACGAAAAAATAAAAAAGAAGCCTAATTATATGCAAACTGCATTTACTGTTATATTTATATTTTTTGTATTCTCTAAACTTGGCACTTTGACCTCTTATTCTGACACAACAACAAGAGGAGTCATTATTATCATTTTTTGTTCAAACAGGAACTTCTTTTGCTAAGCATGGAATTTTTATTTATTTTTGCAAACGTTTTGGTGCAGATACTAGTAAAAAAGGGAAATTACTCTGTAATTAATGCTAGGGGTTTTAATTTATCACAAGTGAGTCTTGAAGGCCTTGCCTCTCTTGTTTTGTTTCGGTTGTCAGCAGGAATCACACACGAGCCATGGACGCTTTGCCTTTAAAAAAAAATCTCTGTATGTGTGTGTGTGTGTGTGTGTGTGTGTGTGTGTGTGTGTGTTCAATTTAAGTGGAGATTTCTGCATAATTTTGCAAAGGACATTCCTTACGTTGTAGTGTGTCTTTGTTTGTTTGTTTTTTACGTGCACAAAGTACACGTCGCACACAAGGCCTCGGCTTACCGTCTCATCTAAAGAACTAGCATCCAGACCACCACCACTCGAGGTCTAGTGGAGTGGGAGAGGGGGTTGAGGGGTGGTGGTGGTAGGAATAAAAAAAAACAACCTACTCCGGGTCCCACTTTACCCCCCCCCCCACCCCCAACCCTTTTTTTTGTTTTTTGCCAAAGGCGTTTTAAGTGCCCGTCAATGTGTATTGGCAAACATTGTCATGGTGGGCCGGGTAGCGAGCATCGCTGGAACCTTTCATCTATCTTGTGTTGGCGATAACAAAAAGAAATGTTGAGAAACGACCAGTTTCATTATTAACACCGTGTCTGGGCACACTGAAACCGCCAGGTTATATATGTATCAGGCAGAAAAGAGAAAAAGTCAGACTGAGATAAAAAAAAAAAAAAAGAAAGAAAAAAAGAAAAAGACACAGAATGGGACAGGCAGAGAGAGAGAGAGAGAGAGAGAGAGAGAGAGAGAGAGACAGACAGACAGACAGACAGACAGACAGACAGAATGAGAGACAGAGACAGAGAGAGACAGACAGAAAAACTGAGAGAGAGTGAAAGAGAGAGAATGAGACAGAGAGAGAGAGAGAGAGAGAGAGGGGGGGAATGGCGGAGAGAGAGGGAGAGACAGAGCTGGAGACAGAGACACAGAGAGAGAGAGAAAAAAAAAAAAACGGTGAGAAAGAGGGAGATAGAGATGGAGACAGACAGAGAAAGAGAATGAGAGAGAGAGAGAGAGAGAGAGAGAGAGAGAGAGAGAGAGGGAATGGCGGAGAGAGAGGGAGAGACAGAACTGGAGACAGAGACACGGAGAGAAAGAAAAACAGAGTGAGAAAGAGGGAGATGGAGACAGACAGACAGAGAGAGAGAGACAGAGAGACAGACAGACAGACAGACACCAACCACCCACGCCCTCTCCACCCCACACAACCCCCAGCCCTACGCCCCCCAACACCTCCCCACCCCGTCAGTGACCTTTCAAGACCGACTTTCAAAAACACTGAGACAGTTTCAGTGAGAGTGGTCCCAGCAATGCTCATGACCTGGCCCTTTCCCCCGTGCCCACCCCCGGTGATATTTTGTTAACACACATTGACTGGCACTTTCAACTGGCGAGAGAGAGGCTAATGGGAATGAGAAAGAAAGAAAGAAAAAAAGAAAGAGAAAAAGAAAGGACAAAAGACTAAAAAAGAAAAGAAGAAGAAGAAAAAAAGACAAAAAAAAAAAGACAAAAAAGACTGCAGTTATACACATAAAATCACTGTGGACCATGCGTCTCATTTTGCTAATACCAAGGATTTGGATGGGACGGGGATGGGGGTGGGGTGGGGTGGGTGGATGTGTGTGTGTGTGTGTGTGTGTGTGGGGGGGGGGGGCTTGGGGGGGGCTTGGGGGGGGGCGGGGATGCGGGGAGTGGGGGGAGAGGGAGGGAGTAAGGACTGGGGGGAGGAAAATTGTAAAGGGCACGAAAGACTGTGCCCCAGAAATGACATGCGCACATGTAGTAGTGGAAGTAGTTGTTGTTTTTGACAAATGTTTCATCTTCTTAATTTTTCTTCTTTCTTTTCTTTTCTCCAACCCCCCCCCCCCCCCCTTTTTTTTTTGCGCTGCAGAGAACATAATGTGTTTCTGTTTTTTTTTTTTTTTTGTTTTTGTTTTTTTGGATGGTATCAGTATCAGTAGCTCAAGGTGAC
>NC_134910.1:15486785-15491785 GCF_041734735.1 Babylonia areolata | reverse complement strand
GTGAAGAGACTGAGAGAGAGAAGGAAAGTGAGGGAGAGACAGAAAGAGAGAGACAGAAAGAGAGGGAGGGGGAGAAAGAAGGAGAGGGGGGGGGAGACAGACGGACAGACAGAGAGATAGCAGACACTGAGAGAGAGACAGAGACAGAGAGAGAGACAGAGACAGAGAGAGAGACAGAGACAGAGAGAGAGAGAGAGAGAGAGAGAGAGAGAGAGAGAGACAGAGAGAGAGAGAGAGAGAGAGAGAGAGAGAATCTTTCCTACCATGGTGAGGAAACCCAACCACAGGAACCCCCTTTGATGGCTATTTGTCCCGAATGTTCAGCCCGTGAGGTGCCACTGTTTTCAGTCTGTCCATCCACTTTTTTCTCTGGTTTGTGTGACTGTGTGAAGTTCCCTGAATATGTTCCATGATGATGCTTTTCATGTTAGTGATTGTATGGTTGGATTGGTTGAAGTGGCGTGTGACTGGGGTAACTGTTTGTTGTGTTGATGTGATTGCGGTGCATGTAGAATCTTGTTTTGAGAGTGCTCTTTGTTTCTCTTATATGTTGTGCTTGCTTGCATTTTTGTCACAGAACAGTAGATAATTGATGTTGCTGCTGTCGCACGTTACGTGTTGTTTGATTTTGAATGTTTCGTGTGTAGTGTCACTAGTAAATGAATGTGTCTGTTTCCTGTATGTGATCCTTGCTTAAAGAACCCTGGGGCTTCTTGGTCAGGAGTGGGCAGTCTGGTAAGCATCAGCAGGGAGCGGAGGTTCCTACACTTGCACTCCCCCACCACAGGGACAGTAAGAGATGCCTGGCGCATGCGAGCGCTTGTGTGGAGAACTGAATCCTGCAGTTCAGCAGCCACTTACGCAGGGAGAGAGAGGGGAGGGGTGGTGGGGGTGGAGGGGGAGTTGCGGGTTAAGGGGGTTGTGGGAGACGACAAAAGGAGTTCTGTCCAAATTGGTTTTTGTCTTGTAGCGCAGTGCCTCCTGTCTGGGGATCAGTCTAGCCTTATCCTTTGCCTCCCTCACTTGTCGGGGATGATGTCCATGTCTTGTGAACCATGCCTCCATGGTCCTGGCTCTTTCCCGGAAGCAGTCATCGTCAGAGCACAGGCGTCGTAGGCGTAGAAATTCTCCCTGTGGTATGTTGCGGATAACGTGTTTGAGTTGGCAGGATGTGGCGGGCAGATATGCACGGGCATCTGTTGGTTTGGAGAAGAAGTCTGTGCTCAGGAAACCTCCCTGGAGCTTGACGAGAATGTCCAAGAAGGGGAGGCTGGTCTCCGAGGTGGAGGTGGTGAATTTGATGGTGGGGTGGACTGTGTTGATGAAATAGAGGAACTGTTGAAGTTTTTCTTCACTGTCTGTCCACAGGTGGAATATGTCGTCAACAAATCGCATCCAGTACTGTGAGGGGAACTTGACTGGGGTGTCCTGGAGGATTCTCTTCTCGAGTCTCCCCATGAATAGATTTGCAGCCGAGGGGGCCATGGGCGTCCCCATAGCTGTTCCCAGAGACTGGCGGTACAGTTGTCCTTCAAAGGTGAACACGTTGTTTTTCAGCACGTGGTCAGCCAACTCGAGGACTGCTGCCGTTGGAGGGAGAGGGGTGGAGGCGTCTGTCAGAGGCATGGAGAGGTAGTGCTGCATGGCTGACAGGATCTCCTGGTGGGGAATGTTGGGGTAAAGCGCCACTACGTCTGTGGTCACCAGATGGGTGTGAGGGGGGAACGGGCCAAATTGGAAGTTCCATTCCTGCAATGTGTGCAGCACATGGGTGCTGTCTTTGATGTAGCTTGGGATGCGCTGGACATGACTCTGTAACCAGTGGTCCACCAGCTTTGATGGTCTCTCAGTGGGGCCGCCAATTCCTGACACAAAAGGTCGCCTTGGTGGATTGGGCAAAGTCTTATGAATTTTGGGCAACAGGTAGAACTGGTGTATTATGACTTCTGAAGGCTCCACTGTGGCCCACTTGTATGTGTTGTCATCCAGGTACCCCTGGCTGTGAAGTTTGTTGATTATGCCATTGGACTTTTTGGCTATAGTGGGAGTTGGAATTTTCTCCACTGGTGTGTAGTAGGCAGTATTTTGAAGTTGGCGTAAGGCTTCTCCTACATATTCTTCGACATTTTGAATCACTATAGCCCCTCCCTTGTCCGCTGGGGATATGCGAATTTTCCTATCCCGGACAAGACTTCGCAGTTCTTGGAGGGCAAGGCGTTGGTCAGGGCTGAGGTTGTCACTTATCTTCCACTTGCTGTGGAAGCCATCAGTCCTATTCTGCAGGACGGTGCAGAAGGCTTCCAGTGCACCATCTCGTCCCTTGGGTGGATTCCAATGGGTGGATCTGTAGAACTTTGGTGTGTCGTTGGGATATGTGGAATCTGTTGGATCATAGAAGAATACTTTCAACTGTAGTCTTCTACAGCCTTCTGTGATGTCCTCCGATAGTTGGTTGTGGTTGAGAGTCAGAGGGGTTGGACAAAATTTAAGACCGAGGGAGAGGAGACTAAGCTGGACGTCCGTGAGATTGTGGGAAGACAAACTGATGACTGTCTTGTGGTCTGTTCTGAGTAGAGGCCGGGATGGAGAGCGGCGTTTGAAACGTCTATTCTTTTTCTTTGAGATTGGTGTACATGGTCTTGGTTGAGTGTCAGTGGTGCTGCGTTGAAGCAACAGTCGCTGTAGTTTCCCATTCTTTATGTGACTCAGCCTTTTCTTTTCTGCTGTGTGTTTTCTAATGTGGTGAAGGATCAGACTGTCAAAAAGTAGATAGCCATTCACTGATTGTTGAATGTTGTACATTAGTGACCGGATGGTCGCCGTTTCTTCCTCTGCCTTGGCTAGATAGTAGTGTATGCACAGAGATAGGATTTCCTTTTGGGCCCCCTCTATGGCAGTGGTGACAGAGTGGGACAGATACTCTGACTTGGGCAGGGCGGCCATAGGGAAGGAGAGCTTCATGCCTGTGGGATGGACACCGTGTTAGCGGCACCTCGTTAAAAAGTTAACTCACTCAGTACGGCCAGTCCTCTCTTCTCCTCTACACAGACCCCTCGGATGTCCAGTGGGTGTCTGAATGACCCAACCTTTAGCTTCCGTCGTCAGAATTGTGGTATTCTTTGTCAACATTCACCTCTTCAGTATAAGAGCCTTCCGCTTGCAATATTTTGATGGTGGTAATTGGGGTGAAACGCTGTTAACGTCGTCTCTTTCGCCGTTCGTATGGAGAGAGTTAAAAAGTTAATGTGTGAGTTGAATCTGACATACCTTTCCCTGGACCTTGACAGAGCAAGGAAGCTAGGGATCTCTCCCCTGCATCAAGGGATGCGTCTACCATGATGCAGGATCTCTTGGATAGGAAGGATTGCAGTGGTCCTCGAGATGCAGTGAAGTGATTAGGGGTAACCACACCAGGTAGACGAGTAGGAGGTGAGCATTTAGACTGTTTTGAACCCAGAAGGATGCACGTTCCCTTTTCATATTTCAATACAACAATAGAAAAAAAAAGGAAGACAACAAAACAGTTTGTTTGATGCCCGACTTGTTTCGACCACTGGTCTTTATCAAGGGCGTTTACTGGAATGTCAAAATGCAACACACACACCAACATTTAATAAGTGCGAAAAGAAGAATATAAAGTTAAAAAAAACAACAACAAATAAGTGAACAAAGCTCATAAAAAAAATGCACCCAGAGCATGCAACATGAATAGTACAGTGTGAAGTGTTGCTTGGGGAAGAGGAAGAGAGGCTGGTGAGTAAAGTAGTCAAAGACAAGGCAAGAGAGAGGTCAAGAAAAACAGGCAGGCAGATAAAAGCAGGAGAGAGAAAAAACAGAGAGAGACAGAGAGGGAGGAGGTTAAGGAGGGAGAATAGGCTGAGAGAGAGAAGGAGAGTGAGAGAGAGAGACAGAAAGAGAGAGACAGAGAGAGGGAGAGGGGAGAAAGAAGGAGAGAGGGGGAGAGACAGACGGTCAGAGGGATGGCAGACACTCTGAGAGAGAGAGAGAGAGAGAGAGAGAGAGAGAGAGAGAGAGAGAGGGAATCTCTCCTACCGTGGTGAGGAAACGCAAACGCAGAAACCCCCTTTGATGGCTGTTTGTCCCGAATGTTCAGCCCGTGAGGTGCCACTATATATATATATATGATTACAAGTTTTAAAGACATGCCATGTCTACTGTAGTTGATATTCTCTCTCTCTCTATATATATATATATATATATATATATATATATATATATATATATATAATGTATGGATATAGGTGTGTTAGTACGTAGAATTCATGCATCACGCAACCTGAAGTGTTTTTTGTTTGTTTTTTGTTTTTGTTTTTTTCTGTGCTCCTCACCACCTCATCTATCTTACTCCTGGTTCGACCTTTTATTTCAAGAATCAGAACTTCCAGTGAAAAACCAACCACGCTCATCTGAGCACACCAACCCGGGACACACACACACACACACACACACACACACACATGGCTCCCACGTGTTACCGCAGACACCTTTGATTACCGTGCTTACCACCCTTGTCCGTACAGTCTAAACAGGAGGAAGGGGGGTGAGGTTAAGGGTATAAAACGGCCTGGTAAACATGTACAGGGGAAGAGAGAGAGAGAGAGAGAGAGAGAGAGAGATTAGAAAGAGGAGGGTTAGAGATGAAATAGAGTAATCACAGAAAGGTGAGAGAGAGAGACAGAGACAAACAGTAAGGGAAAGAGAGAGAGAGAGACAGACAGACAGTAAGAGAAAGAAAGAGAGAGAGAGATTAGAGAAAGGAGGGTTAGAGTGAGAGATAGAGGAGACACAGATGAGCGTATGTGTGTGTGTGTGTGTGTGTGTGTGTGTGTGTGTGTGTGTGAGAGAGAGAGAGAGAGAGAGAGAGAGAGAGAGAACCCGAACAAAAAACAACAAACATAAACAGCTATCGAACGCGCATTGCACTTTTCAATGATGCACTTGTCTGTTGATGTGCGTGTGTGTGTGAGTCCCAGTGTCAC
>NC_134910.1:15476785-15479285 GCF_041734735.1 Babylonia areolata | reverse complement strand
AATAAATAAGAATTTTGTATTCTCATTCTTAAAAGAAGAAAAGACAGGAAACTTTAAAAAAAAATATTACCTTCGTTTATAAATATTGTCATACCCTGTCTTGTCTTGCCCTGCCCTGCCCTGCCCTGCCCTGCCCTGCCCTGCCCTGCCCTGTCTTGTCTTGCTGTGCCCTGCCCTTTTCTTTCTTGTCTTCTCTTGTCTTGTCTTGCTGTGCCCTGCTCTGCTTTGTCTTGCCTTGCCTTGCCTCCTGCCCTGCCCTGCTTTGTCTTGCCTTGTCTTGCCTTGACTTGCCCTGCCCTGCCCTGCCTTGCCCTGCCCTGCCCTGCCTTGCCTTGCCTTGCCCTGCCCTGCCCTGTCTTGCCTTGCCTTGCCTTGCCTTGCCCTGCCTTGTCTTGTCTTGCCTTGTCCTGCCCTGCCCTACCTTGTCTTGTTTTTTTCTGCCCTACCCTGCCCTGCCCTGCCCTATCCCTCCCTTCTTGTCCCTCCCTCCAAGTTATTTCTCCTGTCCTTTGCTTTTGTTTTTTGTTCTTTTTGTTCTCCTTATTTGTTGTTGTTTTGTTATTGCTGTTGTTTTTGTTTTATTGTTGTTGTTGCTGTACACTGCTCCTCTCGCTGAAATTATCAACCGCCATAATGTCAGTCATCATTCTTATGCTGATGGCACTCAACTCCAGAAGAGTGATGCCCCCGAAAAAACTGTTGTCCAACTGCTTCCTGGACATTCAAAACTGGATGACTCTAAATAAGTTACAATTGAACGCGGACAAAACTGAAGCAACGATCACAGGAACTAAACAAAAACTCTCTTCCATCACAACTGACACAATCAAACTTGGCAGTACATCCATCCCTATTTCCAGTTCAGTCAGGAACCTCGGCGTTGCCCTTGACGACACACTGTCCCTGCAAAGATTTGTCGGTCAGACATGCCAGTCCCGCTATTGTCAATTGCGGCGCATCAGTTCCGTCCGGAACTATCTGTCCATTGACGCAACATCTAAACTTGTTTCTCTCATTCTCTCTCGCCTTGGCTGCTGTGGCTCTCTGTTGTCTGGTTTGCCTGCTTCATCCATTCAGTCCCTTCAGCGCATACAAAACTCTGCTGCCCGACTCGTCCTCGGAGAGAGGGGATCTGAGCACATCACTCTTATTTTGCAACATCTCCACTGGCTCCCTGTCTCACACGGAGTAAAGTACAAGATCAGCGCTCTATGTTATGGGTGTATTCACAGGTCTGCCCCTTCCTATCTCTGTGGCTGCCTTCACCTCTACACTCCATCTCGCTGACTGCGATCGGCTTCGGATCCACTCTGTGTTTGCGCATACCCAGATTCAAACACTCGACTGTTGGCCGCCGTTCTTTCTCTGTCTCTGGACCTTGCAGTTGGAATGAACTTCCTCTTTCGCTTCGTCAAGTCTCCACACTCAGCTTTTTCAAGTCTGGCCTTAAAACCCACCTCTTCCCAAAATAGCCTCCCTTCCCTGTGTCTTCCTTGTCTTCAGTTTCTCCAGATTTAGAGTTATGCATGCGTGTGAATGACTGGTGCGAAAGCGCTTTGATTTGTCTCTGCACAAGATTCAGCGCTATACAAATACCATTATGATGATGATGATGATGATGATGATGATGATGATGATGATGATTATTGTTGTTGTTGTTGTTGATGTTGTTGTTGCTGCTGCTGCTGCTGTTGTCCTTCTCGTTCGAAATCCTCCTCCTCCTCCTGCTTCTTCTTCTTGTTCTTCTTTTCTGTCTCTCTGATCTTCTCGAGATCTCTTCCTCTTCCTCCTCCCCTGTCTCCCTCCCTCCAGCCCCGCCACCCCACCTCCACACACGAGGGAAAAAAACAGGACTGACATGTGTAGGACACACTGGCATAGCTCTTCTTCCTCCTCCCCCTTCTTCTTCTTCCTCCTCCTTCTTCTTCCTCTTCCTCCTCCTTCTTCTTCCTCTTCCCCCTTCTTCTTCCTCCTCCTCATCCTTCTTCTTCCTCCTCCTTCTTCTTCTTCCTTCTTCATCATCATCATCATCATCATCTTCTTCTTCTTCTTCCTCCTCCTTGTTCTTGTTCTTCTTCCTCTTCCTCCTCCCCCTTCTTCTTCTTCCTGCTCTTCCTCCTCCTTCTTCTTCTTCCTCCTCCTCCTTCTTCCTCCTCCAGCTCCTCCTCCGTCTTCTTCTTTCTTCTTCTTCTTCTTGTGCATTGACGCGCGGAGCTTTGTAGTATCTCAGTAACTCTCAGAGGACGATGTGTGTGTGTGTGTGTGTGTGTGTGTGTGTGTGTGTGTGTGTGTGTATGTCCTAAGATTACATACATACATTACATACATACATACCTTCCCCCTTTTTCACGCTTGGCCACGCACGGCGCGCGGCGATCAATGCTCATTGGCCATGAAGAGACGAGTAAAACGGAAGGAAGGGAAAACTTATGTTTGATCGATTCTTCTTGGAACCCCCCCCCCAACCCCCCCGGCCCCCAACCCCTCCCGGCCCCCACCC
>NC_134910.1:15461785-15464285 GCF_041734735.1 Babylonia areolata | reverse complement strand
GATATTGGTCGCCTGATTGTTGACCCGGAGGTGACAGCATCACTCGGCAGCACCCTGAACGACCAAGCAGCCTTTTCTAGGGACAGCACTGCTTGCTCCACACGGAGAGGGGCCTAGAAAAGGTGGTCCAAACAAATGCTCATCTCCATACCCCCCAGTTGGCTAGCCGCGGTCAACGGGCATCTCCAAACGCGGTCGAACAACAATAGAGAAGAAAAGGCCGGCACCTGCCTCACAAAAGGACTACAGGTAGCATGCTGGAACATCCGAACCATGCGTGACTCTGCAGACAGCAACCACCCAGAAAGGCGTTCCGCTCTAGTCGCACACGAACTTCAGAGACTGAACATTGACATTGCTGCCGTCAGCGAAGTCCGCTTTGCAGGGAAAGGCAGCCTCCAGGAACACGGCGCTGGGTACACCCTCTACTGGTCAGGCAAGCCAGAGACCGAGAGACGCCTTTATGGCGTAGGCTTTATGGTCAGGAGCACCATTGCCTCCAAGCTTGAAAACCTGCCAACAGGACACTCAGACCGAATTATGTCCATGCGCCTCCCGCTACGGAACAAACAGCATGCCACTCTGTTCAGCGTGTACGCTCCAACCCTCCAAGCGGACCCCACAGAAAAGGTCAAGTTTTACACTGATCTGCGCAACCTCGTTCAGAACACCCCTGCTGACGACAAGGTCATCATCCTTGGCGACTTCAATGCCAGAGTTGGCCAAGATTCAGAAGCCTGGAAAGGAGTCCTTGGCAAGCATGGCGTTGGTAATTGCAACGACAATGGGCGCCTTCTTCTCGAGTTCTGTGCAGAGCAGCAGTTTACCATCACCAACACCATCTTCCAGCAGAAGGACAGCCTGAAGACAACGTGGATGCATCCTCGGTCCAAACATTGGCACCTCATTGATTACATCCTGATGCGCCAGAGAGACGTACGAGACGTCCTACACACCCGAGTGATGCCCAGCGCGGAGTGTCATACTGACCACCGCCTCGTCCGCAGCAAGCTCAGGCTCCACTTCAAGCCCAAACCAAAGAAAGGAGGAGCTCCTAGGAAGAAATTCCAGGTCGGCAACTTTCAGTCAGCTGAAGTGAAAGCTGAATTCCAGGCGAAGCTTCAGGACAAACTTGAAGACCCCAGTTGCCCCACAGACCCCTCTCCAGAAGCACTATGGGCACAGCTGAAATCAGCCATCCTGCAGTCCTCTGAAGAAGTCCTAGGGTTCTCGTCGAAAAAGAACAAGGACTGGTTTGACGAAAACAACCAGGAGATCCAAGAATTGCTGGCGAAGAAGAGATCAGCCCACCAGGCTCACCTTGCACAACCGTCTTGTCCGGTGAAGAAAGCAACCTTCCGGCTCATATGCAGCAACCTCCAGCGCAAGCTTCGTGAGATTCAAAATGGGTGGTGGACCAACCTGGCAGAGAGGGCTCAGCTTTGTGCAGACACTGGTGACTACCGGGGCTTATACGAAGCCTTGAAGGCGGTGTACGGTCCCTCATACCAGGTCCAGAGTCCTTTGCGCAGCGCAGACGGCCAGGCGCTCTTCACAGACAAGACGTCGATCCTGAACAGGTGGTCGGAACATTTCCAGGCCCTCTTCAGCGCCAACCGCACGGTTCAAGACTCGGCAATTCTCCGCATCCCACAACAGCCAGTGAAATTACAACTGGACGAGCTACCAACCCTAGAAGAGACTGTCAAGGCCATTGAACAGCTGAAATGTGGCAAGGCAGCAGGGGTTGACGGAATTCCGCCGGAGGCGTGGAAGAATGGAGGCCCAGCACTACACTCCAAACTCCACAACCTCTTTGTCTGCTGCTGGGAGCAAGGCAAACTACCACAGGACCTCCGTGACGCAGTCATCATCACCCTGTATAAAAACAAGGGAGAAAAGTCGGACTGCTCCAACTACAGGGGGATAACTCTGCTCTCCATCGCAGGCAAGATCCTCGCCAGAGTCCTCCTAAATCGGCTGGTGCCTACTATCGCCGAAGAACATCTCCCAGAGAGTCAGTGTGGCTTTAGAGCCAACAGAGGCACCACTGACATGGTCTTCGTTCTCAGACAGCTACAAGAAAAATGTCGGGAACAGAACAAAGGACTGTATGCGACATTCGTCGATCTCACGAAAGCTTTCGACACCGTGAGCAGAAAAGGTCTGTGGGAGATCATGAAACGTCTAGGATGCCCCCCAAAATTCCTCAGCATGGTCATCCAACTACATGAGGAACAGCGTGGACAGGTCAGACACAGCAACGACCTTTCGGAGCCCTTCCCAATTGGAAATGGAGTGAAACAAGGTTGTGTCCTCGCGCCGACCCTCTTCACGATCTTCTTCAGCATGATGCTCCAACAGGCCACTGAAGATCTTGGCGACGACGACGGTATCTTCATCAGATACCGCACTGATGGCAGCCTATTCAACCTGAGGCGGCTACAGGCCCACACCAAGACACTGGAGCAACTCATCAGAGAGCTTCTGTTTGCCGACG
>NC_134910.1:15431785-15454285 GCF_041734735.1 Babylonia areolata | reverse complement strand
CCCTCCAACTCTTTCTTCTTCTTCCTCTTCTTCTTCTCCTTCTCCTCCTACTTCTTCTTCTTCCTCTTATTCTCATCCCTCTCCTCCTCCTCCTCCTTCTTCTTCTTCTTCATTCGTGGGATGCGACTCCAATGTTCACTCGTATGTACACGAGCGGGCTTTTTAAATTTTTTTTTAACCTGTATGACCATTTGTATACCTTTGCCATGTAGGCAGCCATACTCCGTTTTTTTGTGGGGGGGTAGAGGGGGGGTCGGCTGGATGAAGGCGCAAAGAACGCAATAATCTTAATGTGAGGTCACTGACCTCACACCTGTAGGGTGCACGTGTTGCACACACACACACACACACACACACACACACACACACACACACACACACACACACACACACACACACACACACACACACACACACACACACACACAACACACACACACACACACACACAACACACACACAACACACACACACACACACACACACACACACGCATACAACCACACACACACACACACACACACACACACACACACACACACACACACACACACCTTAACTCAGTTTGAATTAAACCGGAAGGACAAGACAATCACAAAGAAACAGGACATTGAGCTCTTTGAGAACAACACTGCCAGTCCTAAAGCTAAAAAAACACGTCCTGGGCTTTTCGTTTCAGTTTATCTAAAGATGGCTTTTTGACATTTTTTGCACATGCTTGTTCACATGTATATCTCTCTCTGAAACCGTTGTTTTATGGACATACCGTTAGGCCCAATACATCAACAACCATCTACCTGAAGATCTAGTCATCAACCCCATCCACATGTTATTAATATGCGGCTTTTGTTCAAACTTGTGTATGTGTGTGTGTGTGTGTGTGTGTGTGTGTGTGTGTGTGAGTGAGTGAGAGAGAGAGAGAGAGAGAGAGAGAGAGAGAGAGAGAGTGTGTGTGTGTGTATGCACAAGTTTTTAGATTGATATGCACTTGTATGTATCCTAATTTCTACTGTATCTGTGTTTGTGTACGATTTTCGATTTATGTTCGTACCTTGTTGTGTACTATCCCTCCCCCTCCAATATTCCTTGTGACCCCGGTACACTTGGTAATAAAGACATATTCTAAAGACATATTCTATGTAATTCGTCCTCGAATTCGTCTGATATCAGTTAAAGTGAAAAGACGTTAAATTAAAGAAAGAAAAAAAAAATCTGAAAGGAACAGCCTGAGATTAATGTTTTTAGCTATAGAGCTGGCAGTTCTGTTCTCTCTGTGTTAATTAAAGCATTAAAAAAAAATCATGGCAACATCTCTGGTCACATTACGGCTTTCATTTCGCTACAGATAGAGTAACAATGATTTGTTGTTTTTTGTTGAAATCTTGCACAGACATGTTCTCAATTATTTCTTTCTAAGATCGTTTCATAGTAGACTTGCAGTTAATACATGAAATTCGTTCTCATGTCTACCACCGCATGGACATTTTTTTTTCTTCTAAAAATCATCTCGGTAGTAAATCTATTTATTCGGTTCATTTTTACGAAAGCGAAACTTAATGAAAACCAATCTAAATTTACTCGTGGTAAGAGATCAGATAAGTATTTTTTTTTTCGGGTTATTATAAAGAGTTAACTGATCTCTACGTTACGTAGAGATTACTGCCGTTTTGTTAGCTTGCCCAGTCTTGTCAGAAGCAGTCTGCCACGCCGTGTTAGACCATACCTTGCTTTCATCATCAACCCCACCATTCATCCACACTTATGGAAACCCATGGATGTCCAAGAGAGGTTTGTATGTTTATGTGTTTCTGCCCAGTTACTCGAATAAATGTCGGCATTTATGGTAATTCTGTCATCTTCTTTACGCTCATTATGTATAGGTGATCTGATTAAACTTGAAACAAGTATCTGCAAACTCGTTTTTCGTTTTGTAAATTGAAAAAAGAAAAAAAAAGAATCACTGTTAGCCCCAGATATTTGAATATTTGTAGTAGTAGTAGTAGTAGTAGTAGTAGTAGTAGTAGTTGTTATTGTTGTTGTTGTTATTGTTAAGAATATGTAACTGATTTTCTAAACAAGCTGGTGACGATGACAAATAAAACGAAAACATCCACAAACAACAACGTATTTCTTGTGAGCCTGGCAAAAAATTAAAAGCCATGTTGCTGGTTTTTTCCCCCCATTTTTGTTCACCTCGTTACCAACTTGAGAAATTAAAAGTGAAAAAAAAAAAGCAATGGGCGACAGCAGCCATCCTTGTTTTACTCCAGCAGGGCAATAAAGAAATTCCCACGCACAGGGCCACCCCATCTGACAACAGCGGGACTGAACTTAGCTGTACGTTGCTCTTAATCAACATGCGGATCATTTCGGTCGATGTTTTCATCTTGTGAAGTATTGCCCAAGGACTATTATAGGAGCGGAGAGAGAGAGAGAGAGAGAGAGAGAGAGAGAGAGAGAAGGGGGGTGAAAGAGAGAGAGACAGAGAAACAGAGAGACAGAGACAGAGAGACACACACAGAGAAAAAGACAAGATAGAAGAGAGAGACAGACAGACAAGAGAGAGGGGGGAGAAACACACACACACACACACACACACACACACACACACACACACACACACACACACACAGAGGATAGAAGAGAGAGAGAAGGGGGGGAGAGAAACAGAGAGAGAGAGAGAAGGGGGAGAGAGAGATCGTGAGAGGGAGAGAGATATAGCAAACCATTCATGTTGGTTCACTCGGTTCTGAATGTATAGTCTTGAATTTAGAGGACGAAAGGTCACACACACACACACACACACACACACACACACACACGCACACACACACACACACACACACACACACACACGTACGTATGCACGCACGCACACGCACACACTGAACACATACATACATAAAAAAAAACCCACAAAAAACCCACACACAAACCACGCGCACACACAAAGACACAGACACACAGACACAGACACACACACACAGACAGACACACACACACACACACAAAACGACCCCCCACCCACCCACCCCCCGGAGACACAAAAGGACCCCCCCCACACACACACACGCTCACACAACGACCTACACAGACAAAAGACAATTTCCTCCTCAGCCGCCCCCACCCCCCCATGCCCCCCACCCCACACCCGCACTCCCCAAGCCCCCTACACTCTCCCTCCCCTCCCCTCCCCTCCCCTACACTTCCTGGCGACGATGCCGAGACGACTCAAGAGTCAACGACCTGCACTTCCTCGAGCCAGCCAAACCCACCAGCCAACCAGCCAATCAACCCACCCACCGTTAACCAACCAGATCACTAGCCTCAACCCCCCACCGCCCCCTCTTCTCCACACACACACACACACACAGACACACACTCAAATGCCAGTCCTCAACCAGAGAGAGCGAAGGCAGTTCGCTTCGGCACAACTCTCTGTCTCTCTCTGTCTCTGTCTGTCTGTCTATCGGTCGGTCTCCCTGTCTCCCTCTGTCAAAATATCTCTCTCTCCCTTCCTCTCTTCCACATCTGTCTGTCTGTCTGTCTTCTTCTCTCTGCATGGACCCCCCCCCCATTGTAATGGGCCAGAGGCCTCTACAATTAAACCATTCTGAATTCTGAGTTCTGAGTTCTGTGCATGGGCGGCCCAACTTCAACTGAACTCTATCAATCTCTCTCTCTCTCTCTCCCTGTCTCTCTGTCTCTCTCTCTTTCCTCCTCCCGCTCCCCCTCTCTCCCCCTCTCTCTCTCCCTGCCTTTCTCCCCCCTCTCTCTGTCTCCCCTCTCTCTCCCCCTCTCTCCCTCCCTGCCTTTCTCCCCCCTCTCTCTGTCTCCCCTCTCTCCCTCCTCTCCCCCTCTCTCTCTCCCCCCCTCTCTCCTCAGCTCTCTTTCTCTCTCCCTCTCTCACCCCTCTCTCTCTCTCTCCCTCCCGCCCTCTCTCTCCCTCTCTCCCTCCATCCCTCTACCTCTCTCTCTCCCTCCCTCTCTTCCCCCCTCTCTCCCTAACTCTCTTTCACCCTCCAGCTCTCCCCCTCTCTCCCTCCCTTTCTCTCTCTCCCTCCCTTTCTATCCCCTCTTCCTCTTTCTCTCCCCCCTCCCCCTCTCTTCCTCCCTCTTTCTCTCCCCCCTCCCCCTCTCTTCCTCCTCTTTCTCTCTGTCCCTCCCTCTCTGTCCCTCCCTCTCTCTCGCTCTCTTTCCCCCTCTCTTTCTCCTCCCTCTCTCCCCCTCTCTTCCCCCCTTCCTCTTTCTCTCTTTGCCTCTCCCTCTCTCTCTCCATCTCTCTCTCTCTCCATCTTTATACCACCCTCACCCTCTGTCTCTCCCTCCCTCTCTGCCTCTCCCCCCCCTCTCTCTCCATCCATCTCTCTTTCTCCAGCTTTCTACCTCCCTCACTCTCTCTCTCTCTCCCTCCGTCTCTGCCTCTCCCTCCCTCTCTCCCTCCCTCCCTCTCTGCCTCTCCCTCTCTCCATCCATCTCTCTCTCTCAATCTTTCTACCTCCCTCACTCTCTCTCTCTCTCCCTCCATCTTTTCCTCCTCCCCCTCTCTCCCCCTCTTCCTCCCTCCCCCTCTCTCTCCATTTTTCTCTTCATCTTTCTACCCCCTCACTCTCTCTCTCTCTCTCTCCCTCCCTCTCTCTCCCTCTCTCTCTCCCTACTGGCCAGTTCTTTCCTCCATCGATCCTTCCTCCTCCGTCCGCTCCTAAAAGAGTCAATTCCTTTCAGACTCAATCTTACAACATCGCTTTTCTTTCACTCAGGAACAACAACAACAACAACAAAAACAGTCTGTAGCAATTTCTCTCTCTGTGTGTGTGTCTCTCTCTCTCTGTGTCTCTGTCTGTCTGTCTGTCTCTATGTCTGTCTGCCTCTCTGTGTCTCTGTCTGTCTGTCTCTATGTCTGTCTCTATGTCTGTCTGCCTCTCTGTGTCTCTCCCCCTATCTCTCTCTATCCGTCTGTCTGTCTCTCCCCTCTCTCTCTTCCTCTCTCCCTCTCTCTCTCTCTCTCCCTCCGTCTCTCTCTGTCTGTCCGTCTGTCTCTGTGTGTCTCTCTCTATCTCTCTTTATCTGTCTGTCTCTCTTCTCTCTCTCTCTCCCTCCCTCCCTTCCTCCCTCCGTCTCTGTCTGTCTGTCTGTCTGTCTGTCTCTTCCCCTCTCTGTGTCTCTCTCCGTGTCTCTATCTCCCTCTCTCTCTCCTTCTCCCTCCCTTCCCTCTCCCTGTCTCTCTCCCTCCCTCTCTCCCTCTCTCTGTGTCTCTGTCGCTGTCTCTGTCTCTCTCCCTCTCTCTCTCCTTCTCCCTCCCCTTTCCCTCTCCCTGTCTCTCTCCCTCCCTCTCTCCCTCTCTCTGTGTCTCTGTCGCTGTCTCTGTCTCTCTCCCTCTCTCTCTATTTCTCCCTCTCTCTGTGTCTCTGTCTCTCAACCCTCTCTTTCTCCCTCCCTCTGTGTCTCTGTCTCTCAACTCTCTCTCTCTCTCCCTCTCTCTCTGTGTCTCTGTCTCTCTCCCCCTCTCTCTCTTTCTCCCTCTCTCTGTGTCTCTGTCTCTCAACCCCCCCTCTCTCTCCCTCTCTGTGTCTGTGTCTCTCCCCTCTCTCTCCCTCTCTCTGTATGTGTCTCTGTCTCTCTCCCTCTCTCCCTCTCTCTCTATCTTTCTCCCTGTCTTTGTGTCTCTGTCTCTCAACCCTCTCTTTCTCCCTCCCTCTGTGTCTCTGTCTCTCAACCCCCCCTCTATCTCTCCCTCTCTCTCTGTGTCTGTGTCTCTCTCTCCCCCTCTCCCCCTCTCTCTGTATGTCTCTCTGTCTCTGGGACTGAGGGCTGAGAAGAAGACAGCACTCGCAGATGGTGGTCAATAAAAGGCTTCAAACGACAAAGGGAAGGGGAGGGGAGGGAAGGCGTGTGTGTGTGTGTGTGTGTGTGTGTGTGTGTGTGTGTGTGTGTGTGTGTGTGTGTGAGTGTGTGTGTGTGTGTGTGTGTGTGTGTGTGAGTGTGTGTGTGTGTGTGTGTGTGTGTGTGAGTGTGTGTGTGCGTGTGTGTGTGTGTGTGTGTGTGTGTGTGTGTGAGTGTGTGTGAGTGTGTGTGTGTGTGTATGTGTGTGTGTCCGTTAGAGAGAGAGAGAGAGAGTGTGTGTGTGTGTGTGTGCGCGCGCGCGTGCGTGTGTGTGTGCGTCTGTGTGTGTGTGTGTGTGTGTGTGTGTGTGTGTCCGTGAGAGAGAGAGAGAGAGAGAGAGAGAGAGGGAGTGTGTGTGTGTGTGTGTGTGTGTGTGTCCGTGAGAGAGAGAGAGAGAGAGTGTGTGTGTGTGTGTGACTGTGCGTCTGTGTGTGTCTGTGTGAGTGTGTGTGTGTCTCAGTGTGTGTGTCTATGTGTGTGTGTGTGTCCGCCTCTCTCTCTCTCTCTCTCTCTCTCTCTCTCTCTCTTCGCGTGTGTGTGTGTGTGTGGAGGGGGGTGGGAGGATGAGTGAGACAGTGGTGGAGCCCCTTCCTACCTAACAGCCTCTCTTTGAACCGAGCTCCTCGTTTTCAATCCTTTGCCCCACTCACTACTTCCTTCTTTTTTTTCCCCTTTTTTTTTCACTCACTCCCCTTCCCCACCCCCACCCCCTCTCTCTCTCCCTCTCTCTCCCCAGCTTCCCCTTCATTCTCCCTATGACCCCGTTCCTCCCTAGGTGACGTCACCGTTGCCTAGCGACGGTTCATGTCAAAGGGAGCGAGGGACGGAGGGGGCAAAGGAAGGGTGGGGGGAGGGGGGGGTGTGGGAGAAAAGGAAAGGCTCAGTACTAGCGTGATCGCGCGCGCGCGCGCGACAGCGAGAGAGATCAATGGAAGCCGTTTAGTATGGTGATCTATTACGATCTGAAGGGGAAGATTTGAATTTACACAGACAGAGAAATAGAGAGAGAGAGAGAGAGAGGGGTGGGGGTGGGGGTAGAGGTGATGACAAGAGAGAGAGAGAGAGGGAGATATGTGGAAGAAAGACAAAAGAAAGAGAGGGGATAGAGAGTGGGAGACAGAAAGATAGAGACAGTGCCATGCAGAGAGAGCAACAGAGAGAGAGAGAGAGAGAGAGAGAGAGAGAGAGAGAGAGAGAGAGAGAGAGAGAGATCCATACATACAGAGACAGACACAGACAGAGAGACAGAGAGACACACAGAGAGAGAGAGAGAGAGAGAGAGAGAGAGAGAGAGAGATTCATACAGAGACACAGAGACATAGAGAGAGTATTCACTGGCTTTGAACGCGTAGTTTGGAACTGAGAGAAAGCGAGAGAGGGAGACAGACTCACAGATATTATATTGCCCAGTCAGCGATAAAGCCCTTCTTGCAGAGGGTAGGGCAGGGCAGGGCAGGGTAGGGTATGGTAGTGAAGGCGATGGTCACAAATTCCATGCAAATTATTATAAACGAATCAAGACACTTTCCTTCATTATATATATATTTTTTTCTTCTGAATATTCATGCTCACACGCACGCAATCACCCTTCCGCCCACACATTCACACACACTCACTCATTCACTTACTCATACACACACACGCACACACTCGCGCACACACGCGCGTGCTCGCACACAGTCGCGCATGCACATACACACACACGCGCGCGCGCACGTGTGCGCTCGATCACACACATACACACACACCGGCGCGCACACGCGCACGTACGAACACACTCACACTCACTTACTCAGTAACACACACACACACACACACACACACACACACACACACACACACACACACACACACACACACACACACACACACACACACACACACACACACACGGAATCATAATTATGCGCACGCATGGGAGCATTCACAAACTCACACAGATTCCACACACGGAATTGAGGGTTGCTCAATTACTCCCCCTTTTTCCCCTGGACATTCATCGTCTCCGCAACTGAGATCTGAATAATGGCATCACTGCTGTTGCAAAGCAGATTTACAACGTCCTTGTTATTTAGGTTTGTCTTTAATTAAAGACTTTCATTGTGTTCCTGTTTTTGTTTCCAACAAGTGTTGCCGCCCCTGGGAGAGAGAGAGAGAGAGAGAGAGAGAGAGAGAGAGAGAGACACAGACAGGCAGACAGGGAGAGAGACAGACAGACATACAGACAAACAGACCGACAGAGAGAGAAAGAGAGAGAGGCAAGACACACACACACACACACACACACACACACACACACACACAGATCAATGAATAAAAGGAAACTGTCTGGTATGGTACTCTGTAAGAATCTAAAGGTGTGTATATTTGAATTTACACACACACACACACACACACACACACACACACACACACACACACACACACACACATACGGAGAGGGACAAGCAGATAGACAGACAGACAGACAGAGGCGGAGAGAAGGAAGACGGATGAATCGTTTGATGAAGACTATTCTTTGGGAGACAACTTGCCGGGTGGATTACATGTGAAAAACAGACAACCACTTGAAAGTGAAGCGCTGGACTAATTTATTCATTCATTCATGCATTCATTCATTCATTTATCTATTCATTTACTCGTTTAGTCAGTTGTTTATTTATTTAGTCATGTATTTTTATTTTATTTATCTATTCATTACTTCATTCATTTCATTTTTTTTATGCAAGGAGATGGTACTTCAGTGTGACACATGCATTTTTACACCACATGATTTCTTTTGTCGTTCTTACGACGACGACGTCAACGAAGAAGGCGAAGGCGAAAAAATCAAGGAGGAGGAGGAGGAGGAGGAAGAAGAAGAAGATGAAGAAGAAGAAGAAGGAGGAGAAGGAGGAGGAGGAGGAGGAGGAAAAAAGAAGAAGGGGAAGAGGAGGAGGAGGAGGAGGGTGATGAAGAAAAAGAAGAAGAAGAAGGAGGAGGAGGAGGAGAAGGAGGAGGGGGAGGAATAAGAAGTGGAAGAGGAGGAGGAGTAACAACAAGAAGAAGAAGGTGGAGGAAGAGGAGGAATAAGAAGTGGAAGAGGAGGAGGAGGAGGATGAAGAAGAAGAAGAAGAAGAAGGAGGAGGAGGAGGAGGAATAAGAAGGGTAAGAGGAGGGGGAAGAAAAGGAAGAGGAGTAGGAGGACGAGGAGGAGGAGGAGGGGGAGGAATAAGAAGAGGAGGGGGAGGAATAAGAAGAGGAGGATGAGGAAGACGAAGAAAAGGAAGGGGAAGAAAAGGAAGAGGAGGAAGAGGAAGAGGAGGAGGGGGAAGACGAAGGGGAAGAGGAGGGGGAAGAAAAGGAAGAGGAGGAGGAAGAAGTAAATGCTAGAAAGAAGGAGAAGGCCAAAACCAGCTGTCATGGCGAATGGTTAGCGTCGTACACTGACTTCCGGCAGGACGCAGTTTCGACCATACTCGCCTCCCCCCCTCCCCCAGTTCCCCCCCCCCCCCTCCTCCCTAGGTACCCAGAGATGAGCGTGTTTTCCTGATCAAACGCTGCGTGTGTCGTGCATCTCTTGATCTTGGCTGACACCGGGATTTGGATTCGATTTGATTTGATTTGGGTACTTATATAGTGCGTATCCGCGGTCGGAGACCAAGCTCTAAGCTCTTTACAAACACGGGAGTCATTTCCACAACAGGCTGCCTACCTGGGCAGAGCCGACTGACAGCTGCCATTGGGCGCTCATCATTCGTTTCCTGTTTCATTCAATCAGATTTCAGGCACGCACACACATGCACTCAGACAGACATGTAGCATTTAAGGTGTATAACCTTTTTGTTTAT
The DNA here is from genome assembly GCF_041734735.1 of Babylonia areolata. Taxonomy (NCBI): domain Eukaryota; kingdom Metazoa; phylum Mollusca; class Gastropoda; order Neogastropoda; family Buccinidae; genus Babylonia; species Babylonia areolata. The sequence goes on along the minus strand of NC_134910.1, from coordinate 15,444,572 downwards.
TTGCCCCGCCATGTAGGCAGCCATACTACGTTTTTCGGGGGGGTGCATGCTGGGTATGTTCTTGTTTCCATAACCCACCGAAGGCTGACATGCATTACAGGATCTTTAACGTGCGTATTTGATCCTCTGTGCGAGTAAACACACGAAAGGGGGTTCAGGCACTAGCAGGTCTGCACATATGTTGACCTGGGAGATCGAAAAAAATAAATCCATCCATTACCCACCAGGCGAAGTTACCGAGATTCGACCCTCAGATTGAAAGCCCAACGCTTTAAAACATTCGGCTATTGCGCCCGTGCGGTGGAGGGGGGAGGGGGCGGGGCGCTTTATTGTGAGTTGAGGGAAACAGTAATCCAAATGCGTTTATATAAAAAAGAACAATTCCCAGGTGAATGTAGACTTGACTTGACTAGACTAGACTATCAGACGGTTGAGGCCCCGTCAAGGGCCTGTTCATCGTCCGAGATCTATTAAACTTAAGTGAATGCGACGTACGGGCAATGGCGAGTACAGTGATGGTCAGCTCTGGCAGGCAGGAACATACACTGAAGGTTGCTCAGTCCAGTGGCTGTCCAGGCGGCTTTTTAACTCACTCAGTACGGCCAGTCCTCTCTTCTCCTCTACACAGACCCCTCGGATGTCCAGTGGGTGTCTGAATGACCCAACCTTTAGCTTCCGTCGTCAGAATTGTAGTATTCTTTGTCAACATTCACCTCTTCAGTATAAGAGCCTTCCGCTTGCAATATTTTGATGATGGTAATTGGGGTGAAACGCTGTTAACGTCGTCTCTTTCGCCGTTCGTATGGAGAGAGTTAAAGAGTCAACAGATGGTTAAAATACAAGTCTTTACTACTGAAAGTTCTCATTTTAAAATGAAATAGATGAACAGAGACAAAGGTTAGAGAGGAAGAGCAGGGTATGGGATTGGGACGATATGGTCAAATTGAGGGAACCAGTATACCGAGTGAGTTTATTAAGAAAGAAAAGAAAAGAAAAAATAATTCTCTGGTAATTGTAGACTAGTTAAATGCCGGTCTTTACTATTGAATGTTCTTATTTTGAATTAAAATTCACACACACACACACACACACACACACACACACACACACACACACGTGTGTGTGTGTGTGTGTGTGTGTGTGTGTGTGTGTGTGTAAAATAAAATAAAATAAAATAAAAAGGTAAGAGGGGAAGGGTAGGGGTGGAGGTGGTACAGTGAGTTTGGGGAAAACAGGATTCCGATTGTAACTATCTAAAAAAATCGATTTTCTTTTAAAACCCTGTTTTCTTCTTCTTCTTCTTCTGAAAGTGACGTTTGAAATATTCATCGGAACAATGGGGAGAATGACTGCACATCAAAAATATGCTTTTACAGTAAGCTTTAAAAAAAAATCTCACAGAAGCACGATCGTTGTTTATTTGCTGTTTTTGTTGTAGTTGCTTTAACTCTCTCCATACGAACGGCGAAAGAGACGACGTTAACAGCGTTTCACCGCAGTTACCATCATCAAAATATTGCAAGCGGAAGGCTCTTATACTGAAGAGGTGAATGTTGACAAAGAATACCACAATTCCTACGACACCCACTGGACATCTGAGGGGTCTGTGTAGAGGAGAAGAGAGGACTGGCCATACTGAGTGAGTTAAACTGTTTTCGTTTACTTTCTTAAACCTGTTCTTCATTCTTTTGGTTCCCCTACAACAGTTAACTATGCGGACTGGTGTCTTAAAAATCAAACTCTGTGCCGTTTTGGTTTTATCGGCTTTTGCCTCCGTCTTCCCCCCCTTTATTTTCTGTCTTTTTCTTTCATTAGAAAAGACTTTTCTTCCTAATTTTCATCGATACTATACACGACACAGTTTTGTATAAACTAGTCTATGGAACCTTCTGTACCCTTATATTTGTTGTTTCGTAATTCCCTCCCTCCCTTCCTTCCTTCCTGTCCTTCTGTCTTTCGTTAATTCCTTCTTTCATCATTCCTACTTTCAGTTGTTGTTTTTTTTATAGTAGTAGTAGTAGTTCTTTTTTATGTTTTTTTTTTCTCAAGGCCTGACAAAGCGCGTTGGGTTACGCTGCTGGCCAGGCATCTGCTTGGCAGATGTGGTGTAGCGTATATGGGTTTGTCCGAACGCAGTGACGCGCCTCCTTGAGCTACTGAAACTGAAACTGAAACTGTTTTTTGCTTCCTCCTTTGCTTCCTTCCTCTCTTCCTTTATTTCTCCCATTGTACTTTGTTCCCTTTTTTCCTTTCAACATTCCTTCCTTCCTTCCTTCCTTTCTTTCTTTCTTTCTGTCCTTCTTTTGTTCTTTTCTCCTTCCTTTCACCACTCGATCTTTAGCTTCTTTTTTTTTATTCATCTTCCTTTTCTTTTTTTCTTTCGTTTCTTTCTTTCTATTGCTTGTTCTCTCTCTCTCTCTCTCTCTCTCTCTCTCTCTCTCTCTCTCTCTCTCTCTCTCTCTCTCTTTGTTATTTTAAAATATCCTTTAATCCTGAGTTTTTTTCATTGACATTTCACTATTTCTTCACCCACTTCCTTTTTTTCTTTTCTTTCTTTCTCTTTCTCTTTCTTTCTTTTGTAGAAACATATCTCTTCTTTTTAGTTCTTTGTGAAAATGTTTGTCTTTCCGTCTGTCTTTCAGTGCCTTTCTTCACTCTTCCTCTTCGAGTTAATTGAACGGCTTCAATAAAAAAAAAAAAAAAGACGAAGAAAAACACAGAGAGAGAGAGAGAGAGAGAGAGAGAGAGAGAGAGAGAGAGAGAGAGAGAACAAATACAAAATCCCAGAAAATGACTTCAACCAAACGAACTGAGCGGCAACGCGCCCAGGCAACAGTGACCAAAGCGAATCAACAGACCAGATAACGAGGTTGAAAGGAACATTGATGAATGGAAAGTGAAAAGGAAAATTAATGAGCGGAGAAGGGGCAGGAGGGGGAGAGGAGAGGAGAATTGTGGGGGGGTTGGGGGGTGGGGGGGGTTGCTGGGTAGGGCCGGAGGAGGGGGGTGTGTGGGGGGTTGGGGGGAGGAGGGGGTGGGGGGTGGGGAGTGGTATGGGGAAACTGGGACGATTAATAAACAGGACAGAAATTGAACTAGTTTTGTGTTGTTCATTCACCTTAAAAAAAAAAAAAAAAAAAGAAAAAGAAAAAGAAAAAGAAAAGAAAAATCAACAACCTACCATGTATGAAAGAATACTAATACATGTATGCAACAACAACCAACAACCAGCACCAGATCACACAGCACAACATTGCACCATATCCCAATAAATCACACCACACCACACCACACCATGCCGCGCACCACACCACACCACACCACTCCCTAACCCACACCACACCACTACTCCCTAAACCACACCACACCACTCCCTAAACCACACCACACCACTCCCTAAACCACACCACACCACTCCCTAAACCACACCACACCACTACTCCCTAAACCACACCACACCACTCCCTAAACCACACCACACCACTCCCTAAACCACACCACACCACTACTCCCTAAACCACACCACACCACTCCCTAAACCACACCACACCACTCCCTAATCCACACCACACCACACCACACCACTCCCTAAACCACACCACACCACTCCCTAAACCACACCACACCACACCACACCACTCCCTAAACCACACCACACCACACCACTCCCTAAACCACACCACACCACACCACACCACTCCCTAAACCACACCACACCACACCACTCCCTAAACCACACCACACCACACCACACCACTCCCTAATCCACACCACACCACTCCCTAAACCACACCACACCACACCACACCACACCACACCACGTCACACCACTCCCTAACCCACACCACACCACACCACACCACACCACACCACACCACGTCACACCACTCCCTAACCCACACCACACCACACCACACCACACCACACCACTCCCTAACCCACACCACACCACTCCCTAATCTACACCACACCACACCACTCCCTAACCCACACCACACCACTCCCTAACCCACACCACACCCCACCACTCCCTAAACCACACCACACCACACCACTCCCTAAACCACACCACACCACACCACACCACACCACACCACACCACTCCCTAATCCACACCACACCACACCACTCCCTAACCCACACCACACCACTCCCTAACCCACACCACACCACGTCACACCACTCCCTAACCCACACCACACCACACCACTCCCTAACCCACACCACACCACACCACTCCCTAACCCACACCACACCACACCACTCCCTAACCCACACCACACCACACCCCACCACTCCCTAACCCACACCACACCACACCACACCACTCCCTAAACCACACCACACCACACCACACCACTCCCTAACCCACACCACACCACACCACTCCCTAACCCACACCACACCACTCCCTAACCCACACCACACCACACCACTCCCTAACCCACACCACACCACACCCCACCACTCCCTAACCCACACCACACCACACCACACCACGCCCTAATCCACACCACACCACACCACTCCCTAACCCACACCACACCACACCACACCACACCACACCACTCCCTAACCCACACCACACCACACCACTCCCTAACCCACACCACACCACTCCCTAATCCACACCACACCACACCACACCCCAACGCCACACCACACCACACCACTCCCTAAACCACACCACACCACACCACACCACACCACTCCCTAACCCACACCACACCACACCACTCCCTAATCCACACCACACCGCGCTCTATCCAGCAGAACCCAACCCACCACCACACGACAGCAGATTACAACATGAAACACGTCATCCAAAACTTCCGTGTGACAGTCACTGTGGTCCGTGTTGTCAGGAGGTTTATTGATTCCGTCTGACGATCTTTCACAACCTTTACCGTTCCATGGGGAGCTGGGGTTACAGTATGTACATATAAATAGCATCCACGTCTCTTAGAAAACTTTATAAAAAAATATACATATGTATGTATTAACCCCCCACCCCCCCCCCCTTCCCCCGAAAAATAACCCAACAACAACAACAACAAAACAAGAACGAAAACTAGTTCGCACTATAGGTATTTTGATGTTTGTGTTGTATCATTTTGTTACTTTCGTATAGATAGAATCCACGTCTCTTAGAAAACTTTTTTTTTTTTTTTTAATGTATATTTTTCAAAAATAAAACGAAGACAAGTTTGCACAATTGGTATTTTTTTTGTCGTTATTGTTGTTGTTGTTGTTGTTGTTGTTTGTGTTTGTTTTTTGCTCTTATTGCTTTGGAGAAAAAAAAAAATGTCATGCCCTACTTCTAACAGTTTGGTTCGTTTATTTTTGTACGAGTTTTCATTCAAGGTGACCTAGCAGTTTATTTATTTTGCGTATAAATATTATCCCCTACTTTTTAGTTGATTTGTTTGTGTACAAGTGAAGACGATTCATTTGTTTACGAACATTCTCCCCTACCTTGTTATTCATTTATTTGTAAAAAAAAAAAAGATAACTTTCTCAGTTTCTTGACAATGAACGGTAGTTGATTTTCTTTCTTTGAAATTGCCGAACCGTTCGTTCAGAACAGGTAAAAAGAAAATATAGAGCGCGCGAAAAAAAGAAGAAGTAAACATCACAGTTTGAATACAACGCATTTCTTTGTATCGAGAAACAACAACAACAACAACAACAACAACACACACAAATCATGCCACCACCATCACCCTCCATATACCCATGAAAAGGGCAAATTGTTCCCTGTAATATGATGAAAGTGTTCTTCATTTTAATGTTCTTCCCAACTTTAACTCACTCAGTACAGCAAGTCCCCTCTTCTCCTCTACATAGACACCTCGGATGTCCAGTGGGTGTCTGAATGACCCAACCTTTAGCTTCCGTTGTCAGAATTGTGGTATTCTTTGTCAACATTCACCTCTTCAGTATAAGAGCCTTCCGCTTGCAATATTTTGATGATGGTAATTGGGGTGAAACGCTGTTAATGTCGTCTCTTTCGCCGTTCGTATGGAAAGAGTTAAATTACCCTCGACTGATGCTGCCAAGTAATGCTCATCAGTGAAGCCTTGTTACCCAATTGAGATGAAAAAACAACAACAAATATTGAGGTTTTTGAGTCAGGGTGTTGGGTCACCATTGTCTGTATGGACTTCTTCTTCGGGTTCAGATCTTGGGATGGTATTAACTTGGTTCATTTAACTCCTTCGAACGATGTGCCCGACGGGCGCAATAGCCGAGTGGTTAACTCTCTCCATACGAACGGCGAAAAAGACGACGCTAACAGCGTTTCATCCCAATTACCATCATCAAAATATTGCAAGCGGAAGGCTCTTATACTGATGAAGTGAATGTTGACAAAGAATACCACAATTCTGACGACGGAAGCTAAAGGTTGGGTCATTCAGACACCCACTGGACATCCGAGGGGTCTGTGTAGAGGAGAAGAGAGGACTGGCCGTACTGAGTGAGTTAACCCCGTTATCACAAGTACAGCAGTCTTTTTTTTACGTGTGGGTGCATATCTGCGGCATTAGTACCAAACAAACACCAAAACGCTCCTTGCTGCTGGCACAGCTGTGGCAGCGACGCCCTTGACTTTGTATTTGTATTTTAAAAATTTTTTTTTATCACAACAGATTTCTCTGTGTGAAATTCGGGGTGCTCTCCCCAGGGAGAGCGCGTCGCTACACTTCAGCGCCACCCATTTTTTTGTTATTTTTTTTCCTGCGTGCAGTTTTATTTGTTTTTCCTATCGAAGTGGATTTTTCCCACATAATTTTGCCTGGAACAACCCTCTTGTTGCCGTGGATTCTTTTACGTGCGCAAAGTGCATGCTGCACACGGGACCTCGGTTTATCGTCTCATCCGAATGACTAGCGTTCAGACCACCACTCAAGGTCTAGTGGGTGGAGGGGCGGGGGGGGGGGGGGGGGGGCGGAGGATATCAGCGGCTGAGCCGTGATACGAACCAGCGCGCTCAGATTCTTTCGCTTCCTAGGCGGACGCTTACCTCTAAGCCATCACTCCACTCCATAATAATAATAATAATGATGATGATAATGATGGAAAACAACAACAACAATAATAATAATAATCATAATCATCATCATCATCATCATCATAATGGACATTAATATAGCGCGTTTCTCCAGAAATATTTGCTCAAAGCAGTTACATTTCGTTCTTCTTTCCCCGCAACCCGTCACCACCCTCAACACCCCCCACTCCTCTCCCCCCCCCAACACCCCCCACTCCTCTCCCCCCCCCAACACCCCCCACTCACCTCCCCCCAACACCCCCCCACGCCCCTCCCCCCCCAACACCCCCCCACTCCTCTCCCCCAACACCCCCACGCCCCTCCCCCCCCCAACACCCCCCACTCCTCCCCCCCAACACCCCCCACGCCCCTCACCCCCCACTCCTCCACCCCAACACCCACCACTCCTCTCCCCCAACACCCCCCACTCCTCTCCCCCAACACCCATCACGCCCCTCCCCCCCAACACCCCCCACGCCCCTCCCCCAACACCCCCCACTCCTCTCCCCCAACACCCCCCACGCCCTCCCCCCCCAACACCCCCCACGCCCCTCCCCCAACACCCCCCACGCCCCTCCCCCCAACACCCCCCACGCCCCTCCCCCCCCAATACCCTCCACTCCTCTACCCCAACACCCCCCACGCCCCTCCCCCCCCAAACCCCCCCACTCCTCTCCCCCAACACCCCCCACGCCCCTCCTCCCAACACCCCCCACGCCCCTCCCCCCCCAACACCCCCCCACGCCCCTCCCCCCCCAACACCCCCCCACTCCTCTCCCCCAACACCCCCACGCCCCTCCCCCCCCAACACCCCCCACGCCCCTCCCCCCCAACACCCCCCACTCCCCCCCCCCAAGCCCCTCACCCCCACCCTCCCAGACACGGAAGCACATGCCAGAGTGCATCCACACAAACTGAACAGCAACGGAAACCACCCATCCATCCACCCATGACATCCTCCAGAAAATGCATCCCTGCAACACGCTCTCAGGCACGCACACACACACACACACACACACACACACACACACACACACACACACACACACACACACGAATGCACATATACTCGCTAACACCCCGCCACACACACGCACACACACACATACATACACACACTCACACACACACACACGAATGCACAGATACTCGCTAACATCCCGCCATACACACACACACACACACACACACACACACACACACACACACACATACACACACACACACACACACACACGAATGCACAGATACTCGCTAACACCTCGCCACACACACACACACACACACACACACACACGAATGCACAGATACTCGCTAACATCCCGCCACACACACACACACACACACACACACACACACACACACACACACACACACACACACACACACACACACACACACATGGCAAACGGCTTCCCCACAGTAAAGCATGCATATGAAACCGGATCATACCAAGACCAGTGCTGAAAAAGTATTATTGCTGGAAAAGATGTGTATTCTACAGTGCTTCTAGCTGTGTCTACATGTGTCAGTTTGGTGGGGGGTGGGGGGTAAGGGGGTAAAAACGGTCGATTTCAGCATAATTATTTTTTTTCATTTTTTCTGTATCCCTATGGTAACGGCAAGGAAACCTGCCGAAGCTGTAAACACCCCTCGGGTTGAATGGGTTAAATCTGTTGCAGCATTTTAGTTATTTTATTCATTTATTTATTAAGAAATCTTCCTATAGCGCATGTGTAGTTATTGCACGTCATATCAATACCGCACCCATCTCCCAGGTCAACATGTGTGCAGACCTGCTAGTGCCTGAAACCCTTTCGTGTGTTTGATACGCACGTAGAAGACCAAATACGCACATTAAAGATCCTGTAATCCATGTCAGCATTTGGTGGGTTATGGAAACAAAAACATAACCAGCATGCACACCCGGTTAAACGGAATACGGAATACGGCTGCCTACACGGCGGGGGGTAAAATCATACAAAATGCTCATGTACGTAAAATGTTACATGTCTGTTTGTTCGTTCTTTAGTTTAACGTCTTTTCACTGTAAGTGATATTAGACGAGGGAAGGAAAAAATTCAAGTGGGAGGAGGGGGAGGGGGGGGGGGAATTACTGTGTACGCATACGAGTAAGGGAAAGTGTGTGTGTGTGTGTGTGTGTGTGTGTGTGTGTGTGTGTGTGTGTGTGTGTGTGTGTGTGTGAAAATTATTGATTTAAGTTTTGTTTAAAAAATGTCTGTATGAGTGTGTATGTGCGCGTGAATGAAAATTGGTTGAAGGACAGAAAACGGATGACGAGCGCCCATCAACGGCTTATCAGTCGGCCCTACCCAAATAAACCAGCCTGCTGGGCAAACGACACTGTGTTTGTATTCTATTGATTCTATTGTAATGTGCTTTAACTCTCTCCATACGAACGGCGAAAGAGACGACGTTAACAGCGTTTCATCCCAGTTACCATCATCAAAATATTGCAAGCGGAACGCTCCTATACTGAAGAGGTGAATGTTGACAAAGAATACCACAGTTCTGACGACGGAAGCTAAAGGTTGGGTCATTCAGACACCCACTGGACATCCGAGGGGTCTGTGTAGAGGAGAAGAGAGGACTGGCCGTACTGAGTGAGTTAATGAAGTCTGTGGAACGTGCTGCGTTATCACGACATATTTCTCTGTGTTCATGTGCGCGCAGGTCCAAGGCAGAAAGGCAATCAAGTGATCCAAGTAAAAAAGAAAAAAAAGAAAAAAAAAGATGTGGGTTGTTCATCATAATTTATGCTTACATTATCTTGAGATCTTTTGTGTGTGTGTGTGTGTGTGTGTGTGTGTGTGTGTGTGTGTGTGAGAGAGAGAGAGAGAGAGAGTAAGTGTGCGTGAGTGTTTGAGAGAGATAAGAGTAACAGTACACTTCCATTGCCTCCACTCTCTCTCTCTCTCTCTCTCTCTCTCTCTCTCTCTCTCTCTCTCTACTTCACCCCATATCTCCTTCTCTCTCTGTATCTCCCCCATCTGTCTCTGTCTGTCTGTCTGTCTGTCTCACTCGCTTGCTGTCTCTATTTTTCTCTGTATCTTCTCTCTCTCTCTCTCTCTCTCTCTCTCTCTCTCTCTCTCTCTCTCTCCTCTCTTTCTGTCTTGCTGTCTCCCATATCAATAACACACTCTCTCCCTGTTTCACTCTCTCCCCTTCTCTCTCTCTCCCTATATCTCAGCTCTCTCCCTCCGTCCCCCCTCTCTCTCTCATTAACTATCATTCTTTGTTTCTGAATGTCTCACTCTCTCTCTCTCACTTGCTCGCTATCTCTCTCAACCCCCCCCTCTTTCTGTTTCTCTTTCTTGCTTGCCGCCTTCTCTCTCTCTCTCTCTATGTCTCTCTATCTCTCTCTCTCTCTCACTCTCTCTCTCTCTCTCTCTCTCTCTCTCTCTCTCTCAGAGAACTCTTTTCTTTCTATATTTGTCTCTCTGTGACTGTATCTGCCCGCCCCCCTCCTCCTCCCCCCTCCTCTCTCTCTCTCTCTCTCTCTCTCTCTCTCTGTGTGTCTCGGTCTCTCTCTCTCTCTCTCTCTCTCTCTCTCTCTCTCTCTCTCTCTCTCTCAGAGAACTCTCTTTTCTTTCTATATTTGTCTCTCTGTCACTGTATCTGCCCGCCCCCCTCATCCTCCCCCCTCCTCTCTCTCTCAGAGAATTCTATGTTTGTCTCTGTCTCCGTATCTGCCTGGCCCCCTTCCACTCCCCACCCCCCCGCTCCCCTCCTCTCTCTCTCTCTCGTTCTTTCCTCATGTGTAAGCCATAGTGCAAGCATGTCACTGTTGACGTCTCCTACTTCTTTATCGTGAAAAAAGAAAGTTAAGGAGGAGAAGGATGGGAGGGAAGAGTGTGTGTGTGTGTGAGGGGGGGGAGGGGATGTAGGAGGGGGGGGGGGGGTACTGAATATTGATATTGTTCATTTGTTCCGCTTTGTCTTCAGGGACGTTGGTTCTGTGTTCAGACCAGAATTTGTAAGTCACAACGTTGGTTCTGTGTTCAGACCAGAATTTGTAAGTCACGAGGTTCGTTCTGTGTTCAGACCAGAATTTGTAAGTCACAACGTTGGTTCTGTGTTCAGACCAGAATTTGTAAGTCACAACGTTGGTTCTGTGTTCAGACCAGAATTTGTAAGTCACAACGTTGGTTCTGTGTTCAGACCAGAATTTGTAAGTCACGACGTTCGTTCTGTGTTCAGACCAGAATTTGTAAGTCACAACGTTCGTTCTGTGTTCAGACCAAAATTTGTAAGTCACAACGTTGGTTCTGTGTTCAGACCAGAATTTGTAAGTCACAACGTTGGTTCTGTGTTCAGACCAAAATTTGTAAGTCACAACGTTGGTTCTGTGTTCAGACCAGAATTTGTAAGTCACGAGGTTCGTTCTGTGTTCAGACCAGAATTTGTAAGTCACTGTCGTCTAAAAAAAATTGAATAACTTGGTAGGCAGGAGTTGAAACCAATTCATGGCGAACAAGAGTTGTTTTTTTATGACGATACTTTCAGTAGATAAAAAGAAAGAAAAAAGATCAAAAGGCGAACATTGAGAAGAAGCATAAATTAAAAGATATGTATCAATTAATCAATTGATAAAGAAACGCATTCATAGTTTTTCTCTTCGTCCATGTTTCTCTCTGTCTGTCACTCTCTTTCTTTCTTTCTTTATCTATCTATCTATCTATCTATCCATCTATCCATCTGTCTATCTGTCTGTCTGTCTGTCTGTTTGTCTGTCTGGTTGTCTGCCTGTCTGTCTGTCTGTCTCTCTTTTTAGAAATGTCAGTTATTTGAGTTTTGTCGTTGTTGTTAATTTTGGCTCAGGTAACGTTGCGTAATGATCTGCCATCGATCACATCCTAATTAAGCGCTTCAGCGTCTTGCCGTTATTGGATGAACAGGGGAAATCAATAAACTACTTAATTAACGATGCGCATCTATATATCTATAATTTGACGACATAACGTGTTGTTGAAAACAGGACAGTGCCACGGCAAAAGACATAGACAGTTTTCTCCACTCCCCCAGAAAAACAGCATGTATTTATCAACAAAGAAAATGTTCTTTTATTTCCTTTCTACAAGGATCTTGAGTCATGTCTGTAAGAGGAATGACACTCATATACAAACTGATATAACACTTTGACAAATGTTTTTTTCCTCTCTCTCTCTCTCTCTCTCTCTCTCTCTCTCTCTCTCTCTCTCAATTTGCCTCTTCTCTGTTCGTGCGCTTCAGTTGAAGAATATCTTCTTCTTCTTCTTCTTCTTCTTCTGCGTTCACTCGTATGCCCTACGAGTGGGCTTTTACGTGTATGACCGTTTTTACCCCGCCATGTAGGCAGCCATACTCCGTTTTCGGGGGTGTGCATGCTGGGTATGTTCTTGTTTCCATAACCCACCGAACGTTGACATGGATTACAGGATCTTTAACGTGCGTATTTGATCTTCTGCTTGCATATACACACGAAGGGGGTTCAGGCAGTGGCAGGTCTGCACATATGTTGACCTGGGAGATCGTAAAAATCTCCACCCTTTACCCACCAGGCGCCGTCGTTACCGTGATTCGAACCCGGGACCCTCAGATTGACAGTCCAACGCTTTAACCACTCGGCTATTGCGCCCGTCAAAGAGTGTCGATTGTGTGCAGTGTCCCATGCAGAATCATGCGGGTGATTATTGGATAGGATGTGGTTATTTCTGTATGTAAACACCCCGGTCA
>NC_134910.1:15409285-15424285 GCF_041734735.1 Babylonia areolata | reverse complement strand
TATTATGATTATGTTATCGGTTCTTCTTCTTCTTCTTGGAAGTAGTAGTAGTAGCAGTGGTAGTAGAAGTATTGTTGTTGTTGTTATCAGTCGTAGTAATAGTAGCAGTAGCAGTGATATTTGTTCTTGTTGCAATTGTTAGGGACAGCATGGAAGACTTGGTGACTTATAAAGTTTTTGAATCTTCAATTAAGTCTCTGTCTCTCTCTCCCCCCCATGCCCCTCCTCCCCCCTCTCTCTCTCTTAGAGGATGTGGCCTGTATGAATAAACCATCTCAATCTCAGTCTCAGTCTCTCTCCCCACCTCTCTCTGACTCACTTTCCTATCCATCTGTCAATCTTTGTGTGTGTGTGTGTGTGTGTGTGTGTGTGTGTGTGTGTGTGTGTGTGTGCGTGCGCGCGCGCGCGCGCATGTGTTTATTTCATTATGTCATTCTGATTCCCTCGCATCTTTTAAATCTCGTCTCAAAACTCACCTTTTCCCTCAGCAATAAGTTCAATTGTGGCAGATCCATTCCTTTGCGTTCGCTGTGCTTGACTATGTGTGTATACATATGTATGTGTACATAACTACATGCATGTATATGAATGTGTATTGTGTGTGCGTGTGAATGTGTTTATGTAAGTTTGTGCCTGCCTATGTGTGCGTATGTGGTAGGGTAGCTGTTAGATACACATGTATGTTAAAATGTATGTATGCAGCGTGTGTGTGTGCGTGTGTGCGTGCGTGTGTGTGTGTGTGTGTGTGTGTGTGTGTGTGTGTGTGTGTGTGTGGTCACATTTTGGTGTGTGTATGTAACATAGATATGATGTTTTATGTTAACAAAAGCGTTTTTGTAAAGCACCTAGAGCAGATTTCTGGATAGTGTGCTATATAAGTATCCATTATTATTATTATCATTATTATTATTTTATTATTATTATTATTATTATGTATGTCCATCTGCATGGATACTGGATACCTGTTCCCTTCATTTATACATGTGCTATCTGTAAAAGATGTAGATTAGCAAGGACAGATTGAAAGAATATGCTATGCCTAAAATCGTAATCCTTGAATGAAAACGTTTTGAGTTCTGAGTTCTGAGTTCCCTCTCTCTCTGTGGTGACAACCCCTCCCCCTCCCCCGCCCCCACTCCCTCCGCCAGCGAGTCAGTCAGTGGCTCAGACGTACGTCACTTCCGCTCGCTCTCAGGTCAAGACAGGGAGCTTCCGGTCATGCGGCCCAAAGTGGCCAGCGGCAATTAGTGAAAGACTATCGGGTTTCCACTTGTGGTGGGAGCCCCTTTGGGGAGAGCAATGGGGGGGGCCTGGGGGGGTGGAGGGGTTGATTCCTTTCCTCTCCCCCCTCCTCCTCCTCCTCATACCGCCCTCCTCGCTTCCGGTCCTAGCAGACGACGCTGTGTTTTTTTGTTAAAAGAACCCGCCAACTTTTCCCTGCTGCCGGTTGATTCTGAGTCGTCAGGGACTGGTCTGTCTCCGCCCTGGAACACACCACACACACAGCAAGGCAGTGCCTCGGTTCTTCGTTACGTCTCCAGCGGAAGAAGAATTCGGAAGAGAGAGACAGAGAGACAGAGAGAGAGAGAGAGAGAGAGAGACAGACAGACACACACACACACACACACAGAGATACGGATACGAGTGTTTATTTCTATGACAGAGAGACAGAGAGAGAAGAAACATAGAGAGAGAGACAGAGACAGAGACGGATACGAATGCCTGTTTGTATCTCACACACACACACACACACACACACACACACACACACACACACACACACACACAGATGGCTGTTTATATGAGAGAGACAGAGAGAGACGAAACATAGAGAGAGAGACAGAGAGACAGATACGGATACGAGTGTTTATTTGTATGACAGAGAGAGAGAAGAAACAGAGAGACAGAGACAGAGAGACAGATACCGATACGAATGTTTATTTATATGACAGAGAGAGATAAGAAACATAGAGAGGGAGAAAGAGAGAGAGAGGAGGAGGAGGAGGAGGAGGAGAAGAAGAAGAACGAATAAAGGGGTGACTTTGGGGTGGTGGAGAGAGAGAGAGAGAGAGAGAGAGAGAGATGTGGGGTGAGTGGGATGTTTTCGTTTCCCTTCCTCCTCCCTCTCCTTTTCTACCCGCCTTCCTCCTCCTCCTCCTCCTCCTCCTCCTCCGTCACCTCCTCCTCCTCCTCCTCCTCCGTCGCCTCCTCCTCCTCCTCTTCCTCTTCCTGCTCAGCCGTCTCTCCAAATAGGGAATTCCCCAAAGCCCATCGTCTTCTTCTTAACCCGCCAGTCCGCTTCACCAGCATAACATCCTCCTTCTTCTTTCTCTTCCTGTCTTTCTTTTTCTTTCTTGTCTTTTCCTTTTCTTTCTTTCTCTCTTTCTGTCTTCCTTTCTCTATTCCTTTATTCTTTCTTTCTTTCTTTTCTCTTTTCTTTTCTTTCATTTCTTTTCTTGTCTTTTCCCTTCTTTTATTTTTCTTTCTTTCTTCCTTCCTTCCATCCTTCATTTATTTGTCTTATTCCTTCTTTCTTTCGTTTTTCTTTCTTTCTTTCTGTCTTTGTTTTCTTTCTTTCTTTATTCCTTTCTTCCTTCCTTTTCTCCTTCTTTTCTTTCTTTCTTTCCGTTTGTCTATCCTTCTTTCTTTCTTTCTTTCTTTCTTTCTCTCTTTTCTTTCCGTCTTCCTCTTAACCCGGCAGCCCACTGCACCAACATAACATTCTCCTCATTCTTTCTCTTTCTTTCTTTTCTTTTCTTTTCTTGTCTTTTCCTTTCTTTCTTTCTCTAATTCCTTTTTTCTTTTGTCTTCTTTCTTTCTTTCTTTTCTTTTCCTTCATTTCATTTCTTTTCTTGTCTTTCTTTCTTTCTTCCTTCCGTCCTTCCTTTCTTTAGTTTGTCTTCCTTTCTTTCTTTCTTTTTTCAGTTCTTTCTTTCTGTCTTCGTTTTCTTTCTTTCTTTCTTTCTGTGTGTCTGTCTTTCTTTCTCTCTTTCTTTCTTTTCATGCATCTGTCTGTCTGTCTTTCTTTCTTTCTTTCCTTGTATATGTCTACCTGTCTCTCTGTGGTAGCACGTGTATCGCTATAATCAACACAATGGAAACACGTGTATCGCTATAATCAACACAATGGAAACACGTGTATCGCTATAATCAACACAATGGAAACACGTGTATCGCTATAATCAACACAATGGAAACATGTGTATCGCTATAATCAACACAATGGAAACACGTGTATCGCTATAATCAACACAATGGTGACACGTGTTTCGCTGTAATCAACACAATGGTAACACGTGTATCGCTATAATCAAACACAATGGTAACATGTGTATCGCTATAATCAAACACAATGGAAACATGTGTATTGCTATAATCAACACAATGTTAACACGTGTATCGCTATAATCAAACACAATGGAAACATGTGTATCGCTATAATCAAACACAATGGAAACATGTGTATCACTATAATCAACACAATAAAAACGCGTGTATCGCTATAATCAACACAATGGTAACACGTGTATCGCTGTAACACGTGTATCGCTACAATCAAACACAATGGTAAAATGTGTATCGCTATAATCAAAACATTGGAAACACCTGTATCGCTATAATCAACCCAATGGAAACATGTGTATCGTTTTAATCAACAATGAAAACACGTGTATCGCTATAATCAACACAATGGAAAATGTGTATCGCTATAATCAACACTATGGAAACATGTGTATCGCTATAATCAACACAATGGAAAATGTGTATCGCTATAATCAACACTATGGAAACATGTGTATCGCTATAATCAACACAATGGTAAGCCATGTAACACTATAATCAACACAATGGAAACATGTGCATCACTATAACCAACACAATGGAAACACATGTATCGCTATAATCAAACACAATGGAAACACGTGTATCGCTATAATCAACACATTGGAAACACGTGTATTGCTATAATCAACACCATGGAAACACGTGTATCGCTACAAACAACACAATGGAAACACGTGTATCGCTATAATCAACACAATGGTGACACATGTGTCGCGATAATCAACACAATGGAAACACGTGTATCGCTATAATCAACACAGTGGAAACACTTGTATCGCTATAATCAACACAGTGGAAACACGTGTATCGCTATAATCAACACAATGGTGACACATGTGTCGCTATAATCAACACAATGGAAACACGTGTATCGCTATAATCAACACAGTGGAAACACGTGTATCGCTATAATCAACACAATGGGAACATTTGTATCGCTATAATCAACACAATGGAAACATGTGTATAGCTGCAAATCAAAACAATGGAAACGTGTATCGCTATAATCAACACAATGGAAACATGTATATCGCTACAATCAAACACAATGGAAACACGTGTATCGCTGTAATCAACCACAATGAAACACGTGTATCGCTGTAATCAACCACAATGAAACACGTGTATCGCTAGAATCAAACACAATGGAAGACAGGCGCAAAGGCCGAGTGGTTAAAGCGATGGACTTTCAGTCTCAGGTGTCCGGATTCGAATCTCGGCAACGGCGCCTGGTGGGTAAAGTGTGGAGGTTTCTATGATCTCCCAGCAGGTCAACAGATGTGCAGACCTGGTGCTTGGTGCCTGCTCCCTTCAGTGTGATTTCGTATTGCAGAAGATCAAGCACACATGTTAGTTAAAGATCCCGTGTAATCCATGTCAGCGTTCGTTAAGTTGTGGAAACAAGAACATACCCGTCATGTGCAGCCCCCGCCCCTCCCTCAACACCCATCCCCCCATCCCCGCTTGTAAGAGAAGGACTGCTTACATGGCGGGGGTAAAAACGGTCGTACATGTAAAGCCCACTCGTGTGTAAAACTGAACATGGGAGCCAATGTCCGCCGAACGCAGAAGAAGAAGATTGATTGATTGATTGAATCTTTAATGGGTAAAGAATTAGGCACAGTAAAGGCCTTTTTTTTTTTTTTTTTTTTTTTTACAATTCTGCCCATTTAACGACACAAAACATAAAAATAAATGACAACACAAAACATAAAAATAAAGAAATAAAATGAAATAAAATAAAATAAGAACGACGAATAAGAATAGTAACTGGAATAGTCTATCAAAGGCAACAAAGCGATGAAAAGAACAATTGGTACATTACATGTACGTACGTACGTACACACACACACACACACACACACACACACACACACACAAAAACACTTATAAAACAAACAAACAGAGACATACGTACACATTGTACATACAAACACACACAAACACACACACACACACACGCACTTACTGTTCATTTGTTAGCACGATCACACATAGATTCATGAAGAAGGAGAAGGAGGAGGGGGAGAAGAAGAAGTCAACAGAAACACGTGCTGTAATGATACAATCAAACTCTTGTTGTTCCACCTGCCATCATCGTTCTGGCCGGAACTGATGTAAGGAAAACACGTGAGAGCTAACGAAAATACTACTACTAATAATAATGGATACTTATATAGCACACTATCCAGAAATCTGCTCTAGGTGCTTTACAAAAACGCTTTGTTAACATAAAACATTACATCTATGTTACATACACACACCAAAATATGACTACACACACACACACACACGCGCACACACACACTGCGTACATACATTTTAACAATACATGTGTATCTAACAGCTACCCTAACACATACGCACACATAGGCAGGCACAAACTTACATAAACGCACGCGCACACAATACACATTCATATACATGCATGTAGTAATGTACACATACATATGTATACATACATAGCCAAGCACAGCTAACGCAAAGGAAGTGGACCTGCCACAATTGAACTTACTGGCATGCAAACATCTCAGCCTTGAACACAAACTGTTCTGGGTGCAGGACGTTTGAACAGTGCGCCAGTGAACATTGCATTGCATTGGATGAGACGATAAACCGAGGTCCCGTGTGCCAGCATGCACTTAGCACACGTAAAAGAACCCACAGCAACAAAAGGGTTGTTCCTGGCAAAATTCTGTGGAAAAATCCACTTTGATAGGAAAAACAAATAAAACTGCACGCAGGGAAAAAAGAAAAAAGAAAAAAGAAAGGTGGCGCTGTAGTATGGCGACGCGCTCTCCCTGGGGAGAGCAACCCGAACTTCACACAGAGAAATCTGTTGTGATAAAAAGAAATACAAATATACAAAATCGATAAGTAAGAACATGTTCAAGAGCAAAATAATATCGAACTTTTCATTCGAATATCTTTTCTTTTTTTTTTCTCTTCTCTCCCCCCCCCTCCCCCCGCGTTGATTGTTTTTGTTTGCTAGATTTTATTGTTGTTCTTGTTGCTGTTGTTCTTATTCTTCTTTTAAAATATTTTCGGGGTCTTTTTTGTCCAGCTGATTTCTAACATTGCGCATTGTGAAGGCAATGTACTTATTTGTATGTCTATCTATCTATTTCTTAAGAATCGTAGGGTATTTGAGTTTTGTTTGCCTGTCTGTCTGGCTACCTATCTATCGGCTGTCTGTCTGTCTGTCTGTCTGTCTCTCTCTCTCACACACGCACGCAAGCACACACACACACACACACACACACACACACACACACACACACACTGTCTGTCTGTCTGTCTGTCTCTCTCACACACGCACGCAAGCACACACACACACACACACAAACACACACACACACACACACACACACACACACACACACACACTGTCTGTTTATCTGTCTTTCGTTTTAACTGTTGTCTGTGTTTTCCTGCCTCTCTCTCTGTCTGTGTGTCTGTCAGTCTGTCTGTCTGTCTGTCTGTCTCTCTCTCTCTCTCTCTCTCTCTCTCCATCTCACTCTCGTTCGTTCTGTCTCTTAAGACACACAGTGTTTTTCCATTATCCTCAGAATTATTTCTTCTTCTTCTTCCCCTCCCCCCTCCTCCTCCCCCCCCCCTCGACCCACCTCCCCCCCTCCCCACGCCCCCCCCACAACACTCCCCCATGGCTCCCCCCACCCCTCCCCCCCCCCCCCGACACACACACCCCTCCCCCCCCCTCACCTCGCAGGATATCATCCTTGGCTTGCGGTTTCGTCGCGAGCGAGAATTGTTGTGTGACAAGAAAATTCCCCCCAGCTGACGCTGCCGTGTTTACAGGGGATCAGAACTTCATTTCCACTGCTCCTCTGGCTTCTTTCACGCCTCTGATACCAGTATAAACTGCTCCTTTTGTTTAGTTATGTGTTGTTGTTGTTTTTAATAACTTTTTTTTGTTCGTTTTTTTTGTTGGTGATAGTTTTTCCTTTCTTTTCTTTTTAAATCCCCCCCCCCCCCCCCAAATAATGTGGAATGGAGAGATTTTCTTAATACTTGTATGTGCTTTACTTTACTTTTCTTTTTTTTCCTCCCTCTTTCTTCTTCTTTTCTTTTGATACTTGACACTGAGTGCTAAACCTAAGTTGGATTAGCTGTACGTTTGTATGCAGCGTAAAACCTTTTTTTTATACCGTAATACCAATATTCCTTGTGACCCCGGTACACTTTGTAATAAAGACATATTCTACTCTATTCTTCTAAACTAGATCTGATAGGTTTTTATATTTTTTTTAGATAGGTATTTTGTCAAGAACGCTAGATATATTGCAAAACTGCTGTCGGAAACAAAAACATTTATCCAAGTTAGACTTATGAAATAAATAATTCTTATTATGGTCACGCGCGCGCGCACGCACGCACACACACACACACACACACACACACACACACACACACACACACAGAACCCTCTCCTCGACACAGGACCCTCTCCTCCAACCCTACCCCCACCCTCCCTAATACACATACGCACATCACCTTCCACAATCCACATAGAGGCGCGCGCGCATTTACACACACACACACACACACACACACACACACACACACACACACACACACACGAATAAGGAAGTTTTTACATGGACCTGGCTAAACTGTGTCAGTAATATTTCAACTGAAACGAGAGCCCCCTGTGTTTGCCTTTGGCAGTAATTTTCTGACAACAACGATAACAGTGAATCAGATGTGACGTGGCGTCTATATTGCAATGCGTGTATGACGTTCCACTTTTGGCAAACAGTGATGTGATGCATGTTCATTTTACACGGAATTTGTCCGGGGAAAGTAGGATACATTCAGCTCATATTTCTTTCTGAAGGGTATGTCTATTTTATTGTTTTTGTTTTTTCGCTTTCTTCTGATAATCAAGAAGCTAAATCTAAATTTCAGTGAACAGACGTTGAATTAATGACCATCCAAGAAGCAATTAGATAAAGGTAAAAACAACAACAACAAATGAATGAATGGATAAATAAATAAATAAATACATAAATAGATGAATGGATGAATGAATACATGAATGGTTATATACATAATTGAATGCATGACTGACTGAATGAATGAATGAATGAATGAACGACGGAAAGAAAAAGAGAAGGAAAGAAAGAAAGAAAAAAATGAAAGAAAGAAAAGAAAAGAAAAAGAAAAAGAACTCTTCTGAAATGTATGTGGCCAAGCTTTTATCCATAATCATCTGCTGTGGCATTATATTTTGTTCAGACTGATTATTCAGTGTTTGAGGGGAGTTTTATTTTTGTTACACGGTGGGGTCATCGGTCGGTTCTAAATCTTCTTCTTCATCTTCTTCTTCATCTTCTTCTCTGTTCGTGGGCTGCAACTCCCACGTTCACTCGTATGTACACGAGTGGGCTCTTACGTGTATGACCGTTTTCAACCGCGCCATGTAGGCAGCCGTACTTCGTTTACGGGGGTGTCTGACGTTTCAAGTTTAACCTCTTACTGGAAGCTGCCCAGATTGTTATCGGTCCGTGAGCATTGGAAATTTTACGCAGGACAAGGCAAGGCGAGGCGAGGCGAGGACAAGACAAGGCAAGGCAAGGCAGGACAAGGCAATACGAGGCAGGACAAGGCAATACAAGGCAGGACAAGGCAAGGCAAGGCAATACAAGGCAGGACAAGGCAAGGCAAGGCAAGGCAAGGCAAGGCAGGACAAGGCAAGGCAAGGCAAGGCAGGACAAGGCAAGGCAAGGCGAGGCGAGGCGAGGCGAGGACAAGACAAGGCAAGGCAAGGCAGGACAAGGCAAGGCAAGGCAGGACAAGGCAAGGCAAGGCAGGACAAGGCAAGGCAAGGCAAGGCAGGACAAGGTAAGGCAGGACAAGGCAAGGCAAGGCAAGGCAAGACAAGGCAAGGCAAGGCAAGGCAAGGCAAGGCAGGACAAGGCAAGACAAGGCAAGGCAAGGCAGGACAAGGCAAGGCAGGACAAGGCAAGGCAAGGCAAGGCAAGGCAGGACAAGGCAAGGCAAGGCAAGGCAAGGCAAGGCAGGACAAGGCAAGACAAGGCAGGACAAGGCAAGGCAAGGCAAGGCAGGACAAGGCAAGACAAGGCAAGACAAGGCAAGGCAAGGCAGGACAAGGCAAGGCAAGGCAGGACAAGGCAATACAAGGCAGGACAAGGCAATACGAGGCAGGACAAGGCAAGACAAGGCAAGGCAAGGCAAGGCAGGACAAGGCAAGGCAAGGCAAGGCAAGACAAGGCAGGACAAGGCAAGGCAATACAAGGTAGGACAAGGCAAGGCAATACAAGGCAGGACAAGGCAATACAAGGCAAGGCAGGGCACGGCTAGGCAAGCAGGACAAGGCAGGACAAAGCAATACAAGACAGGACAAGGCAAGACAAGACAGGACAAGGCAAGGCAGGACAAGGCAAGGCAAGGCAGGACAAGGCAATACAAGGCAAGGCAGGGCACGGCGAGGCAAGCAGGACAAGGCAGGACAAAGCAATACAAGACAGGACAAGGCAAGACAAGACAGGACAAGGCAAGGCAGGACAAGGCAGGACAAGGCAAGGCAAGGCAAGGCAAGGCAGGACAAGGCAAGGCAGGGCACGGCTGGGCAAGCAGGACAAGGCAGGACAAAGCAATACAAGACAGGACAAGGCAAGACAAGGCAGGACAAGGCAAGGCAAAGCAGGACAAGGCAATACAAGGCAGGACAAGGCAAGGCAAGGCAAGACAAGGCAGGACAAGGCAAGGCAAGGCAATACAAGGCAGGACAAGGCAATACAAGGCAGGACAAGGCAAGGCAAGGCAAGGCAGGACAAGGCAATACAAGGCAGGACAAGGCAAGGCAATACAAGGCAGGACAAGGCAATACAAGGCAGGACAAGGCAATACAAGGCAGGACAAGGCAATACAAGACAAGACAAGGCAAGGCAATACAAGGCAGGACAAGGCAAGGCAGGACATGAAAATGTTACACATTTCCTGTAACTAATACAAATACAAATAACATTTGGCGTTGTGCTCGTCATAGTTTACAATAGCCACACCAGCTGTTTGGTTAAGACGTACATGTATAAGACATACAGTTTTTTTTTTAGACAGAAAAGAAAAGACGAAAAAAATGTAACACACAAGAGATACAGCATTGTACAGTGTATATAATATTATGCCAGATGTAAGAGGGCAGTTATCCCGAACGCAAATAGGACAACGTGACTGTGTTATTATATAAATAACAACAACAGCAAGCAATGTAAGCATGTTGACTCAGAGAGACACACCTTGCCTATCGAAATGAATCACGAAGCATTCGTTATAATTTTCAGAAATATGATAAGGTGGTCAACAACAATTTGTTCATACTTGTGAACAATGAACGGGATTTTAAAACATTTGTTTGTTGCTGGGTTTGTTTGTTTTTCAGCAACATTTTTTGGCAAACGTCTTTTTTCTTGCCTCTTCAAAGGTTGGACAATCCAAGAGGTGGGTGATGGTATTCGTCCCAAATGTGATGGTGATATGGATGCTTGTATAATTATAGCGACTCTCCTCGGTTTGAAGACCAAGCTGTGAGTGCTTTACAAACACGGAGTCATTTGCACAACAAAAAAATCAATCAATCAAAAATCAAAAACACTTTATTAATCCACATGGAAATTAAGTTGTGCAATCACAGGCTCGTTGTAAACACTGGCATAAAATCATGCGCAACATAAGAAGAGATTAAAACTAGTCAAATAAGAATTCCCAATAGCTGACGATATACTAACCCCCCCACACCCCCCACACACATACTCATATTAAGACAATAGGGTATTGCACAACAATATTAACAAATGAAAACATCCAACAAAAAAAGGGTATAAGATTACTAAAAATGACATGCGCGCACGCACGCACACACACCCACCCACACATACACACATGCACACACACACACACACACACACACACACGCACACCACACACACACGTTAAGACCATACTGTCTACCCGGGGTAGATGCCACTGATAACTGCCACTGGGCGCTCATCATTCGTTAACTTCCGCCCCACCACCAATGCAACCGAGCTTATCACCAGGCTGGAACTCGACCCCCTCAAACTGCGCCGCACTGCAGCCAAGGCCACCATGATGTACAAGATCATGGGTGGTTTGGTTGAGGTGGCACCCCCGGGGAAGGTACTCTAGTGCGGACAATTAGAACTGTCCGAGGTCACCCAGAGAAACTACAGGTACCCTTCTCCCGCACTGACTCCCACAGGCACTCCTTCTGCCCTTCAGCTGCCCGCTTAATTGTGGAACCAGATTCCAGACCGTATAATCTCAGCCATTTCCCCCTCAGTCATTCAAGACCAGGACTGAGGCCTGGCTGCGAGCCTCAGGCTCAGTATAACTACAGGAGAGGATTTATTTATTTATTTATTTTTTATTTATTTTTTGTTTTTTTACTGATGCTGTGTGGGGCCCGGGTCCCCCTGACTGAACTAGGGGGCTTAACGGTCGTACACAGACATCAGTCATCTAGAGCGCACCTCCCTATTGTGGATTGTTGCCCTGTATAGGGATTACCACAAGATTATAGACAAGACAAGGCAAGTTAAAAGCCTCTACGTTCACACTTAGTACAACAATGGCTGCAGTGAGGCCACGCGCTTTCTCGCACCACAGAGAGAGCATTTCGAATTTCACACATAAAAGCCTGTTGTGACAACAGCAACAACAACAACAACAAAAAACTAAATTAAAAAAAAAAATAAAAAAGAAAGAAGAGAAAAGGAATGTATCCGTCACATGAAGCGATGAGAATTGTCACACACATGACTTCACACCTGATTCAATCAGAGTGTACAAAGACAAAGTTAACGAATGCAGTTATGCGCGCGAGTGCGTATATGAGTGGGCGGGAGAGAGAGAGAGAGAGAGAGAGAGAGAGAGAGAGAGAGAGAGAGAGAGAGTGTGTGTGTCTGTGTCTGTGTGAATATGTGTGTGTATGTGTTTGTGCTTGTGTGTTCTGTGTCTGTATGTGTCTGTGTATGTCTGTGTCTGTATCTGTATGTGTCTGTGTGTGAATGTGTGTGTCTGTGTGTACATGCACGTGTGAATGCATATGTATTTGTGTATATGAGAGAGAGAGGGAGAGAGAGAGAGAGAGAGAGAGAGAGAGAGAGAGAGAGAGAGTCTTCTGGCTTTCATTTTATAACGGATTATAGTAACAGTGATGGCATACGACATGCATGCATTGTATACACAAATAAATAAACAAATAAACATACAAACAAAAAACGTATTCAATCCAAAATCAGTCTGTAAATTTGGCAGTTTATGTAAAGCATTGAAGGAGAATATGTTTTGAAAGTGGGAAAGTTTATCGAAAAGGAAAAAAAAAAAGTTTCAATAGGGTGAACGTGTATGTTTTTGCTTGTTTGTTTTTTGTTTGTTTGTTTGTTTTTATCGTCAAATTGTGAAAATATGAATGTTGCAACTTTACATTCTGTAAAATCTGAATTCCCGCAATTAGAATCAAAGAATTATTCTATTTTTTCTTGGTGTTCTTTTTATCCAAAAGTGTGTATGTGTTTTAGTGTGTGTGTGTGTGTGTGTGTGTGTGTGTGTGTGTGTGTGTGTGTGTGTGTTGTGTGTGTGTGTGTGACACACACACACACACACACACACACACACACACACACACACACAGAGGCAAAGAGAGAGAGAGAGAGAGTTCAGTACACTGCAGTACAGTGCAGTACAGTTCAATGCAACATGGTATGATATACAATAGAAGATAGTACAGTAAGTAAGAGCAGTAAAGTACAGTTGATTATAGTACAGCACAGCACAGTTCACCCCCCCTCTCCCCGCACCACACCACACCACACCGCACCACACGACACTGCACCACACCACACCGCACCACACCACACCACACCACACGACACTGCACCACACCACACCACACCGCATCACACGACACTGCACCACACCACACCACACCACACCGCACCACACGACACTGCACCACACCACACCACACCGCACCACACGACACTGCACCACACGACACTGCACCACACCACACCACACCGCACCACACGACACTGCACCACACCACACCACACCGCACCACACGACACTGCACCACACCACACCGCACCACACCACACCACATCACACGACACTGCACCACACCACACCACACCGCATCACACGACACTGCACCACACCACACCACACCGCACCACACGACACTGCACCACACCACACCACACCGCATCACACGACACTGCACCACACGACACTGCACCGCACCACACGACACTGCACCACACCACACCGCACCACACCACATCACACGACACTGCACCACACCACACCACACCGCACCACACGACACTGCACCACACCACACCGCACCACACCACATCACACGACACTGCACCACACCGCACCACATCACATCACACGACACTGCACCACACCACACCACGCCGCATCACACGACACTGCACCACACCACACCACACGACACTGCACCACACCACACCGCACCACACGACACTGCACCACACGACACTGCACCACACCACACCACACCACACCACACGACACTGCACCACACCACACCACACCGCACCACACCACACCATACCGCACCACACTACACCACACCACACACATCGCAACACAAGATAATACATTCGTCAACAAAACGGTTGTCGCCTAATGACTTCTACCTTTCTCACTTCGGCAATTTCCCTCAATGGAACAAACACAACAGTTTTTTTGTTGCACAGGATTTCCAGTTCGCTATCAGGCTATTCTCTTCAAAGAGACTGGAACAGTTCTGGAAAAAAAAAGAATGGCGTTCACGAGCCGTGTTCCTGAATTATTCATGTTGTTGTTTTGTTTTTAGTTTTGTCCCTTTCGAGAAAAGAAGCAAGAGAACGAATACAATAGCGACAGGACTTCTGCATATTGTTCTTGGACAATGTTCATTCGTTCATTCGTGGACTGTCACTGTCACGACTCAACGCTTCATTGAAGTCAACTGTCACGTTGTGGATTTCTTCTTGCAGGTTTTGTCTGCAGGGAAACTGTTGTTACAGAGCTTGTTGTTGCTGCTGCTGTTGTTGTTGTTGTTGTTGCTGCTGCTGCTGTTGTTGTTGTTGTTGCTGCTACTGTTGTTGCTGTTGTTGTTGTTGCTGCTACTACTGTTGTTGTTGTTGTTGCTGCTGCTGCTGCTGTTGTTTTTGTTGTTGTTGTTGTTGCTGCTGCTGATTTTGTTGTTGTTGTTGTTGTTCTTGTTGCTGCTGCTGATTTTGTTTTTGTTGTTGCTGCTGTTTTTGTTGCTGTTGTTGTTGCTGCTCCTCTTGTTGCTGTTGTTGTTGCTGCTGCTACTGTTGTTGTTGCTGCTGCTGCTGATTTTGTTTTTGTTGATGCTGCTGTTTTTGTTGTTGCTGTTGTTGTTGTTGTTGTTGTTGCTGCTGCTGCTGTTGCTGTTGTTGTTGTTGCTGCTGCTCTTGTTGTTGTTGTTGCTGCTGCTGATTTTGTTTTTGTTGTTGTTGCTGTTGTTGTTGTTGTTGTTTCTGCTGCTTTTGCTGTTGCTGTTGCTGTTGTTGGTGGTGGCGGTGGTGGTGCTGTTGTTGTTGTTGT
>NC_134910.1:15401785-15404285 GCF_041734735.1 Babylonia areolata | reverse complement strand
CATCTACAATCAATTAATCTATTTCGAAATGTACGGATAAATCCATTTATATCCCCTACTCCCTGCTGTAACCACACATAACCAAATCCCATTTCACATAACTTAATTCTCACCATTGATACCCAGTTTTTCTTACCCCTTACATCCAAATCATATAACATATTATATGCTTTTCTTGGCAACCTAAAATCTTCCATTTGTGTTAATTTTAACCAGTAAGAGATACATCTCGTCACAGAATTGATATATATCGGATATCTTTTTGTCTCGCCATAGATCAAATCATTAGGCGTTTTCATACTTACTCCTAGAAACTTTTTCAACGCGAATAAATGTACATTCTCACAAAATACTGCAGCATTAGACAGACCCCAAATTTCAGCTGCATACTGAACAACAGGTTGTATCTGAGAATCAAATAGTTTCATAAGCAACTCAAAAGAATGATTTTCTAAAGTTATCATTTTTTTCATAATACAAAGTAATGCGTGTTTAGCTCTACTTGATAAATCCTTACATGCAGCTGTGAAACTTAACTTAGTTGAAAAATATATTCCTAGGTATTTATATGCATTCACTACAGGCATTATAACCCCGCCATACGTCCATCTTTCTCTAATTCCTAAATACCCACCTTTTCTAAAAACAATTATATTACTTTTTGACATGTTTACTTTCAACTGAAGTGAATTTGCAGAACGAAACAGATTGTTTAATTGTGTTTGCAAACCAATAATAGTTTCAGAAATTAACGCAACATCATCTGCTAGAAGAAGAATAAACAACTCTAAAATATCACCCGTAAACTGAGCACCATGTTTTCCGTTTCTAATAATTTCAGTGGTTAGTTCGTTAATAAAAAGAGAAAACAGAATAGGGCTGCAAACATCACCTTGTTTCACCCCAGAAGTACACTGGATATAATCTGTCATCCTACCCCCACACCTTACCCGAGCTTTCACACATGCATACATACTCATTATACATTTCAACAATTTTCCATGAACACCAGCTTTCAAAAGAATCGGCCAAAGAATTGTTCTATTTATAGAGTCGAAGGCTTTCTCAAAATCTATAAAAGCTACATACAATTTACGATTTAAAGAGAATTGTTTTTGAACGAAAGCCATTATAGTATACATATGATCCACAGTAGAGTAGCCCCGTTTAAAACCTGCTTGGTATTCGCCTGTGATGTTATTGTCTTCTACCCATTCTTGCAATCTATGATTAATGATAGTGCTGTAAAGTTTACTACTAATATCGCAAAGAGAAATACCTCTATAATTACTTGGATTATTCACATCTCCTTTTTTGTAAAGAGGTAAGACAACACACTCGGTCCAGTTCTCCGGATAGACACCACTGTTAAATAAACAGTTAAAAAACATTACAAAAAAATTCAGAATTGATTCAGTTTTACTACCATACTTTAACAATTCACCAATTATGCCATCTGGTCCTGCAGAGAGAGAGAGAGAGAGAGAGAGAGAGAGAGAGAGAGAGAGAGAGTCGGAGATACACAGGACAGGTCAGAGAGACAGAGACAAAGACAGGGACAGACAGACAGACAGACAGACATACATAAACAGAATAAACAAACTGACGGATGAGCATCACAGAGAAAGTCACAGAAAGTAGTCAGCACCAAAAATAAAAAAGATTATACCCGCATACAAAAATCAAAAAAGACACATACAGCCTAAAGGTTATGGGACCGAATTACCGAGAATAAAAGTGTAAGAAAGACTGACTTAAGAAACGAACAAAAGAAAAAGAATTCTTAAAAAAAAACAAGAAAAGAAAAGAAAAAGTTAACAACTATCTAACTTCATTACAACCGCTATTCACCTACCTACCACCAAAATGCCAAATGACTTGTCTTTCACACACACACACACACACACACACACACACACACACACTCACACTCGCACACTCTCTCTCTCTCTCTCTCACTCAATCTCTCTCTGTCTCTGTCTTTGTCTCTCTCTGTCTCTGTGTCTGTGTCACTATATGTATCTGTCTCTGTCTCTCTCACCCTCTCTGCCTCTCTCTCTCTTTCCCTTTCCATCCATCTCTATATTTGCATCTGTCTGTGTGTCTGTCTGTCTGTGTCTCTGTCTCTCTCTCTCTGTCTCTTTCTCTTGTGTCTGTCTGCCTGTCTGTCTCTGTCTGTCTCTTTGTCTGTCTGTCTCTCTATGTCTCTTTCTCTTTGTGTCTGTCTGTCTGTCTGTCTGTCTGTCTCTTTCTCTCTCTGTCTCTGTCTCTTTCTCTTTGTGTCTGTCTGTCTGTCTCTTTCTCTCTCTCTGTGTCTCTTTCTCTTTGTGTCTGGCTGTCTGTCTCTCTTTTTTCTCTCTCCGTGTCTCTCTCTTTCTCTCTGTCTGTTTGTCTGTCTGTCTCTCTCTGTCTCTTTCTCTTTGTGTCTGTCTCTCTGTCTTTGTCTTCGTCTGTATATATTTCTCCCTACGTCCTTTTGTCTGCCTGTCTGTCTCTCTGT
>NC_134910.1:15374285-15379285 GCF_041734735.1 Babylonia areolata | reverse complement strand
TGCATTCACCGAAACGAAACGAGAAAATGCATTTGGCCATACAAGAATCTCTCTCTCTCTCTCTCTCTGTCTCGGTCTCTCTCTCTCCCTTTATCTCTCTATCTCTCTGTGTCTGTCTTTCTCTGTCTCTGTCTGTCTGTCTTTCTGTCTGCCTCTGTCTGTCTGTCTCTCCGTTTCACTGTCTGTGTCACTCTGTCTGTTTGTTTGTCTGTGTTTGTCTGTCTGTATCTGTCTCTCTCTGTGTCTCTGTGTCTCTGTCTCTGACTGTCCGTCTGTCTGTCCGTCCGTCTGTCTTCCCCCCTCCTCCTCTCTCTCCGTTTCATTGTCTGTCTGTTTGTCTGTCTGCCTGTCTCTGTCTCTCTCTCTCTCTGCTATATGTCTCTGTCTGTGTGCCTGTCTGTTCGTCTTTTCTTCTATAACCTCTCTCATCGTTTATCACCTTCACTCTATTTTTTTTCTCACTAATACTCTCAACTTTCTCCTCATGTTTTTCTATCTTTCTGGCAATATCTGTCTCTCTTTTATTCTCTCGGTCTTTCTATGTCTCTCTATCTCTGTCTCTCATTCTTTCTGCCTCTGTCTCTCTCTCTCTCTCTTTCATTCTCTCTATCACTCGTGTCTCACTCAACTGTCTCAGTCTCTGTCTCTGTCTCCGTCTCGATCTCTCTTTCATTCTCTCTGTTACTCATGTTTCACTCAACTGTCTCTGTCTCTCTTTCATTCTCTCTATCACTCATGTCTCACCCAACTGTCTCAGTCTGTCTCTGTCTCTGTCTCCGTCTCGGTCTCTCTTTCATTCTCTCTATTTCTTATGTCTCACCCAACTGTCTCAGTCTCTCTCTGTCTCGGTCTCTCTTTCATTCTGTCTATTACTCATGTCTCAACTGTCTGTCTGTCTGTGTATGCCTGTGTCTCTCCCATTTCACTACATAAAGGGGCTTTTTTTCTTTTTCTTTTTTTGTTTTGTTTTGTTGTTGTTTTTTTGTGGGTGTTTTTTTTTTGTTTGTTTGTTTTGTTGTTGTTGTTGTTTTTTCGTAAAGAACTTGCAGCTAGCGCCACTTCCGTGGCCTTATTGTTAGAAGACATCCGGGCGTTTCGATCACTACAATATCCTTCCGCCGAGCGAGCGAGACTTCCCAGAATGCACCACCACCATCGTCATGGCGACAACATCTCACGCAGGCGGGCCGCCATGTTTAGCTCGCTCTTGGCCTTAACAGATGTGACGGACAGTCTGCCAATTCGTTTGAACACTCACCCGTGCAAACTCCAGTCCCTGATTCGAGAAGAAGGGTTGAGGGGGTGAGGGGGGGTGGGGGGGGGGGGGAAGGCGGCGGGTGTGTGTGTGTGTGTGTGTGTGTGTGTGGGGGTGTGTGTGTTATTAACAAGGGACAGACGATGGAATGCAACAAAAGACCACAGCCACGAACAACTTGACCTTAAAGGGGCGTGATTAATGCCAATAGGTTGTTAAACTCCACACTCAAGGGTGCGTCAGTCGAGTGGTTAAAGCGTTCTAGGTTCGAATCCCGGTCACGACTCCCAGAGAAAAATGAAGAAAAATGATGATGATGATGATGATGATGATACTGATGATGATGAGGATGATAATGGGCTGAGTGTGAATTTTTTTTCTTCTCCAGATTTCCCAGGTCAGTGGGTGAGCAGACCTGGTAGCGCCTAACCCCCACCTCCCACTCCCCCCACCCCCACTCCCCACCCCCTCCTTCGTGTGTATATCGCATGCAGGAAGTTCAAATACGCACATTGATAGCATCGTGAATCCATGTTCAGGAGCGTTCGGTGGGGGTTCAGATGGAAACCAGAACATACTCAGCATGGACACATACCCCCGAAAACGAAGCATGGCTGTCTACAAAGCGAGGTGAAAATGGCCGTACACGTAAAAAACCCCATTCGTACATAATCATGAGTGAACACAGGAGTTGCAGCCCATGAACGTTGAAAGAAGAAGAAGAAGAAGAAGAAGAAGATGATGATGATGATGATGATGATAATAAGAATCCCTATGGATAATGATGATGACGATGATGAGGATGATAAAAGAAATAAATGCCAACTAATCCGTCTTCATGAATCATTATTAGACCACAGTCTCTGTGGATTCAAGAACGGATGATTCCTCCCCTTCCTGTGTGTGTGTGTGTGTGTGTGTGTGCACGCGCGCGCGTTTGAGTGTGTGTGTGTGTGTCTGTCTGTCTGTGTCTCGCTTAATGTGCATGAATGTGTGCGCGCGCGTGAGTGTGTCCGTGTGTGAGTGTGCCTATGCGTGTGAGAGTAACTCTCTCTGTGTCTCTCTCTCTCTGACTACTCCTCTCTTTCTGGGCTCTCTCACCCCCTTCCCACTTCTTCCCACTGCTAACATCCTCTCTCTCTCTCTCTCCCTCACTCTCTGTTTCTCTCATTCTCGCTCTCTCTCTCTCTCTCTCTCTTTCATCGCATTCTCACTCTCTCTCTCCTATCTCTCTCTCTAGTTCTCTCTCTCTCCCTCTCTCTCCCTTTCTCTCTCCCTCGCTCCCTCTCTCTCTCCCGCTCTCTCTCTGTCCCTCGCTCTCCCCCTCTCTCTCTCGCTTTCTCTTTCTCTCTCTCCCCCCTCTCTCTCTCCCTCTCTCCCTCTCTCCTCCCCTCTGTCTCGCTTTCTCTCTCTCTCTTCTTTTTTTTTCACAAGGGAGCTGACTATATCCCTTAATCAGTTAGAACAATCTCTGGCGACGCCATTCATCCTCTGCCACATCCGGCGATTCACCTTCTCTGCCCCCCCAACTAACCACTGTATCATTCCACGGGACTACAACATAACTCCTCGTCATTCTTAACCCATTTGCTACCACGATCCCATACATGGGATCAGTCGATTATACTCCATCTGCACTTATGCATGGTCTTATTCTTAGTGTGTGACTGCATGGACAGTTCAAGGGAGCTTTATAGAGTATGAAAAAAACAGACTTTGGAGTGATATCCTTTAAACGCAATCTGTGGCAGCCATTTGCAATGATACAGACAGTTGTGAGGAAGCTATGGCATCATCAGGAAGGTACGTGCACAGCATCTAAATTAGACACATTCTTTATAACTCTTATTAAGCAAAGTTGAAGCTCAACGTATTATCTAGAATAGCGTGTGTTAGATTTTCCCTAACATTCTTTGTTAGTCAGTGGTGAAGGCTAGAAGTTTGATCCCAAATATAGGATCGTGGTGGCGAAAGGATAGGGGTTTTGGTTATCATTATAACAACATATAAACAACATAAAACTGCTATCTGTCATTTTTATTCCACCATATTAAACTTTTTAGGTATGATCCTGAATCACAGAGTGAAAACATGTTAAATAATGTTATTTATTTATCATAATTTGTTTAAAGCGTCTTTTTACCGCGATAAATAGCAAATATAATTCGCCTTTATTTTCTTCAGGAAAAAAAAGATGGGTGTCTGAATAACCCAACCTTTAGCTTCCGTCGTCAGAATTGTGGTTTTCTTTGTCAACATTTACCTCTTCAGTATAAGAGCCTTCCGATTGCAATATTTTGATGATGGTAATTGGGGTGAAACGCTGTTAACGTCGTCTCTTTCGCCGTTCGTATGCAGAGAGTTAATAGGATACTGATGAAGACAGTGGGGAAGAAGATTACCATGATGAAGCAGGACCCTCAAATCCAAACCGAAGCCAGCTTTCTGCTGGAGCTACTGTGACTGTCCAAAGACAAGGAGTGTGGTCAACACTTGGTGATGAGGAGGAGGAATCTGAGCACAGCGTGAGTCAGTCATATGCAAAATGTGTGAGGTAGATATGTTGTGAGTTGATGGAAATATTGGTGGATGAGAAGGAAAATGAAACCCAGGACTGGTCTGGGGTGAAAAAAGAGGAACTGTGGCCAGTATGATAACTTATTTGCTTTGCTGTTTTGTATGTTGGTTTGACGGGCGCAATAGCCGAATGGTTAAAGCGATGGACTTTCAATCTGAGGGTCCCGGGTTCGAATCACGGTGACGGCGCCTGGTGGGTAAAGGGTAGAGATTTTTACGATCTCCCAGGTCAACATATGTGCAGACCTGCTAGTGCCTGAACCCCCTTCGTGTGTATACGCGAGCAGAAGATCAAATCCTCAGGTTAAAGATCCTGAAATCCATGTCAGCGTTCGGTGGGTTATGGAAACAAGAACATACCCAGCATGCACAGCCCCGAAAGCGGAGTATGGCTGCCTACATGGCGGGGTAAAAACGGTCATGCACGTAAAAGCCCACTCGTGTACATACGAGTGAACGTGAGAGTTGCAGCCCACGAACGAAGAAGAAGAAGAAGAAGAAGTATGCTGGTTTATTTCTTCTTCGGTCCAATACTCAGGATGCTTCTTTTCTGTTTCAGCCCACTTCTGCAGACATGGACGCAGACTCAGGAGCCATTTCTGCAGATATGATCAAACCGTTCACTTCAAGTACACCATCCCAGACCACAGTATCCCTGGGCAAATGAGGAAAACGGAAGAGACTGTGCCTCAAAGCAACAAGCACAAAACAGCAGAAAGCGGCAGCTGACATAGAATGGAGAAAAATTGATCTGACAAAAAGGCAGAAAAAAATATATTTGGATGGGTGGCTGAGCCATCTGAACCAACATGATTGCCTGTTGATCCTTTCCAACCTTTTTCGGATTTTTTTTTTTCATGACGATGTCATTTCAATGATTGTTGAGAACAACACTCTCTACACCGTTCCAAAGGAAATGGCCGTTGTTTTATCAAATTCCACACAAAATAAAATGTGCTTGAATTGGATGTGACCTTTTCTGCGGACATCACAACTTGTGGTGCTGGCTACAGTAAACATTCTTTGGGCTGGGTGTCTTAGCCCTTCGGTCCACTTTTGAACACTTAATTTATATTTATTTCTTTTTTCTACGTGTGCATTTTCTACCACATCGTTTGGCACATTCAGAAGTTAGACACTTCATGACTTCAAAACTCAGAACTAAAGT
>NC_134910.1:15358961-15361461 GCF_041734735.1 Babylonia areolata | reverse complement strand
CCCTCTCTTGATCCCTTCCTCCCTCTTTCTCTCTCTGTGTCTCTTTCTCTCCCTCTCTTTATCCCTTCCTCCCTCTTTCTCTCTCTTTGTCTCTTTCTCTCCCTCTCTTTATCCCTTCCTCCCTCTCTCTCTTTGTCTCTTTCTCCCCCTCTCTTTATCCCTTCCTCCTCTTTCTCTATGTGTGTCTCTTTCTCTCCCTCTCTTTATCCCTTCCTCTTTCTCTCTATGTGTCTCTCTCTCCCTCCTCTCTCCATCTCTCACTTCTTTTTTTCCTCTCCACCCATTCTCTCTCCTTCCCCCTCCCTCTCTCCCTCCATCCCTCTGTCTCTTTCGCTCCCCCCTCTCTCTACCTCTCTCTCCTTCCACCTTCCCCCTCTCTCTCTCTCTCTCTCTCTCGCTCATTTCTCTCTCCGTATCTCTCTAACCCACCCACCCTTCTGGCTCTCCTCCTCCCTTCCCTTCACTCTCTCTCTCTCCTCTCTCTCTCTCTCTCTTTCGTGGATCCACCACTGGTCATCTATTATTACAGAGTTCTGTCCCCTCCCTGCGCCGGATCGGAAAGCCAAGATGGCGGCTTCTCATAAATCATTCATCTGTCTTCCTTCACAGTGTGGCACGAAAGGAGCTGTGGAACTGTAGAACTCGCGTGATTGGTTCTACATCCCTCGCCGAGCCTCGTCTGAGATATCACTTAGCGAGAACTGAAACGTGGTCCGTGCGCATGCGCGGTTTTTTTTTTTGTGTGTGTGTGTGTGTGTGTTGTGTGTTGTTGTTGTTGTTGTTGTCATGGGAATGATGAGCAGTCCTGTCCTGTCCTGTCCCGCAAGAAGAAAGAACACAGCGTCAGAAAGGAAAGAAAGGCAGTGAAGCGCCGGATGTGAAAGGGAATATATGCTGTCTTACAAAGTGTCTCCTTCTTCTTTTTCTTCTTTTTCTTGAAGGAAATGTTAGTTCCTGGAAGGGGAAAGAGGGTGACAGAGAGAGAGAGAGAGAGAGAGGGGGGGGAGGAAGGTGGCGGGGGAGAGAGAGGGAGCGATTAACAGACAGACGGACAGAGAGAGAGAGAGAGAGAGATAGAAAGAGAGAGAGAGAAACAAAAAGGAAAGAAAGAAAGAGAGAGAGGGGGAGAGAAATTAACAGGCAGACAGACGGACATACAGAGAGAGAGAGGGAGAGAGAGAGAGAGATTAACAGGCAGTCAAAGAGAGAGAGAGAGAGGGGGGAGGGAGAGAGGGAGAGAGAAAAAAATAGAGAAAGAGAGGCTGAGACAGAGAGTAAGATAGAGACTGAGACAGAAAGAGATAGAGTGAGACACACACTGAGACACACACACACACACACACACACACACACACACACACACACACACACACACACACACACACACAGAGAGAACCGTCTAAAAACACCTATAGTGAATAGACGTTAAACTGAAGAAAACACACACGCACAGAGAGAGAGAGAGAGAGAGAGAGAGAGAGAGAGAGAGAGAGAGAGAGAGAGAGAGAGAGAGAGAGAGAGAGAGAGAGATTAACAGGCAGGCAGACAGACAGACACAGAGAGAGACCGCCGCCCAAGCTTGAATCCTGTGGGACTCTTTCAAGTAATATAACGATTTATGAAAACGGATTTCATCGTTCCTCTGTTTATTCGGTGACATTTGTTCGTTGTTTGTTTCTAACTGAGTCACACAGCCCCATGAGCTGGTGGTGCAGGGTTTGTACCCCTCTCCCTCCCCCTCCCCCACTTCCACTCCAACACTTCATCTCTGTCTCTCTTTCTATGTCTATTTCTCTCTCTCCCCCTCTCTCTCTCTTCTCTCTCTCCATCTCTCCCTCCCTCCCTCCCCCTTTACCTCTTTTTCTTTCTCCCCTCCCTCCCTCTCTCTCTCTCTCTCTCCTCCTCTCCCTCCCTCT
This sequence comes from Babylonia areolata, assembly GCF_041734735.1. NCBI lineage: Eukaryota > Metazoa > Mollusca > Gastropoda > Neogastropoda > Buccinidae > Babylonia > Babylonia areolata. The sequence continues at coordinate 15,359,545 of NC_134910.1, read as the reverse complement.
CCCTCTCTCTCTCCCTCCTCCTCCTCTCTCTCCATCTCCCTCCCTCTCCCTCCTCCTCCTCTTTCTCTCCTCCCTCCCTCTCTCTCTCCCTCCTCCTCCTCTCTCTCCCTCTCCCTCCCTCTCTCTCTCCCTCCCTCCCTCTCTCGCTCCTCCTCTCCCTCTCCCTCCCTCTCTCTCTCTCTCTCCCTCCTCCTCCTCTCTCTCCCTCTCCCTCCCTCCCTCTCTCCCTCCTCCTCTCTCTCTCTCTCCCTCCCTCTCTCTCCCCCTTCTCTCTCTCTCCCTCTCCCTCCCTCCCTCTCTCTCTCCTCCTCTCTCTCTTCCTCCGTCTCCCTCTCTCTCTCCCCGCTTCACTCTCTCTCTCCCTCCCTCCCTCTCTCTCCCCGCTTCACTCTCTCTTGCCTTTATTTCCTTCCCCTCTCTCTCCCCCTCCCTTCTCTCCTCTTTTTTTCTCTCTCTCCCTCCTCCTCTCTCTCTCCCTCCCTCTCTCTCTTTTGCCTATATTTCCTTCCCCTCTCTCCCCTCCCTCCCTTCCCCTCTCTTTCTTTCTCTCTCTCTCCCCCTCCTCCTCTCTCTCCTTCTCTGAT
>NC_134910.1:15328961-15348961 GCF_041734735.1 Babylonia areolata | reverse complement strand
CTCCCTCCTTCCCCCTCTCCCTCCTTCCCCCCCTCTCCCTCCTTCCCCCTCTCCCTCCTCCCCCCCCTCTCTCTCCCTCCTCCCCCCTCTCTCTCCCTTCCTCACCCCCTCTCTCTCCCTCCTCCCCTCCATCTCTCTCTCTCCTTCCCCCTCTCTCTCTCACTCTCTCTCTGACATTAAAGCCAAAGCCTCTCTCTCTCTCTCTCTACCCATCCTTCCCTCTCTCTCTCCCTCTCTCTGTGACATTTACGGCAAAGCCTCTCTCTCTTTCTCTCCTTCCCCCCTCTCTCTCTCCCTCTCTCTCTCTCCCTCCTTCCCTCTCTCTCTCTACCTTCCTCTCTCTCTCCCTCCTCCCCTCTCTCTCTACCTCCCTCTCTCTCTCTCTCCCTCCTTCCCTCTCTCTCTACCTTCCTCTCTCTCTCCCTCCTCCCCTCTCTCTCTACCTCCCCCTCTCTCTCTACCTCCCTCTCTCCCTCCTTCCCTCTCTCTCTACCTCCCTCTCTCTCTCCCTCCTTCCCTCTCTCTCTCTCTCACTTCTTCCCCCCCTCTCTCTCTCTCACTCTCTTTCTCTTTCTCTTCAGACCCCTTTTACGGCGTGTATTGTCGCCCCTGTATGGACTGTCACCAGCGACAACACGTGCAGCCCTCTCTGCATATAATTATTGTCGACTGGCGACAATCCATACATGGGCGACAATACATACCGCAATAATCTCCCCGCACCCCCTCTCTCTCTTTCACTACCCCCTCCTCTCTCACTCTCTCCCCTTGTTCTCTCACTGGTCAAGAGGCACAGAGTCGGTTTGGGATGTTCTCAAAATGGTGTCCTCACACGGGGGATTATTGCTCCCCAGCCTCACGCGACAAAAGAGTACAAAGGGAAATAATTGGGCGTATGGGACTTCGTTGTGTTATCTCTGAAGGGAGAGAGAGAGGGAGGGGTGATGGAGGAGAGGGGGGCGGGGGGGTAGAGAAAAAGGCAAAGAGAATGAGAGAGAGAGAGAGGGGGGGGTTGGGGTAGAGTAGGGAAGGGAGTGAGGGGGATAGGAGAGTGAGAGGAGAGAGAGAGAGAGGGAGGAAGAGATCTTGCTGTGGTGTCTCTGAAGGAGGGAGGGAGGGAGGGGTGATGGAGGGTGGGGGGGGGGGGAGAGAAAAAGGCAAAGGGAATGAGAGAGAGAGAGAGAGGGTGGGTGATAGGGGAGTGAGAGGAGAGAGAGAGAGGGAGGAAGAGATCTTGTTGTGGTGTCTCTGAAGGAGGGAGACAGGGAGGGGTGATGGAGGAGGGGGGAGAGAAAAAGGCAAAGGGAATGAGAGAGAGAGAGGGTGGGTGATAGGGGAGTGAGAGGAGAGAGAGAGGGAGGAAGAGATCTTGTTGTGGTGTCTCTGAAGGAGGGAGACAGGGAGGGGTGATGGAGGAGGGGGGAGAGAAAAAGGCAAAGGGAATGAGAGAGAGAGAGGGTGGGTGATAGGGGAGTGAGAGGAGAGAGAGAGGGAGGAAGAGATCTTGCTGTGGTATCTCTGAAGGAGGGAGACAGGGAGGGGTGATGGAGGAGGGGGGAGAGAAAAAGGCAAAGGGAATGAGAGAGAGAGAGAGGGTGGGTAATAGGGGAGTGAGAGGAGAGAGAGAAAGGGAGGAAGAGAGCTTGTTGTGGTATCTCTGAAGGAGGGAGAGAGGGAGGGGTGATGGAGGGTGGGGGGGGGGAGAGAGAAAAAGGCAAAGGGAATGAGAGAGAGAGAGAGAGGGTGGGTGATAGGAGAGTGAGAGGAGAGAGAGAGAGAGGGAGGAAGAGATCTTGCTGTGGTGTCTCTGAAGGAGGGAGGGAGGGAGGGGAAATGGGAGAAAAGGACAATGAGAGAGAGAGAAAGGGGGAGAGAGAGGAGAAGGAGAGAGGGAGAGAGAGAGGGGGGAAGGGTGAGAGAGTCTTCGTTTTGGTATCTCTGAAGGGAGAGAGGGGAGGGAGAAAGGGAGAGAGAGAGGGGGGAAGGGAGAGAGAGTCTTTGTTTTGGTATCTCTGAAGGGAGAGAAGGAAGGAAAAGAGAACAGGGCAAAGGAAATGAGAAAGAGAGAAAGACAGAGAGAGAGAGAGAGAGAGTCTTCGTTTTGGTATCTCTGAAGGGAGAGAAGGAAGGAAAAGAGAACAGGGCAAAGGAAATGAGAAAGAGAGAAAGACAGAGAGAGAGAGAGAGAGAGAGAGAGAGAGAGAGAGAGAGAGAGAGAGAGAGAGAGAGACTTCATTGTGTTATCTCTGAAGGGAGAGAGAAAGAGAGAGATAAAAGACAGAGAGAGAGAGAGAGAGAGACAGGCAGACAGACAGAGACAGAGACAGAGAGAAAGAAAATTAATAGATAGAGAGAAAAACAGGGAGAAAGACAAAGAAAGACGGAGAGAGAGAAAAAAGGAAGAAAGAAAGAAAGAAAGAAAAAGAAAGAGAGAGATAGAATGAGAAAAAGAGAGAAAGGGGGGGGGGGGGAACTCGTATCTCTGAAAGGAGAGAATGAGCGAAAGGAGAAAAGAGCAAAGAGAATGAGAGAGAGAAGGGGAGAGGAGGGAGAGAGAGAGAGAGAAAGAAAGAAAGGAAGAAAATTAATAGATAAAGAATGAAACAGGGAGATAGGCAGAGAAAGAAAGACAGAGAGACATAGAGAGAGAGAGAGAGAAAGAAAGAGAGAGAGACAGAGACAGAGAGAGAGGGAGAAAAATAATGAGGGCAAGAGCGTGTGAGAGACACCTTTTTTTGTTGACATTTTGTTGCTTTACTGTCATTAGCTTAAAAGCCCTTGTGGCTTTAAGAGAATAGCGCTCTGTTGTTTGTTTATTTATTGTTTGGTTGGTTGTTTTTTCTTCAGTCATTAGACCTCTTAGTTTCAACAATCCCAAGGGAAAACAAAAATAGAGAAAAAGCAACAGTTTTTAGCATGAAATTAGATCACAAATCATATAAATGTATAAACTAGTATGACCACCCTAAAAAGCTACTCAAACAGTTTCAAAGTACTATTTTTGTTTTTGTTTTTAGTATACGAAGAAACTCTTAACATATCAATGCATAACCTGATATTGTTATTGTTGTCTCGTTCGTCATTTATCAGATGGATTTCCCCGTCTCCTTGACGAAGGCGGCAGTACGTCGCAGGTCCTCCAGTCCTCCGTAGAGCTTCCGGGCCGCTGGGATTGGGTCGGGCCAGGTTTTCTCTCGGAGCGCTTTGTGGAGCGGGCAGGACTGCAGCAGATGTTCTATAAACTGATATGACCACCCTAAAAAGCTACCCAAACAGTTTTAAAATACTATTTTTGACTCACTTGTGTAAACAAAGTGAGTCTATGTTTTAACCCGGTGTTCGGTTGTGTGTGTGTGTGTGTGTGTGTGTGTGTGTGTGTGTGTGTGTGTGTGTGTGTGTGTGTGTGTGTGTGCGTGTGTGTGTGTGTGTGTGTGTGTGTGTGTGTGTGTGTGTGTGTGTGTATGTGTGCGTGTGTGTCCATGGTAAACTTTAACATTGACATTTTCTCTGCAAATACTTTGTCAGTTGACACCAAATTAGGCATAAAAATAGGAAAAATTCAGTTCTTTCCAGTCATCTTGTTTAAAACGATATTGCACCTCTGGGATGGGCACCCCCCCCCCCCCCCCCCCAAAAAAAAAAAAAAATGAAGCCTAATTATATGCAAACTGCATTTACTGTTATATTTATATTTTTTGTATTCTCAAAACTTGGCACTTTGATCTGATATTCTGACCCAACAACAAGAGCAGTCATTATCATCATTTTTTGTTCAAACAGGAACTTCTTTTGCTAAGCATGGAAGTTTTATTTATTTTGCAAACGTTTTGGGGCAGATAGTAAAGGGAAATTACTCTGCAATTAATGCTAGGGGACTTAATTCAAATCTGGTTAGGACTTCTTTTTTTTTTAACGCGAAGCTTTATAATAACAAATACAGAACACATTTTAACGATTAGATTTTTTTAAAAAGTGTATCACAAGTGAGGCTTGAAGGCCTTGCCTCTCATGTTGTTTTTGTTTTTAGTATACGAAGAAAATCTGTATGAATACTGATTATTTGGAGCTACAGTTCTCTTTCGTCAGTCTATTTGTTGCCTCGGAGACATATTGTTTTTTGCAAGTGAGAGAATCATATAATCATTTTCCATCATTGCTATGCTGTGCTTATCTTGTGTTGAAGAGATTACAACGTGTTTCACTACTTCTTCGAATCCTTTGCAATTAAACAGTAAACGTTTTGTTTTTCATCTTCTGGGCTGCCGACGCACATTGGAATAAGAGATATTGCAGCGATGTCTGTTTCAAACCTGTTACGTTGACACCCAGTCCAAGTGCTGTCAATCTGGGCTTGTCAAGGTAGTTTTTTTTTATCCCATTTATTTGTTAACATCGTAATATACTTTTCTGTCTGGAATACGATACAATACAATACAATTAATCTTTATTAATCCGATTGGAAATTACTTGAAATATTGGAATACTCATTTGAATGGATATTCATCCATGCTATTCATTTAATCTAGCTTTTCAATTTAAAGATTAAACCATTTTTCGTTGTTCGTCTCCTTAGCACATCCAAACAAGTTAAAAGCCATGCTCTGTTAAGCTTTTCTTTGTTTGAAATACCCACCTCTGTTGGCTCTTCTCCTTCTTCTGCAGCACCAGCAATCATCTTGAACACCTGTCCATCACATACGTTTGATGCTGGCAGCCTAGTTAGTTTGATCCTTTTAAAAAAAATTTTTTTACGCATTTTACAAATTACGTAATGTACAATGGATAAATTCCAGTTTCGTTAGATTTTTGTATTTGTATTTGTATTTCTTTTTATCACAACAGATTTCTCTGTGTGAAATTCGGGCTGCTCTCCCCAGGGAGAGCGCTTTTTTGTTTTTTTGTTTTTTGTTTTTTGTTTCCTGTGTGCAGTTTTATTTGTTTTTCCTATGGAAATGGATTTTTCTGCAGAATTTTGCCAGAACAACCCTTTTGTTGCCGTGGGTTCTTTTACGTGCGCTAAGTGCATGCTGCACACGCGACATCGGTTTATCTTCTCATCAGAATGACTAGCGTCCAGACCACCACTCAAGGTCTAGTGGAGGCTGAACCGTGATTCGAACCAGCGCGCTCAGATTCTCTCGCTTCCTAGGCGGACGCGTTACCTCTACGCCATCACTCCACTATTACTGTGTTTGATGAATGTAGTTAGGCAACAAGAAAGTGTTGGTTGCAAAAGAATGTACCTTTTCTGTTGTGCGTAGTTAGGCAACAAGAAAGTGTTGGTTGCAAAAGAATGTACCTTTTCTGTCGTGTGTAGTTAGGCAACAAGAAAGTGTTGGTTGCAAAAGAATGTGCCTTTTCTGTTGTGTGTAGTTAGGCAACAAGAAAGTGTTGGTTGCAAAAGAATGTACCTTTTCTGCTGTGTGTAGTTAGGTAACAAGAAAGTGTTGGTTGCAAAAGAATGTACCTTTTCTGTTGTGTGTAGTTAGGCAACAAGAAAGTGTTGGTTGCAAAAGAATGTACCTTTTCTGTTGTGTGTAGTTAGGCAACAAGAAAGTGTTGGTTGCAAAAGAGTGTACCTTTTCTGCTGTGTGTAGTTAGGCAACAAGAAAGTGTTGGTTGCAAAAGAATGCACCTTTTCTGTCGTGTGTAGTTAGGCAACAAGAAAGTGTTGGTTGCAAAAGAATGTACCTTTTCTGTTGTGTATCTGACAGCTTCGCGAGCCCTGTGTTCCGACCGGAACGAAGAGGATTAAGTCAAGTTAAGTCTGACAGCTTCAAGGAAAGATTCCCGACAATCGAATATAGCCTCCTGACAGATTAGATCATTTCGATCACACCTGTTTGTTCAAGCTTAATTTTGTTGTAATTATTATTTCTTCAACACACACGTACAAACACACACACACACACGCGCGCGCGCACGCACACACACACACACACACACACACACACACACACACATACAAATACACACACACACACACACACACACACACACACACACACACACACACACACACACACACACGCTTGTTTTCCATAAAATTTATTTAGGGAATGTCCCAAATAAACAAAATCATTTCCGTATTAATTAGTTTCGAAATGTGTCGGTCTCTTCCCCCCTCCCCTTTTATTGACGGTATTCTATGCGTCTCATATCTCCCAGGTCAACATATGTGCAGACCTGCTAGTGCCTGAACCCCCTTCGTGTGTATGCGCACGCAGAAGATCAAATACGCACGTTAAAGATCCTGTAATCCATGTCAGCGTTCGGTGGGTTATGGAAACAAGAATATACCCAGCATGCACACCCCAAAAAACGGAGTATGGCTGCCTACATGGCGGGGTAAATAAATAAAAAAAACCATACACGTAAAATGTTACATGTCTGTCTGAGTGTGTATGTGTGTGCGTCTGAAATCTGATTGAATGACACAGGAAACGAATGATGAGCGCCCAGTGGCAGCCGTCAGTCGGCTCTACCCAGGTAGGCAGCCTGTGGTGCAAATGTCCCCGTGTATGAAAATCGCTTAGAGCTTGGTCTCTGACCGAGGATAGGCGCTATATAAGTATCCACATCAATCAATCAATCATATGTGTGTATATACCCCCTGTACAAACAGATCAGTGGACTTGCAGTGAAATATTTCTGTCTCTCTGTTCCACTGTGTGTGTGTGTGCGTGCGTGCGTGCGTGTGTGTGTGTGTGTGTGTGTGTGTGTGTGTGTGTGTGTGTGTGTGTGTGTCTGTGTGTGTGTGTGTGTGTGTGTGTGTGTGTGTGTGTGTGTGTGTGTGTGTGTATCTGTGTGTGTGTGTGTGTCTGTGTGTGTGTGTGTGTGCGTGTGTGTCTGTGTCTGTGTGTGTGTGTGTGTGTGTGTGTGTGTGTCCCCCTCCCCCTCTCTCTCTTTCTTTCTATCTCTCACTCTGCCTCTCTTTCTGACTTTCTGTCTCTGTCTCTCTGTTACAATGTGTGTGTGTGTGTGTGTGTGTGTGTGTGTGTGTGTGTGTGTGTGTGTGTGTGTGTGTGTGTGTGACTGTGTGTGTGTGTGTGTGTGTGTGTGTGTGTGTGTCCCCCTCCCTCCCTCTCTCTCTCTCTTTCTATCTCTCACTCTGTCTCTCTGTTACAATGAGTGTGTGACTGTGTGTGTGTGTGTGTGTGTGTGTGTGTGTGTGTGTGTGTGTGTGTGTGTGTTTCTCTCCCCCTCCCTCTGTCTCTCTCTTTCTATCTCTCACTCTGTCTCTCTTTCTGACTTTTTGTCTCTGTCTCTCTCTCCTCCTGTTCCTCTTTGCCTCTTTCCATCTCTCTCCCTCCCCCCCCCTCCCCCTTCCACCCCCTAACCTCATCCCTCTATCTCACTTGCTCATACTCTGTTTTTTTCCTTTTTTTTATTCAGTAGATTACCCGAATAAAAAAAAATCCAATCCACCTTTCTTACCCCCCCCCCCCCCTCCCTGCTCACACACACACACACACACACACACACACACACACACACACAACACACTGTTCCTTCCCAAACCAAGCCGGACTCCACAAAGTCTTCCACCCACACCCACCCACCCACCCACCCTGTCCCCACCCTCAACCAACATCACCAACCCTCTGTGCATGCGTGGTGAAATGTGCAGTGCAAGCTAGCAGCTATACATTTTCTTTCTTTTTTTTTTTTTATCAGGGGCTCAGTTACTGATGTGACAGGCAAGGGGGCGAGGGAGGGGGGGGCGGGAGGGGGGGGGGGACTGAGCGAGATGTAGCAACGTCACGCGAACTGCTGTCAGCCCTTTGCAGGCATGGAGGGAGGGAGGGAAGGAGACAGGGAGGAAGACTGGGATGAATGTTGTATGGCCTCCACCAGTCATCTTGACTTTCGGGGGATCCGTTACAACAGAGGGAGGGAGTGGATGGGTGGGGGTGGTTGTGGAGGAGGATGGAGGATGTGAGAGAGAGAGAGAGAGAGAGAGAGAGAGAGAGAGGGTGTATGGGTGGGTGGGGGGTAGGAGGAGGGAGGGAGGGAGAGTTGGTTGGTGGTGGGCATGGCTCAGCCAATAATAGATGATTCGTGGATGCAGAATACATGAAGTGAAAAGGGAAGAGAGAGCGACAGACAGACAGAGAGAGACAGAGAGAGAGAGAGACCGAGATAGAGAGAGAGACAGAGAGAGACAGAGACACAGAGACACAGAGAGAGACAGAGACAGAGAGAGAGAGAGAAAGCGAGAGAGAGAGAGAAAGCGAGAGAGAGAGAGAGGCAGAGAGAGACAGAGATAGAGAGAGAGACAGAGAGAGAGAGAAAGCGAGAGAGAGAGAGAGACAGAGAGAGGGAGAGAGACAGAGACAGAGAGAGACAGAGAGAGAGAGAGAAAGCGAGAGAGAGAGAAAGCGAGAGAGAGAGAGAGAGAGGCAGAGAGAGACAGAGATAGAGAGAGAGAGACAGAGAGAGAGAGAAAGCGAGAGAGAGAGAGAGAGACAGAGAGAGGGAGAGAGACAGAGACAGAGAGACACAGAGAGAGAGAGACCGACAGAGAGAGAGAGAGACAGAGAGAGACAGAGAGAAAGCGAGAAAGACACAGAGAGAGATAGAGAGCAAGAGAGAGAGAGGCAGAGAGAGACAGATATATAGAGAGAGAGACAGAGAGAGAGAGAAAGCGAGAGAGAGAGAGACAGAGAGAGGGAGAGAGACAGAGACAGAGAGACACAGAGAGAGAGACCGACAGATAGAGAGAGAGACAGAGAGACAGAAAGAGACAGAGAGAGAGAGAGAGAGAGAGAGAGACAGAGAGAGGGAGAGAGACAGAGACAGAGAGACACAGAGAGAGAGACCGACAGATAGAGAGAGAGACAGAGAGACAGAAAGAGACAGAGAGAGAAAGCGAGAGAGAGAAAGGGAAAGCGAGAGAGACAGAGAGACAAAGAGAGAGAAAGCGAGAGACAGAGACAGAGAGAGAGAGAGAGAGAGGAGGGGTGGAGGGGCAGTGTGGGAAAGAGATGCATTGCAATCTGGAAGGTCTTTGAAATAATTATATATCCTGCTCCGGCTCAAAGTGCTGTGCACGTGTGGACTCTTGTCGTCTTCACTTCGGGGGGATCCGTTTGCAAGAGAGGGGGGAAGGTGGCAGAATGGTTAAGACGTTCCTCTGTCAATGCAGTGTCCGTGAGGGTCTGGGTTCGATTTCCCCTCTCCACCCCTCCCCTTTCATCCCGCCCCCCCCCCACTCTCTCTCTCTCTATCTGTCTATCTCTCTCTATCTCTTCCAGGCTTGACAGGAAAAAAAAATCCAACTGAATGTCTAGTCATTCGGATGAGACGATAAACCGAGGACCCGTGTGCAGCACGCACTTGGCGCACTGAAAAAGAACCCACGACAACAACAACAACAACAACAACAAAAAAGTAATAGATGACTTGTGGATGCACAATACATGATGATGGGAGGGGGGGGGGGGGTGGGGGGGTAGCGAGGGAGGGCGAGGGGGGAAGGGAGAGAGGTTTCGTTTTTTTGTCAACCTGGGAGGTCTTGAAATAATTATTTATTTTGCCTGGTTTGATGTTTGATGGTGTGTGTGTGTGTGTGTGTGTGTGTGTGTGTGTGTGTGTGTGTGTGTGTGTGTGTGTGTGCGTGTGTGTGTGTGTATGTGTGTGTGTGTTTACGCGCGTGTATGCGAGTGAGTGTGTGCTTGTTTATGTATGTGTGTGTGTCTGTGTATGCGTTTGTGTGTGTGTGTGTGTGTGTGTGTGTGTGTGTGTGTGTGTGTGTTTACGTGCGTGCATGCGTGTGAGTGTGTGCTTGTTTATACGTGTGTGTGTGTGTGTGTGTGTGTGTGTGTGTGTGTGTGTGTGTGTGTGTGTGTGTGTGTTTACGCGCGTGTATGCGAGTGAGTGTGTGCTTGTTTATGTATGTGTGTGTGTCTGTGTATGCGTTTGTGTGTGTGTGTGTGTGTGTGTGTGTGTGTGTGTGTGTGTTTACGTGCGTGCATGCGTGTGAGTGTGTGCTTGTTTATACGTGAGTGTGTGTCTGTGTATGTATGTTTGTGTTAGTGTGTATGTGTGTACATGTGTGCGTGTGTGTGGCGGGTGGCGGTGGGGGTGGGGGTGGGGGTGGGGGTGGGATACAAGTGTGTACCCGAGCGCGTGTGTGTATTTCATATAGAAAAAAAAAGAAGGAAAAAAAAAGAAAGAAAAAAAAAGAAAAAGAAGAAATAAAAAAAAAACAACAACATAGAATCACGTCACGAAATTCAATCTGTTCGCCACCCCACCCCACCCCACACCCCACCCCCACCCACCCTAACATATTCCACCACTACGCACCCCCCCCCCTTCCTCCCGCCCCCCCAAAGCCTCTAATCACACCTCCCCTCCTCCTCATTCTCTTATCCGTATTCTTTTTTTCTTTTCTTTTTTTGTGTGTGCACCCATCACTCATCTGTGTTGCAGAGTTCTGTCCCTTGTCAAAGTGCAGGGACAGTGGAGGCCATAGAACATTCATCCAATCTGGAAAAAGAAAAGAAAGAAAGAAAGAAAGAAAGAAAGAAAGAAAAAAAAGTAATGAAATAAAGATAAGTTTCCAGTTCTAAATCTAACTCTCTTTTTTTAAATTTTCTTTTTCTTTTTCTTTCTTTTTTGATGGAAATTGCTTTACCGTTCAAAAGATTGATGTTTTCTAGCTTGACTGTGAAGGATTATACAGCCCCAGTATGTAAAGCTGATGTTCGCCCTTCTGGTCAGCCTCAGCCTCTCTTTCTCTCTGTCTCTCAGTCTCTCTCTCTCTCTCTCTCTCTCTGTGTCTCAGTCTCTCTCTGTGTCTGTCTGTCTGTCTCTGTCTCTGTCTCTCTCTCCCTTAGATTTATTTGCTGGGTGTAAAATATTCTGTTACTCGACTTCTAAACTTCCCCAGTCAAAAGAGAACATGATATACAGAGTTCGATTAAAAAGAGAATCATCTCTCTTTGAAGAGAGAACCAAACAACGTGGAATTGCTTGGTTTTTTTTTGTTTTTGTTTTTGTTGTTTGTTTGTTTTTTGTTTAAGTTTTTGACAGACAGTTCTTTGGTATGGGCTCTACATGGATGTCGTACCAGGTTGGTATATATCTAGCGTTATATATCTATTGTTATATATCTTGTTGTTTTATAGACCTAGCTTTTTTTATTTTTGAATGAAAATGATTTTCTGTTAAATGTCGATGAATCATTATTTTATATTTATCTTTTTTTTCTTCCGGTTTCTCTTTTCATTTCATTTATTCATTCTTTTATTTATTTCTCTCTCTCTCTCTCTCTCTCTCTCTCTCTCTCTCTCTCTACTTACTTATTTATATGTTTATTTTATTTTCACTCAAGCCCTGACTGAGCGCGTTGGGTTATGCTGCTGGTCAGGCATCTCTATGAGCAACTGAGCTGACCTATATATCTAGCCAGGAGGTCTCCATTCTGTTTGCATTTTTACTTTTGGTAATGGAATCGCTATGCTTTAGGAATGCCCGTTGAATGTGTTTCTTGGATGAAATGAGACTGATTATCTTAATCTTTGTGCAAATCTGAAACAGCAGAGCTTCTAATATTTCGGAAAACTATCAACATTTTGCCAATTCAGCGTGAAAAATCCACAAGTTTCCTAACATCTTGTTAACAATATTTTGCATATTCAGCCTCAAAACCCACACGTTTCTTAACATCTTGTTAACAAAATTTTGCATATTTAGCCTGCAGAATCCACACGTTTCTTAACATCTTGAAAACAACATTTTGCACATTCAGCCTGAAAAATATCTAGCATCTTACTAACCGTATTTTGCATATTCAACGTGAACAATCCACACGTTTCTTAACATCTTGAAAACAACATTTTGTATATTCAGCCCGAAAAAATCAAAGCATCTTGTTAACAATTTTACATATTCAACGTGAACAATCCACACGTTTCCTATCATCTTGTAAACAATATTTTTCATATTCAGCCCGAAGAAAATCTTAACATCTTGTTAACAGTATTTTGCATATTCAACGTGAACAATCCACACGTTTCTTAACAACGATGTTCTGAGGTCAATTGTGTCAACAATGACGGTATGTGTCTATTTTTGTAACAGGTGTACTTCTTTATTATTGCATGTTTTGAAGAGTTCATCAAAGGGCGGCAAGTAAGGTCGTTGTTGATATCGGTCAGAATCTGAGTTTTGGATGGGAGGGTAATACTTTATATTGAGTAACCTGGTGCGTTGGTTTGTGTGTTTGGTTAGTATGTGTTTGGCTTTTTTTGTTTATTTTTGCTCTGTTCTGTTGTTGTTGTTTTTTCCGATTTTTTTTTTATATCTGTCTGTGTACCTTGTGAACTTAACGTAAATGAAAAAGTATTTTCTGATCAAATGCAAAATGGTAGCTAACGCTTTTCTTTCCATCGAAAATAGATTTCTGACTGGTAAGTGTCAGAAAAAACAAAATCTTTGGCGTGGAGCAAAAACAGGTTTTCATAACAACAATTCATCTAGTGAAGATTGATGTGCTGAACTTGATGTCGTTCGTTATCAATTCAGTACGATTAACTGGAAAGGCTGCTTGCTCTTGATATACTCAACGTAAGTCTTGATTAAAATGGAAACATTATTTTTCATCGCAAAACGTTCTGTTTTTGTGTGTGTGTGTGTGTGTGTGTGTGTGTGTGTGTGTGTGTGTGTGTGTGTGTGTGTGTGTGTGTGTGTGTGTGTGTGTGGATTCTTTCTGTGAATGAAAATGGAGACGAATGTGAGTAGATCTGGTGTCTGCGGCTGTTAGAAGAAATGTCAGAACACTGCTGAGAACAATACAATATAATACAATACAATACAATATACATGTATTTGGAAATTAAATTGTGCATCCACAGGCTCGTCACTCACCCTTCACAATGTCTCAGCCAACAGCCAAGTCCAACACACTCACAACAAAGGAAAAAGCAACGTATAAAACTAAATGCACACAAGCAAACTGATACAACACAGTGAGTACGTTTCCCTCACATGTACCCAAAGTCCCTTACACTACACACCCACGAAAGGAGTGATATGAAAGGCTGATGTCAAAGCAAGGTATTCTATTGCCAGATATGAATGTAAACAAATATATAAATATATAAAAAATACTTCAGAAAGAAAAAAAAAAAAGGTTCAGTGTCAATACATTGCTGGAGAGTTCCGCAGCCATCTTGGATCTTGCATATGCGCATCTAACTTTAAATTAAATCGAAATTGAGCAATGCCAAAGGAGATCGACATAGGCACAAGCAGGGAACATGTCTTCCATCTATTTCTTCAGTTGATATTGTATTGTATTGTATTGTATCACCCATCACAATGTCTCAGCCAACAGCCAAGTCCAACACACTCACAACACACCAAAGGTTGGAACAAAGGAAAAAAAACAACGTATAAAACTAAATGCACACAAGCAAAGTGATACAACACAGTGGGTACGTTTCCCACACACGTACCCAAAGCCCCTTACACTCCACACCCACGAAAGGAGTGACATGAAAGGCTGATGACAAAGCAAGGTATTCTACTGCCAGATGTGAACGCAGCCTTGGGGGCTAGTTGGCCTTTGGGAACCATCCCAACGCCGACTGTCCTAAAACCCTCTTGGCCGAGAGAGTGGGGATGTAACTTGGGCAAGACACTCTCCACTATAATCAAATTCTAGCCCAAATAGTCGGAACAGCAGGTGCCTCCTCTGCTGTTCTGATGGTCATAGTCGGACACGACTGACTATCATATATATATACCACAGGGAGAAAAGGAAAAAAGAGACAGTTCAGTCTCAATACACCACTGGAGAGTTCCGCAGCCATCTTGGATCTTGCGCATGCGCATCTAACTTTAAATTAATTCGAAATTGAGCAATGCCAAAGGAGATCGACATAGGCAAAAGCAGCGAACATGTCGTCCATCTATTTCTTCAGTTGATATTGTATTGTATTGTATTGTATTGTATTGTATTGTATTGTGTTTCTCATTTTGTCATAACAGATTTCTCTGTGTGAAATTCGGGCTGCTTTCCCCAGGGAGAGCGCGTCGCTATACTACAGCGCCACTCTTTTTTTTTCTCTCCTGTGTGCAGTTTTATTTGTTTTTCCTATCGAAGTGGATTTTTTCTACATAATTTTGCCAGGAACAACCCTTTCGTTGCCATGGGTTCTTTTACGTGCGCTAAGTGCATGCTGCACACGGGACCTCGGTTTATCGTCTCATCCGAATGACTAGCGTCCAGACCACCACTCAAGGTCTAGTGGAGGGGGAGAAAATATCGGCGGCTGAGCCGTGATTCGAACCAACGCGCTCAGATTCTCTCGCTTCCTAGGCGAACGCGTTACCTCTAGGCCATCACTCCACTCCAAACTCCGAACAATGAAGTCCCATCGTATACACAATTAAAAAAAGAAAGAAAAAAAGAAACAGAAAGGCGAAAGAAAAGCCAGCTGTCTCGCATGTTCTGCCTTTCTCGATCGCCTGTGTTGCTCGCGGTGTTGGACAGACAATCAACTTTGAGAACGCAGATCATGTGAACCGCCTCTATAAGTCATGTAAGCACGGAACTCTACAGTGATCTATTTGAATATACACTTGTTACATCAACGAAGATCCAGAAGGATCGTGCGACTACACACATTAAAATCCCATAAAAAAAAAGGGGGGGGGGGGGGGGGGGGGGGGGGGGGGGGGGATCTGGGGGCGGGGGGTGCGGGGGGGGGGGGGGGGGGAGGGAACCCAGACAGCTTAAAGTTGATATAGACATTGTCATGCAGTGTCAGCGCTTTAAAGCCTTGCTGGGTACAAATAAAAAAAACGATTACTTACAAGATAAAAAAAAAAAGGAGAACAGTTACAAGATGATGAAGATCGTAATTTGAACCGTCAAGTATTTCCCTCCCCTATAGTTTATTTTCATCTTTATCATTTCAGATCTTCAAAGAACTACTTTCTTTCCCCTCAAGGGAAGAAGAAACCTTCGCGACAATATTATGTTCACCCTTTTAAACATCATTATTACATGGCGCTTCGCTTTTCTTTTTCCCACTTGTATTCTTCCGCGGGGCTGGACTCGTAAATACTGCTTCATCACAAACACAGCTTTCCCTTTTGCACACACACACACACACACACACACACACACACACACACAGAGACTCGGCCATTCTGGATCTCGGTAACTGATGTGACAGACGGGAATCGACGAGATGTGGGAACGTCACGCAAGCCTCAGAGATCAGACCCCCATTGGCTGGCTGGGACGTCAAACAGGCTGGATGAATGTTTTATAACCTCCGCCATCTTGACCTTTTGTGATCTTCCGCACAGACAAGGGGACAGAACTCTAGCAATAATAGATGGTATGCGCAAGAGAGGAGTGCATGGGGGGCGAGGGGAGGCGCAGTAGTGTGTGTGTGTGTGTGTGTGTGTGTGTGTGTGTGTGTGTGTGTGCGTGTGTGGAGGGGGGTAGGGGGGGGGGGTGTGTGAGAGACTGCAGCAGGGAAAACAGTTGTCAGCTGAAACTTTTTTTTTTTTTTTTTAGGGGGGGGGGGGGGGGGGGGGGGGGGGGGGGGGAGGGGGGGAGAGGGGGAATAGGAAAACATTCCCACATTCTTGAAAGTTTCAGTTTCAATTCAAGTTGAGATAGTCCGTACTGCCACACATTTTACAACCACCCCACCCCCTTCCTCCATAGGAAAATGTCCACCCGGTTTAAAAAAAAGAAAAGAAAGAAAAAAAAAAAGAGTCTCTGTTTATAGGCTCGGAATACACGGAATACAGTGTAAGCCCACCCCGGGAGAAAGTGATGAGAAACTATAGGGAGAGATGGATAGTACAAGGTCTTCAGAGAAGAATCCCCCCTCAGTTAAGTGTTTCAGCCCTGAACTCCTTACACTCTAAGGGGGCCGGGCCGCACCCAGGTCATGACTCCTGGATGCCCTTGTATTGCCGCTTTTTCTTTTGTTTTGTTTTCCTGGTCCTCAGCAGGTTCGAACCCGCGCCTCTAGCGTGGTCGCCGCTTCAGGACTGAGTCTCTCTGCCAGAAATCGACAGCTGTTGTACCAATTACTATGGCAAGGACTTTGGCTTGGAAGCCAGATTCTCTCAGGTTGCTGGCTAGGCTAGCATACTTCTCGGTATTGTAGGTGTGGGCTTCCACCATTCTGCTTTCGTATGGCACAGTGAGCTCAGTCAGAATCGCTTGTTTCGTTGCCTTGGAGTGGAGTACTATGTCAGGTCTCATGCCGCTCTCGCTGATGATTTGTATTTTTATTTTTATTTGTTTTTATCACAACAGATTTCTCTGTGTGAAATTCGGGCTGCTCTCCCCAGGGAGAGCGCGTCGCTACATTACAGCGCCACCCATTTTTTTTTGTTTTTTGTATTTTTTCCTGCGTGCAGTTTTATTTGTTTTTCCTATCGCAGTGGATTTTTCTACATAATTTTGCCAGAAACAACCCTTTTGTTGCCGTGGGTTCTTTTACGTGCGCTAAGTGCATGCTGCACACGGGACCTCGGTTTATCGTCTCATCCGAATGACTAGCGTCCAGACCACCACTCAAGGTCTAGTGGAGGGGGAGAAAATATCGGCGGCTGAGCCGTGATTCGAACCAGCGAGCTCAGATTCTCTCGCTTCCTAGGCGGACGCGTTACCTCTAGGCCATCACTCCACATCACATCATTTCCGGGTGTTTCTTCCCCTCTGGTAGGTCAACTGTGCATTCCCAATCTTCGTTTCTTTTTATAGGCTCGGAATACACGGAACACAGTGTAAGTCCACCCTTAGGAAAAAAAAAAGGAGTCAATTTTTATGGTTCAGAATACACGGAATACAGTTTCAGTTTCTCAAGGTAGCGTCACTGCGCTCGGACTAATCCATATACGCTACTCCACATCTGCTAGGTAGATGCCTGACCAAGAGCATAACCAAACACGCTTAGGACTCGAGCGTATGCATATATATTTGTGTACCTATCTGAGAGGATTTTTTTTTTAAACAGAATTTTGCCAGAGGACAACACTCTCGTTGCCATGGGTTCTTTTTCAGTGCACCAAGTTCGTGTTGTACACGGAGCCTCGGTTTATCGTCTCATCCGAACGAAT
The DNA here is from genome assembly GCF_041734735.1 of Babylonia areolata. Classification (NCBI taxonomy): domain Eukaryota; kingdom Metazoa; phylum Mollusca; class Gastropoda; order Neogastropoda; family Buccinidae; genus Babylonia; species Babylonia areolata. The sequence goes on along the minus strand of NC_134910.1, from coordinate 15,331,855 downwards.
AGACGCTTAGTTCGATTTTGCAGTCAAACTTGGGAGTGAGCGGGATTCGAACTTAACCACCCTGCCACTTTCTTTCTGAAACTGAAACTGAAACTGCTGGTTGGAACAATCAGGAAACATTCCCACATTCTTGAAGGTTTATTCACTAAATGTCCGGCAATTAGTGAGAGCGAAGTGTGTGTGTGTGTGTGTGTGTGTGTGTGTGTGTGTGTGTGTGTGTGTGTGTGTGTGTGTGTGTGTGTGTGTGTGTGTGTGTGTGTGTGTGTGTGTGTGTGTGTGTGGAGTGGGGAGGGCCGCGGGAGAGGCGGGGCGGCAGGAGGAGGTGGGGTGGGGGGTGGGGGTAAAGGGGAGACAGAGGTAGGAAAGAGTATATGTTGTACCCCTGCACATCACATCAAAAAAATATTTGTGCTTTTGGTAAAATATCAGACCAGTCCTATTTTGGACTTCTTCCATTCACCATGGTCATTTGTATCTGACCATAATTATGATCACCAAAACAGCATAGGAGGTAACTGCTGTCCCGACTATCTGGGCTAGAATTTGATTATTGTGGAGAGTGTCTTGCCCAAGTTACATCCGCACTCTCTCGGCCAAGAGGTTTTTAGAACAGTCGGCGTTGGAATGGTTCCCAAAGGCCAACTCGCCCCCAAGGCTGCAGCACTAAGAGCCAGTGCAATCTTGCCTCCTAGTTTGAGAGTCATCGTCCTTCACAAAAGACTAAGCTGCCAAGGACTTCCCATTGCAATGGAGAAACCACTGATAATACAGCTCTCACTTTTGCTTTTGGCCCATACATTTCACCATAGTGTTTCCCTTAATATCGTTGACCGTGAGGTAAGCTCTAATTGTTGGTATTAGTCTTTTTTCTTATCTTGCTGATGTTTGTTTCGTTACTTCGTTTTTTTCCTTCTTTTTTTTCTTTCTTTCTTTCAGGTATTGCTGTGTGTGTGTGTGTGTGTGTGTGTGTGTGTGTGTGTGTGTGTGTGTGTGTGTGTGTGTGTGTGTGTGTGTGTGTGTGTGTGTGTGTGTGTGTGTGTGTGTGTGTGTGTTTGTTTGTGTGTGTGTGTGTGTGTGTGTGTGTGTGTCTGTGTGTGTGTGTGTGTGTGTGTGTGTGTGTCTGTGTCTCTGTGTCTCTGTGTGTGTCTGTGTGTATGAGTGTGCTTTTTGTATAAGTGTGTGTATAGCGTGTGCGTGTGTAGTAGTAGTAGTAGTAATAGTAGTTGTTGTTGTTGTAGTGTGTGTGTGTGTGTGTGTGTGTGTGTGTGTGTGTGTGAGTGTGTGTGTACGTGTGCGTGCGTGCGTGCGTGCGTGTGTGTGTGTGCGTGTGTGTGCGTGCGTGTGTGTGTGTGTGTGTGTGTGTGTGTCTTTGTGTGTGTGTGTGTGTGTGTGTGTGTGTGTGTGTCTGTGTCTGTGTCTCTGTGTGTGTCTGTGTCTTCCGTGTGTGTCTGTGTGTATTAGTGTGCTTTTTGTATAAGTGTGTGAAAAGCGTGTGCGTGTGTAGTAGTAGTAGTAATAGTAGTAGTTGTTGTTGTAGTGTGTGTGCGTGTGCGTGCGTGCGTGTGTGTGTGTGTGTGTGTGTGTGTGTGTGTGCCTGTGCGTGTGTGTGTGTGTGTGTGTGTGTGTGTGTGTGTGTGTGTGTGTGTATCCACATTTGTGATTTTAGACGAAAATCCATCATCTCCCCCACCCCACCCATGCCTTGAATCATCACTACTTTCCCTGGTTCACTCTCTTCAATTAGCATAAAACAACAACAAAAAACAAACGAAATAAAACAAACTAACTAGTCAACCAGTAGAATTACAACAAAGAGCCAATTGGGCTCCACATTAATTAAACTCTGAACTATTTCAAATACATGTTGATTATCATATAAGACATTTCTAATGGATAAAGATGGAACTGCAGATTTTGTTAATGACATTGGTAAATATGGTTTTAACTGTTCACATTTATGGATGATATGCACGGGGGTAATTTCATTGCCGGAAATGCAAGTCATATCAGAAGTATATTTTGTTTTTATGGGATCCAGGTCGTAGTCTGTGTATTAGACTGGTTGAGCCTTCTGCTACTGTGGTGTCCTTTTGTTTTAAAAGAAAACATGCGATCAAATTTGCGCGAGCTGTTGTCAGTATTTTCTTTGTCAGGGTCAGACTCCTGTGAGTGTGTGTGTGTGTGTGTGTGTGTGTGTGTGTGTGTGTGTGTGTGTGTGTGTGTGTGTGTGTGTGTGTGTGTGTGTGTGTGTGTGTGTGTGTGTGTGATAGTAGTAGTAGTAGTAGTAGTGTGTATGTGTTGTCTGTATTTTTATGTATATGTGTGTGCGTGCGTAATGCATGTGTGTTTGTTGTATATATGTAACACACACACACACACACACACACACACACACACACACACAAACACACACACACACACACACACACAGTCACACACACACACACACACACACACACACACACACACACACACACGCACACGTCTAACAATAAGGAGCAACCAGAGAAAGAAATGAACGATGCTTTGTGTGTGTGTTCACAGGGGCACACTCTCTCTGAGGATTTTTCATGCCTGGCTGACTACCTGCCCACACCTCTCCCCATCCCCTCCTCTCCCCCCTCCCTTTCTCTCCCCTTCTCTCTCTGTCTCTGTCTCTCTCTCTCTCCTTGTCCCTCTTGGAGATAAACCCCCCAAATCCCTTCCCTCCAGTTATTTCCAATTTTTGTATTATTTTGTTTCTGAACAAGAAGCAATGAAATATCTTTTTTTTTCTTTTATTTATTTTATTATTATTATCTTTTTGAAACCATCATGCCAAGCCATCCTGATGATAGAGAGAGAGGGAGAGAGAGACAGAGGGAGGGAGAGAGAGAGAGAGAGAGGGAGAGAAA
>NC_134910.1:15291461-15298961 GCF_041734735.1 Babylonia areolata | reverse complement strand
ACATAAAAAAACAAAAAAACAAAACAAAACAAAAAACAACAACAACAACAAACAAACAAAAACAGCGCAATAAGACATGAAGTATATATCTATATTTGTGATTTCTATTCAAAGACTATTCTTGTTTTCGGTTCTTTAACGTGTGATGCGTGCTAACACCATTGTATATATTTCTTTTCCTTTTCTTTTTAAGAAAAACAATTTTTAAGGATCTACCACTCACTGACGCCGCTGGCAAAACTGGGGAGGAGGTTATATGCTATGTGTGATTAGCATCTTCCGCTGAATTCAAATGCAACCACTCGTTAGAACAGAAGATATGAAATAGCCTTGTGTGCGAGTGAGTGAGTGAGTGAGTGTGTGTGTGTGTGTGTGTGTGTGTGTGTGTGATCTACATTACTATTATTGTGTATTGCACACATATGACATTCTTAGAAAAAGATGAAGAAATATATACAATTATTTGAACACACACACACACACACACACACACACACAATGAATGAATGAATGAATGAATGAATGAATCTTTATTTTCCAACGGTGAAGACATTAGCACTTTGGCCGACTTACACATCTGCCGTAGAGAAGGGTGGATAAAGAAAATTTCTTTTTCTGGGTGAGTCAAAGAGAAAAGGTGTGTATGGGGGTGAGGGGGGGGGGGTACTTCTTATGTCTGAAACCTTAACAATTCCTTTATTTTAGTGCACTTTTCAATGACATCATTGATTCTGTCTGGTCAACAGGTAAAACAGTCTGATCTCAAAAAGAAGAAAGTTCAAAGTACAGGAATGGTGACTGATATCTTAACCTGTGTGCTCCGTTTGTTTGTTTTTTTTGTATGTTTTTCTTTTTTGTATGTTTGTTTTTTGGTGTGTTTTTTTTCGGGGTGGGGGGTGGAGGATGGTGTGTGTGTGCGTGTGTGTGTGTGTGTGTGTGTGTTATCTCAATGAGGTGACAGCCTTCCTCTGGCAAAAGGATACCTGTCCGCCGCAGCATTGAAGGGGTTAATCACAAAGGCTTATTCTTGGGGAGACATTCACATTTTTACTTACCTGTCCTTTAAAGAAGAGAAAAAAGAAAAAGAAAAAAAAGAAAAGATAACTGAATGGTGAAAACCCTCCACTGAAATAAAGTTGAAGAAAAAAAACCCAACACCAACAAGAAAACGTCAGCCATAACACTCTTCTTCTTCTTCTTCTCCATCCCCCTTGCCCACCCCCACGCCCCAGCCCCCCTCCTCTGTCTGTCTGTCTCTCTGTCTGTCTCTTTGTCACTGTCACTGTCTCTGTCTGTCTGTCTGTCTAGTCTGTCCGTCTTTGTTTCTCTTTCTGTCTGTCTGTTTCTCTCTCCTCTCTCTCTCCCCTTCTCTCTCTCTCGCCCCTTTCTCTCTTCTCTCTCACCCTTCTTCTCTCTCTCCCTCTCTGTCTGTCTTCCCCGCAACTCTCTTTCCCCTCCCATCTCTGCCCCGTCCCTCCCTCTTCTCTCTCCCTGCTTCCCCCCTTTCTCTCCCCTCTCTCTCCCTCCCCCTCCTCTCTTCTCCCTCTCTCTCTCTCCCTCACTCTCTTTCCCTCCTCTCTCTCCCTCCCCCTTCCCTCTATTCCTCTCTCTCTCTGCCTTCCCTGCCCCCCATCTCTCTCCCTCCTCTCCCCCCTCACGCCATTCTCTCTCTCCATCCTCTCTCCCCCTCACCCCCTTCTCTCTCTTCATCCTCTCTCCCCCTCACCCCCTTCTCTCTCTTCATCCTCTCTCCCCCTCACCCCCTTCTCTCTCTTCATCCCCTCTCCCCCTCACCCCCTTCTCTCTCTTCATCCTCTCTCCCCCTCACCCCCTTCTCTCTCTTCATCCTCTCTCCTCCTCACCCCCTTCTCTCTCTTCATCCCCTCTCCCCTTTCTCTCTCTCCATCCCCTCTCCCCCTCACCACCTTCTCTCTCTTCATCCCCTCTCCCCCTCACCCCCTTTCTCTCTCTTCATCCTCTCTCCCCCTCACCCCTTCTCTCTCTTCATCCTCTCTCCCCCTCACCCCCTTCTCTCTCTCCATCCCCTCTCCCCCTCACCCCCTTCTCTCTCTTCATCCTCTCTCCCCCTCACCCCCTTCTCTCTCTTCATTCTCTCTCCCCCTCACCCCCTTCTCTCTCTTCATCCTCTCCCCCTCACCCCCTTCTCTCTCTTCATCCTCTCTCCCTCTCACCTTCTCTCTCTCCATCCCCTCTCCCCCTCACCCCCTTCTCTCTCTCCATCCTCTCTCCTCCTCACCCCCTTCTCTCTCTTCATCCTCTCTCCCCCTCAATTCCTTCTCTCTCTTCATCCTCTCTCCCCCTCACCCCCTTCTCTCTCTCCATCCTCTCTCCCCCTCACCCCCTTCTCTCTCTCCATCCTCTCTCCCCCTCACCCCCTTCTCTCTCTTCATCCTCTCTCCCCCTCACCCCCTTCTCTCTCTTCATCCTCTCTCCCCCTCACCTCCTTCTCTCTCTCCATCCTCTCTCCCCCTCACCCCCTTCTCTATCTTCATCCTCTCTCCCCCTCACCTCCTTCTCTCTCTCCATCCTCTCTCCCCCTCACCCCCTTCTCTCTCTTCATCCTCTCTCCCCCTCACCTTCTCTCCCCCCCCTCACCCTTCTGTCTCTCCCTTTCTCTCTGCCCTCCCTCTCTCTCACTGCTCCCCCCTTCTCTCTCTCTCTCCCTCTCTCCCTGCCCCTCCCCCTCTCTCCCCCCCCCTCAACTCCTTCTCCTCTCTCTCCCTCTCTCTCTCTCTGCCCTTCCTGCACCCCCCTCTCTCTCCTACACAGTAAGTAATTAGAACGACGGTGACAAGCCATCCGAGGAGGACGTCCTGTCATGGCAGGGAAGTGACGAAATACTGATACCACTCCCTTTCATCCTGCACACGTGTGTGTGTGTGTGTGTGTGTGTGTGTGTGTGTGTGTGTGTGTGTGTGTGTGTGTGTGTGTGTAAAAGACAGGAAGCATCAGGATTGGAAGGGAAATAAAAACACTTTGAGGACTACAAAGAAAGAAAGAAAGTTGAAGGACATGTGTTGATCGAGGGGAGGAGAGGGTGGGGGGGTGGGGGGGGGGGGTGCTGGGGAAAGAAAGAAAGAAAGAGGGCGGTGGGTAGATGAGGATGGGAGAGACAGAGAGAGAGAGGGGGGGAGAGGGAGAGAGGTAGAGAGAGAGAGAGAGGGGGAGACAGAGGGTGAGTGAGAGAGAGAGAGAGAGAGACAGAGAGAGAGGGAGAGAGGGAGAGACGTAGAGAGAGAGAGGGAGACAGAGGGTGAGTGAGAGAGAGAGAGAGAACACTGAACACTGAACACTGAACACTTTAATGTCAATAGCTTTACAGCCCTAATGACATGGGGGTTCATAATACAAATAACAACATGCATCAATAGTAATAATATTGATGAAAACCAAAACCAAAACGAAATCAATCAATCTGTGCAACAAAGTGCAGTTCGACCATCCATTCAAAGTAATGGCATGTAGTGAGAAATAAAAACAAAAACATATATAAATGTATAACATAAATATTTTCCATATGAGAGTGACAACACAGATTTCACTTTTCACAATGAGCAACACCTGATACTATTTTATTATTGTTGAGTTTTTTTTCGTCGCATGTTATTCGCTTCTGCAATATATTTTGCAAGTGACTGTAGTGAAGTTTCCTGATTTAAATTAAGCACTCCAAAAATATCTTCATACTTTGCTGAATTTGTTTTAAATACAACACATTTTTCTCGAATATCGTCATAAGCTTTACAACTAAACAAAAAATGTAACTCATCCTCCCTTAAATGACCGCACATCGGACAAGGGGAGAGTAAAGAGAGAGAGAGACAGAGAGAGAGGGGGGAGAGGGAGAGACGTAGAGAGAGAGAGAGGGAGACAAAGGGTGAGTGAGAGAGAGAGAGACAGAGAGAGAGAGAGGGGGAGAGGGAGAGACGTAGAGAGAGAGAGGGGGGGGAGACAGAGGGTGAGTGAGAGAGAGAGACAGAGAGAGAGGGGGGAGAGGGAGAGACTAGAGAGAGAGAGGGAGACAGAGGGTGAGTGAGAGAGAGAGAGACAGAGAGAGAGAGAGGGGGGAGAGGGAGAGACTAGAGAGAGAGAGGGAGACAGAGGGTGAGTGAGTGAGAGAGAGAGAGACAGAGAGAGAGGGGGGAGAGGGAGGGACGTAGAGAGAGAGAGAGAGGGAGACAGAGGGTGAGTGAGAGAGAGAGAGAGACAGAGAGAGAGGGGGGCGGAGAGGGAGGGACGTAGAGAGAGAGAGAGGGGGGGAGAGGGAGGGACGTAGAGAGAGAGAGAGGAAGACAGAGGGTGAGTGAGAAAGAGAGAGAGAGAGAGGGGGGGAGAGGGAGAGACGTAGAGAGAGAGAGGGGGGCGGAGAGGGAGGGACGTAGAGAGAGAGAGGGAGACAGAGGGTGAGTGAGAGAGACAGAGAGAGAGAGGGGGGGGAGAGGGAGAGACGTAGAGAGAGAGGGGGGGGGAGACAGAGGGTGAGTGAGAGAGAGAGAGACAGAGAGAGAGAGGGGGGGAGAGGGAGAGACGTAGAGAGAGAGAGAGAGGGAGACAGAGGGTGAGTGAGAGAGAGAGGGGGGAGAGGGAGAGACGTAGAGAGAGAGAGAGGGGGGGAGACAGAGGGTGAGTGAGAGAGAGAGAGAGAGACAGAGAGAGAGAGGGGGGGAGAGGGAGAGACGTAGAGAGAGAGAGGGAGACAGAGGGTGAGTGAGAGAGAGAGAGGGTGAGTGAGGGAGAGTGTGACAGGGAGACAGAGACAGAGAGGGCGTGAGTGAGAGAGAGACAGAGAGACACAGAGAGAGAGAGAGAGATACAGGGTAAAAGGAGAGAGACAGAAAGAAAGAGAGAGAGACAAAAAGAGCGAGGTAGACAGACAGACAGACGGAGAGACAGGGAGGAAGAGAGACACAGAGACTCACAGAGACACGGAGAGACTTCTTCAGAGAGATATACAAAGAAAGAGAGGGAAAGAGAGAGGGATTTTTTTTTCAGTTTCTAGTAAAACACGTCTCACCACACCACACCACACCACACCGCACCGCCCCACACCACACCGCCCCACACCACCACCACACCACACCACATCACACCACACCACACCACACCACACCACACCACACCACACCACACCACACCACACCATACCGCACTGCACCGCACCACACCACACCACACCGCCCTACACCACCACCACACCACACCACATCACACCACACCACACCACACCGCACCACACCACACCACACCACACCATACCGCACTGCACCGCACCACCACCACACCACACCACATCACATCACACCACACCACATCACATCACACCACACCACACCACACCACACCGCCCTACACCACCACCACACCACACCACATCACACCCCACCACACCACACCACACCACACCACATCACACCAGCACACCACACCACACCACATCACACCACACCACACCACATCACATCACACCACACCACACCACACCACACCACATCACATCACACCACACCACACCACACCACATCACACCACACCACACCACACCACATACCAGATGTCTCAGGGATTCGAACCACAGAACGTCCAGGCAAAACGTGCGTGCCGTGTGTGTGTCCCTGATGATCCTGTGTGTGTGTGTGTGTGTGTGTGTGTGTGTGTGTGTGTGTGTGTGTGTGTGTGTGTGTGTGTGTGTGTGTGTACTGGTGTGTGTTTGTGTGTGTGTTTGTGTTTGTGTGTGTGTGTGTGTGTGTGTGTGTGTGTGTCTGTGTGTGTCTGTACGTACCATATGCATGCATATGTACATAAACATAAACACACACAGACAGATAAGATAGATAGATAGATAGATAGATTATCTCCTCTCTCCCTCCTTCACCACCTCTTCCCCCCCCCACCCCTCTTCCTCCCCCTACCTCCACCTCTCTTCCATCCTTCCTCACCTTCCACGGTTTTTTTTTTTTATCTATGTCTGCTGTCCATCCACCACCACCCACCACCCATACCCTCCACCCCCCCCCCCCCCATCCACAGACAGACACACAACATAACAACACACACACACACACACACACACACACACAGAGTGACAAGCACACGGACGGACTAATTAGTCTCCGGGATGGGCCGGCCCAGGGATAATCAAATTAAGAGAAGAGGTGGGATGCTTGGCAACATATGTATTATGCACCAACCTCTAATGAAATTTCTCCCCTCGTCGCTTTCATTGGACTGGGAGGGGGTTGGAGGGGGGGAAGGGGTCGTGGGGGGGGGAAGGAAGGAAAAGGCGGGGGGGGGGGGGGGGGCGAGGTGGGAGCAGAGGGATGTAGTGGTGTGGGTGGTGGTGATGGTGGTGGAGGTGGGGGTGATGGGGAGTATGGAGGTGTGGAGGCAGGGTTTGTTGGACTCTCTCTCTCTCTGTCTGTCTGTCTCCGAGCAGTTCCACACGAGCTCATGAATTATTCACAGCAGGTGACTGCGTCATTGGCACGCACGCGCGCACGCACGCCACGCCACGCACGCGCTTGTGTGTGTGTGTGTGTGTGTGTGTGTGTGTGTGTGTGTGTGTACGTGTGTGTGTGTGTGTGTGTGTGGAGAGAGAGAGAGAGGAGGTTTGGGTGGGACAGGAGCTGAAGTTGAAGTAAAACCCGGGCGGTCTCGCCTTGCTGGCGGATGTAGATGTATGTGGCTGCGTCCTGTCCTGTCCTGTCCTGTTCAGTCCTGTCCCGTCCCGTCCCGTCATGCATTGCAAGCGATTGGCGCATGCGCGGGTTTCGTTGGCTCGTCTCGGTTGTCATCTTTTTTCTTCTGCTTCTGATTCTTCTTACGTCTTCACTTCCATCCTCTTCGTCCTCCGCCTCTCCTACTCTTCTTTCTCCTGATCTTTCTCTTCCCTTTTCCTCCTCCTTCTCTTCCCCCTCTTCCTCTTCCTCCTCTTCTTCCTCCTCCTTCTCTTCCCCCTCTTCCTCCTTCTTTTCTTTCTCTTCCTCCGCCTCTCTTCTTCCTCTTCCTCCTTCTCTTCCCCCTCTCCCTCTTTCTCCTCCTCTTCTTCCTACTCCTTCTCTTCTTCCTCTTCCTCCTTCTCTTCCCCCTCTTCCTCCTTCTCTTCTTTCTCTTCCTCCTCCTCTCTTCTTCCTCTTCCTCCTTCTCTTCCCCCTCTTCCTCCTTTTCTTTCTCTTCCTCCGCCTCTCTTCTTTCTCTTCCTGCTTCTCTTCCCCCTCTTCCTCCTTCTTTTCTTTCTCTTCCTCCGCCTCTCTTCTTTCTCTTCCTCCTTCTCTTCCCCCTCTTCCTCCTTCTTTTCTTTCTCTTCCTCCGCCTCTCTTCTTTCTCTTCCTCCTTCTCTTCCCCCTCTTCCTCCTTCTTTTCTTTCTCTTCCTCCGCCTCTCTTCTTTCTCTTCCTCCTTCTCTTCCCCCTCTTCCTCCTTCTTTTCTTTCTCTTCCTCCGCCTCTCTTCTTTCTCTTCCTCCTTCTCTTCCCCCTCTCCCT
>NC_134910.1:15278961-15283961 GCF_041734735.1 Babylonia areolata | reverse complement strand
CTCTCTCTTTCTCTCTCTCCCTCTCTCTCTATCTTTCTCTCCTTCTTTCTCTCTCCACTGTCAGTCTGTCTGTCTGATTCTGTCTGTCTCTCTCTCTCTCTCTGTCTCTCTCTGTCTCCCCCAGCCTGCATTGAGGAGTCAGTGGTGGGTTGTTGGTGGTGAGTGGCTTTCAGTGGTGATGTATTATTCAGGATGTCCATACAAGTGCCTTCCTTCCCATCGGGGCCTGTAGACCTGCCTGCCATGCCTTGGTGTGTTGTGAGGGTAGTCTTGTGTCTGCAGTCATCAACCCCTTGTAGCCTTGCCTTTGTCTTGTCTCCTTTTCTATCTCACTGTCCGTGCATTTCTCTCTTTGTCTGTCTCTGTAGCTCTGTCTCTCTCTGTCTCTGTTTCTCTGTCTCTCTGTCTCTGTTTCTCTGTCTCTCTCTGTTCTCTGTCTCTCAGTTTGCCTGCCTGTCTGTCTGTGTCTGTCTGTCTCTGTGTGTCTGTCTCTGTCTATCTGTCTGTCTTTCTGTCTGTGTGTCTGTCTCTGTCTATCTGTCTGTCTTTCTGTCTGTGTGTCTATTTCTCTGTCTGTGTGTCTGTCTTTTTCCTTCTGTCCATCTCTCTGTCTCTGTCTGTCTGTCTGTCTGTCTGTCTGTCTCTCTCCCCTTCTCTTTCTCTCTACTCTCTGTCTGTCAGTCTGTCTCTATGTCTGCCTGTTTCTCTCTGTCTCTGCCTCTGTCTCTGTCTCTCTCTGTCTCTGTCTCTCTCTGTCTCTGTCTGTCTGTCTGTCTCTCTCTCTAAATTTGTTGGCAAGACTATTTCTGAAAAACTTCACAGCATTGAAACCACCATTGACTTTATACTAAATAGTCAAGCTGATCGTGATGTTAATTTTGTATCCAATCTCGAGGACTCCAAAGTTTCCCTCAAAAATGAACTCAAACACCACATTGACCATAAGGTCGAGTCCTTGCACTCTGCTTTGGACAGTCTTAAAACTATCATATCTGACGTCAGTTCCACAGTAACCAGTCTGAAAAAAGAAAACCAGTCATTAAAAACACAACTGGGAACACTTCATTCAGAATTAAAGCACGTTAAGACTAAAACAACCCCATCTGTTTGTATTTCCACCCAGTGTAATTTCTCTGTCAGTGATGCTTCTGAGACATCTTCAGACCCACAGCCCAATGTTATGTCAGTCTCTGAAGGCCAGTTCTCTGGCCCGTCTCCAGCACTAACTGCAGCATCTGGTAGTGCTTCTAGTGATTCCACGCCACAGGAAGATGATGAAAATGTTTGTCTTGAAAGCACGTCTCAGTCTGTTTCTACAGTTCATCATTCAAACAATGAAACTATACATGTACCTACACAAAACCGATTTGATGTTCTATCAGAATCGAACCAGGATCAAACTGTTAACAAAAGCCAAAATCGAAGAATGTCACACTCCCCTACTAGAGGGAAAAGCATCCCTGAAATCTTAGCACATGCTTCAACACATGACTTAAAAACACCGATTCAAAAACTTACCCCAAAGCAAGTTCTAGGTGAAATAAATATCCCAGCTAAATCCTCCTCGCTACTTATTGGGGACTCTGTCATTAGGTATGTAAACCCTAAGAGGCTACAAACTCACAGTGACCCTCTCTTTAAAGTATGCATTCCTGGAATAACGGTTGATGATCTCGCCGAGTGGTTCAATAATTTAGCAAAACAAGATCAAATACTAACTGTTATTGTGCATGTTGGAATCAATGATTGTTCAGCTGCACCAGTTTCAACCCAGAAATGGTGTGAACTCATTGGCCTGTGCACCAGTTGTTTTCCCTCAGCATATATAGCATTCAGCTCTATTCTCCCTGCCAGAGGTCGTAATCAATTAAACAACACCATTGCACCATCCAACAGAAGTTTGTATTCTGCCTGCACGACCATGCAGGTGGACATGATTGACCACTACAGTGCCTTTGTGACTCAGAACGGGGCACCACGTCAGGCATTGTATAATGATGCCACTCACCCCAGTAGAAGAGGGACGGCCTGCCTTGCCGTCACCTTCAAGAGGGTTCTCCCTCGGTCTGGCCGTACAGAAAACAACAACCGTCCTGAAGACGTGGGGTCCTCACGTCCTTCCTCAGGTCACAGGGATGGAGGGAGATCCCCGCACGTCAGCAGTGAATCAGCTTCCTCACGCTGGTCCCAGCACTCAGACCTTGCAGATGCAGGCTCTCCTCCCTTATTATCCACTGCCCATTTTCCCCCTCTGCCGTCCCGGAGTGACCGGCGTGTCACCTTCAGTGAGACTCGTCCACCTCAGCGAGTCCAGCCCCAGGACCGTACACCTACCGACCGTTTGGCAGATGGTGAAGGGGACGAATTACCTCCCCCTCTAGCCAGACGATCCCATGAAAATGTAAGTTTGTACCCCCCACCACATACCTTTTCATCTTTCCCATATGCCCCTCCTCCTTACCTCTTCCCACGTCCAGTGAGTCCCTACGCCCAGCACCCCAGATGCCCAGACCCATTCCCTTACCCTCCCCTCAATGTCCACAGAGGAGGGTTCTCACAGCCTCAGTACCCAGTCCCAGGTGCCCAAGACTTCACACCTACCCCACAGGGTTCCATCTACGACAATCACAGCTGGCTTCCACCCAGCCCTGTTGGCCAGTGTGCACAACAACTCGTCAACCTGGCATCTCACCTGGTGTACGACCGTGACCGACAGCGACCGATGCCATCGTGGTAGACACGGTGTATTGCTTCGCCAGATCATAGTGCCATCTTGTATTATGTGCAGCTGGTCCATATTGTTGTCATGTAATATGTGGCTGTGGCTATGTTGCTTCTTCATCTTTTGTCTCTATATATGGTACAAATGATCTGGTATACTTAAACCGACCGTAAACTTGCCATTGCTTTAAACATAATGTCATTTAATGCTTTGTTCTATATTTTGTTTCAAGATATTCGTGATAAAACTATGTAAATTATAATTAAAATGCACCACAGTTAGTTGATATGTTCTGTTACTCATTGTCAAATCAGGCCATATTGTATACTCGGATGGGGACGTTTAAACCATGATTGTTAATTTACAGTCTTATTCACGGAAGTTGCGTGGATATATCTAAACAAATTCATTTCAGTTTGATTTGATTTGCACAGATGTAAGTGTGGTATTCTGTATTTCTAATTAGTGTTGTGTCGTAAGTGTTATCTTTGTCTTAAGGGACATTAACTATCTTGCTTTATTCCCTGCGAGCATATTACTTGAACATGGAGAAATGCCCCACTACCCAGAGGTGGTTGACAAAATCTGGATTTAAAATTGGTTATCTGAATACTTGTCATATGTTGAACAAGATGTCAGACATTCCTTCCATTTTATCAAATTCTGGCGATTGTTTTCACACTTTTGGCTTCTCTGAATCACGATTATCTGATTTAGTTTCTGATAATGTTATAGCCGCTCCTGGATACCATCTCATCAGGCGAGATGCCACATTAAAACTAGAAACAGGATTAGTTGCCTATGTTCATCAGTCAGTTAATTATAAACATGTTAGTTGTTTTGATCAATATAGAATAGAGTGTATTTGGTTAGAGATTCATTTCAAAGGGACAAAGCCAATCCTTGTGTGTTTTCTTTACAGAAACCCCGAAGAACGGGTTGAATGGCATGATCGCTTTGAGCTGATGATGGAAGATGCTTTGAACTATTCCACAGAAGTAATTGTGCTAGGTGATTTTAATATAGATTTGTTAAAACCACAGGATAAATGGAGACGCACTTTTGAATCATACAACTTAACACAGATTGTAAATACCCCAACAAGAAAGACGCTGCTCTCAGAAACGTTAATTGATCACATTTATGTAACTAACCCTAGTAGTGTTGTAGAAACATCTGTTCCCGTATTCGGCCTTAGCGATCACTTTCCTGTTTGTGTAACATGGTCAAAGAAAGGAATAAAAATCCCCAGGTGCAGTCACAAGTATATATCGTTCCGCAGCTACAAAAAGTTTGATGCAGAGGGATTTCTGTCAGATTTATGTATGGTTGATTTTTCTAATGTTTACCAGTGTACTGATCCTGATAGTGCTCTTGCAACTTGGTATAGTAACTTTCTTTCTGTCTTTAACAAGCATGCTCCCTTAAGGACTAAACGTGTCAAACATGAAGAAAAGCCTTCTTGGTTAACTGAAGATATTAAATTAGAAATAGAGTATCGTGATCTGTTACTGAAAACTACAGGAAAAGATGATAAATTTAAGAAACAGAGAAACAAAGTAACTGCAATGAAACGGGCTGCCCAAAAGAAATATTTCAGTGACTTGATAATAAATAAAAAGGATTCAAAATCCATCTGGAAAGCTATCAACCAACTGTCGAGGAAAAATTCAACTTCTACTACTGGAAATGAACTATCTCCTGAAATCCTAAATAAACATTTTACTACTATCGCCGAAAGAATTGTTAAGGTTGATAACACACAGTCCAATGACTTGCAGTTACTAAAATGTTTCTGTGATACTAAACACATACAACCTAACCTTTATCTAACATATATTAGCGTACATGACGTGTTCAAGGAATTATCTTCATTAAAACAGTCCAGATCCCGAGGTTTGGATGGTATAGATAGTAAAATATTAAAAATTTCAGCACCTATTATCTCTGAACACATTACATACATATATAACCTCTGCATTGATAAATCCTCCTACCCTCAATCTTTTAAAAATGCTAAAGTGTTCCCTGTCTTTAAAGCTGGTGATCCATCTGACCCTGCTAACTATAGGCCTATATCAATATTATCCACATTATCCAAACCTCTCGAAAAACATATTAAACTTTATCTTCAAGCACATTTCAGCAAATATGATTTATTTCATCCCAATCAAAGTGGCTTTAGAAAAAATCATTCCTGTCACACCGCACTAACAAATCTCGTAGAAGAATGGCATTTAAACATAAACAACGACTTATTTACTGGGTCTGTTTTTAT
>NC_134910.1:15268961-15271461 GCF_041734735.1 Babylonia areolata | reverse complement strand
GGTGGTTGGGGAGAAGGTGGTATTTCGGGTTGTGGGGTGTGTGTACCAAACAAAGACAGCAACTCAACACGGTTCATGATAAAATCATCTTTAACGGGATATGATAAAGATGTGTGTGTTGGAGTGGTTTACATCCCTCCTGAAGGATCAGTGTATAGTAGTGTTGATATGTTTGATGATGTTGAAAACATGCTCTTTGATATACAAAGTAAATATGATTGTTATATTCTGTTAGCAGGTGACTTTAATGCTTATACAAAAAATTTGAAAGATTTTATTGATCAACATCAGAGTGACAGTAAAGGTCCATTCCATGATTTGATCAATGTTTTAGATGAGCAGTTATATCCAATTAAGTGTAGACATAATCAAGATAATCGTCGACCAAACAACTGTGGGTATAGATTGATTGACTTGTGTAAATCGTCTTCATTGTATATTCTTAATGGAAGAGCAGGGAGAGATGATGGAATCGGAATGTTTACTAGTAATGGCTGTACTGTGGTTGACTACATGATTGGATCCCCCTTTTTGTTCACAAAAATAACAGATTTTACTATTTCCCCTTTTGATGCTTTATTATCTGATGTGCACAGCCCGTTGATCTTGTCTCTGGCTACTGAGTGTCACATATTGAACCATAAAAATCATACTGATACGGCTGTCATACCGTGTCATAAAAAATGTGCCACATCAAATTTAACAGGTCAGAATGAAATGATACGAAAATGGGAACACGAAAAGGCTGCTTCTTTTCAAGAAAATTTGTCTAACGCTGAGCTTACACACTTAAATGACGCAATCGATGCTGATGATATTGACGTCATAAATGATAAACTCGCAAACATTCTGATTCAGACGGCAAAAGATACTCTCGGGACATATCAAATTCGTACTTCTAAGACAAAACACAGAGATAGTCGCAGCTGGTTTGATTCCACATGCAAACGAAGCCGATCAGAGTATTTTAAAGCTAAACACAGAGTAAAAAAAAAGAAATTCTAGTAAAAATAGAGACACGCTCGAAAGAGTCAGCAAAAGTTGCAAGTCCGTTTTAAAGAAAGCAGAAAAGACGTGGAGAAAAAAATGGCACAGAGAACTACGAAGTTTACGCAAAAGCAATTCAAGGGAACTATGGAATAGAATTAAAAAGAAAAAGAAAACATCTTGTCCCATAAACTTAGAAGACATGTTTCACCATTTCAGCAACCTTAACGTTAATGATAATGAACATATTGACAGTACAACGGCAATGCACATTATCAATTTAGAGGATAATGATGATATTTTAAATGCATGTATTACTGAAGATGAAATTACTTCAGCCATCAAAAGACTGAAGAATGGCAAAAGTGCCGGTGAAGACATGATTCGTAATGAATATATCATCAACAGCGTTCCTTTGCTGACAGAAACATTCTGTAAATTATTTAACAAGATACTGGACGAAGGTGTTGTACCAGAAAAATGGGTATCCGGCTTGATATTGCCATCGTATAAAGGCAAAGGTGATACACTTGACTGTGATAATTATAGGGGGATAACTTTGCTCAGCTGTGTTGGAAAACTATTCACTACAGTGTTAAATGCTAGACTGACTGATTATATCAATACAAACAATATACTTTCAGGAGCCCAAGCAGGATTTAGACAGTCCCATTCTACATTAGATCAAATGTTTGTTTTGAAATCACTTATTGATATTTTCTCCATGAAAAAGAAGAAACTTTACTGTGCTTTTGTTGATTTTAAAAAAGCCTTTGATTCAGCTTTGAGAAGTGGGTTATGGCAAAAACTTGTTCATGAAGGCGTGAATGGTAAAATTTTGCGTGTCATAATGAACATGTATGATAGAATTAAGTCATGTGTGTTTTTAAATGGTGAAAAATCTGATTTCTTTAGCATTTGTAAGGGTGTACGACAAGGAGAAAATCTCTCGCCTTTGCTTTTTTCTCTGTATCTCAATGATTTAGAGTTGTATTTGACAGCACAAGAGTCCATCTGTTGATCTTTTATTGAATGTTAACATTTCAGAGTTAGATAATTACATGCGATTATTTGTACTGCTGTATGCAGATGACACAATTTTACTTTCAGAGACGAAAGAAGGATTACAGCAGTCCCTCAATGTTTTTCACAAATATTGTTTAGAATGGAAACTAGTGGTCAATGTAAAGAAAACTAAAGTGATGATATTTAATTCTACAAACAAGCTAAAGCCTGTTTTTAAGTTTGGTGATGCATGTTTGGATGTTGTTGATTCTTTTAAATATCTTGGCATCGAATTTAGTAGAAACGGAACTTTTTATAAAGCTAAAAAAATGATTTATGAACAGGGCCAAAAAGCTATGTTTTCCTTACTTCAGTCAGCCAGAAATCAAGATGTACCTTTACATATCATTCTGGACATGTACCAGTCTATGATTGTTCCTATTCTGTTGTATGGTGCAGAAATATGGGGTTATGAAAATGTAGATATGCTTGAAAAATTAGAATTGAA
>NC_134910.1:15256461-15263961 GCF_041734735.1 Babylonia areolata | reverse complement strand
TATATATATATACACATAATTTATGCACCTATCACGGTGCACTTCTTCCACAGAATTTTGCTTGAGGACAACCTAATTTTCGTTGCCGTGGGTTCTTTTCTCATTGTGCCAAGTGCGTGCTGCACAGACGGGACTTCGGTTTATCGTCTGATCAGAATGAACTCGACGCTGGGTTTTATTTTACCAGTCAAACATGGGAGGAAAGGCGAGAGAGCGGGATTCGAACCCCTACACGGTCCTCACGGACACTGTATTGATAGATAAGTGTCTTAACCATTCTGCCACGTTCGCTCTCCATATCGAAGATAAAGACGAACAGTAGGCAAAGAGATAAGAAGAAGAAGATTGATTGATTGATTGAATCTTTAATGGGTAAAGAATTAGGCACAGTAAAGGCCTTTTTACAATTCTGCCCATTTAACGACATAAAAAATAAAGAACGAACGACACAAAACATAAAAATAAAGAAATAAACTGAAATAAAATAAAATAATAAGAACGACGAATAAGAATAGGAACTTGAATAGTCTATTAAAGGTAACAAAGCGATGAAAAACTGGAACAATTGGTACATTACATGTACATAGGTACTTACACACACACACACACACACACACACACACACACACACACACACACACACACACACACACACACACACACACACACACACACACACACACACAAAATTATAAAACAAGCAACAAAGACATACGTACACATTCACGCCCACACACTCAAACACACACAAACACACACACGCACTTACTGTTCACACATACACATACATTCAATTTTTCATTCATCAGACAAAGTCTGTCTGTCTGTCTGTCTATGTCTGTGTTTGCAGAAGAAGAAGAAGAAGAAGAAGAAGAAGAAAAACACCCCACACACTCACCTTGATCCGTATCTGTATGACAGTCAGTCGTGTCCGACAATGACCATCAGAACAGCAGAGGAGGTAACTGCTGCCCATACCATCTGGGCTAGAATTTGATAACAGTGGAGAGTGTCTTGCCCAAGTTATACATCCCCACTCTCTCTCGGCCAAGAGGGTTTTAGGACAGTCGGCGTTGGGATGGTTCCCAAAAGACCAACTAGCCCCCCAAGTCCGCAACACTAAGAGCCAGTGCAATCATGCCTCCTAGTTTGAGAGTCATCGTCCTTCACAAAAGACTAAGCTGTAAATGACTTTCCATTGCAATGGAGAAACTATTGATCATACAGCTCTCACTTTGCTGTTGGCCCAAGCTGTAAGCCTATGTCAATCTGTGATATATCCGTATCTATATGTCTGATAAATTAGCAAGGGTAAATCATCCACACGTTTTATCAACAAGCTATTGTACTTTTAAGATTGTAGCCGTGTACTCTGTTCCAGATACATCTGGGAGCCAGTAAGTTGAGTTCTGTCTGTCTGTCTGTCTGCTTCTTTTTCGGTTTCTCTGTATCTGATGTTTCTCTGTTTGTTTGTTCTTTTCCTCTCTGTTCCTGTGTGTCTCTGTCTGCCTGTTGTTTGGTCTGTCTGTCTGTCTGTCTGTCTCTCTGTCTATGTCTGTGTCTGTCTGTGTGTCTGTTGTTTGGTCGGTCTATATGTCTGTCTGTCTAATTCTGTCTATTTCTGTATCTGTCTGTCTGTCGTATGGTCGGTCTCTCTGTCTGTCTCTCTATCTCTCTGTCTCTGTCTCTGTCTCTCCCTCTGTGTGTGTGTTGAATTTAACTTTGGTCTGGAATATGCAGAGGCAAAGTAAAAAAAAAAAAAAAAAAAGACAAAAAAAGACAGTGCATAGTTTGCAAAACAGATTAGATTATGTGCATTCGTGCGTGATTCCTCTGTCTGTGTCTCTGTTTGCCCGTTTGTCTGTCTGTCCGTCTGTTTGTTCATCATCTTTATTCCCCTCCCTTCTCTCTCCCCTCTTTCTCTCCCTCACTATCTCTCTCTATGTGTTTCTGTCTGTCTCTCTGATTGTTTGTCTCTGTGCATCTCTGTCTCTGTCTGCCTGTCTCTACTCTCTGTTGCACACTCTTGTCTCTCTCTCTCTCTGCCTCTGTCTGTTCGTCTGTCTGTCTGTCTGTCTGTCTCTGTCTCTCTCTCTCTCTCCTTCTCTCTTTCTCTTTCTATCTCCCTTCCTATTTCTGTCTCTCTGTTTCTCTATGTCCCCCCCTCTCTCTCTCTCTCGCTCTGTGTGTGTGTGTGTGTGTGTGTGTGTGTGTGTGTGTGTGTGTGTGTGTGTATGTGTTTACTTTAACTCTTGTCTGGAATATGCAGAGGCCAAGTTTTAAAAAAAGAAAGTGCATGGATTGAGAAGCAGATTTGGTGATATGCGATCGTGTGTGATTCCTCTGTCTTTGTCTCTGTTTGCCTGTAGGTCTGTCTGTCTGTCTGTCTGTCTGTCTGTCTATTTGTTCATCATCTTTCTTCCCCTCCCCTTTCTCTCCCCTCTCTCTCCCTCACTCTATCTCTCTCCGTGTCGCCTCTCTGTCTCTGTCTCTGTCTCTGTAATTGTTTGTCTCTGTGCATCTCCATCTCTTGTCTGTCTGTTTCCTTCTCTCTATCTCGCTCTTTCTTACTCTGTTTCCGTCTGTCTGTCTGTCTGTCTCTCTCTCTCTCTGCGTGTCTCTCTCTGTTCGCTGTCTGTCTCTCTGCCCCCTCCCCTCTCCCCTTCTCTCTCTCTCTCTCTCTCTCTCTCTCTCTCTTTCTCTGTATCTCTCTCTGTTCGCTGTCTGTCTCTCTGCCCCCTTCTCTCTCTCTCTCTCTCTCTCTGTATCTCTCTCTGTTCGCTGTCTGTCTCTCTGCCCCCTTCTCTCTCTCTCTCTATCTCTCTCTCTATCTCTCTCTTTCTCTGTATCTCTCTCTGTTTGCTGTCTGTCTCTCTGCCCCCTTCTCTCTCTCTCTCTCTCTCTCTCTCTCTATCTCTCTCTTTCTATCTCTCTCTGTTCGCTGTCTGTCTCTCTGCCCCCCTTCTCTCTCTCTCTCTCTCTATCTCTCTCTCTTTCTCTGTATCTCTCTCTGTTCGCTGTCTGTCTCTCTGCCCCCTTCTCTCTCTCTCTCTCTCTCTCTATCTCTGTATCTCTCTCTGTTCGCTGTCTGTCTCTCTGCCCCCTTCTCTCTCTCTCTCTCTCTCTATCTCTCTCTATCTCTCTCTTTCTCTGTATCTCTCTCTGTTCCCTGTCTGTCTCTCTGCCCCCTTCTCTCTCTCTCTCTCTCTCTCTCTCTATCTCTCTCTTTCTCTGTATCTCTCTCTGTTCGCTGTCTGTCTCTCTGCCCCCCCTCTCTCTCTCTCTCTCTCTCTCTATCTCTCTCTTTCTCTGTATCTCTCTCTGTTCGCTGTCTGTCTCTCTGCCCCCTTCTCTCTCTCTCTCTCTCTCTCTCTATCTCTCTCTCTTTCTCTGTATCTCTCTCTGTTCGCTGTCTGTCTCTCTGCCCCCTTCTCTCTCTCTCTCTCTCTCTCTCTCTCTCTCTCTTTCTCTGTATCTCTCTCTGTTCGCTGTCTGTCTCTCTGCCCCCTTCTCTCTCTCTCTCTCTCTCTCTCTCTCTCTCTCTCTCTCTCTTTCTCTGTATCTCTCTCTGTTCGCTGTCTGTCTCTCTGCCCCCTTCTCTCTCTCTCTCTCTCTCTCTCTTTCTCTGTATCTCTCTCTGTTCGCTGTCTGTCTCTCTGCCCCCTTCTCTCTCTCTCTCTCTCTATCTCTCTCTTTCTCTGTATCTCTCTCTGTTCGCTGTCTGTCTCTCTGCCCCTCCCCTCTCCCCTTTTCTCTCTCTCTCTCTTTCTCTGTATCTATCTGTTCTCTGTGTGTGTCTCTCTCTGTCTCTATCTCTCTCCCTCCCCCCAACCCTCCCTCCCTCTGCCCCACCCCCCCCACCCCCCGCACCCCTCCCCCACCTCTCTCTCTCTCTTTCTCTCTCTCTGATTCTTACCAGTACCTTTTACCCAATTCTGTTTGATCTGCTCACGATATTCCCTTCACCTCACCCACTGACAGCTGTAAGATGAAGGAGAAAGTCGTTGGACCTTAGGTATTATGTCTTTCATGGAGACTGGAGGTGGGGGGCGGGGTAGGGGTGAGATTGTGGGTAGGGGGACGACACTAAAATAATGGTTAATTAACTCACTCAGTACGGCCAGTCCTCTCTTCTCCTCTACACAGACCCCTCGGATGTCCAGAGGGTGTCTGAATGACCCAACCTTTAGCTTCCGTCGTCAGAATTGTGGTATTCTCTGTCAACAATCACCTCTTCAGTATAAGAGCCTTCTGCTTGCAATATTTTGATGATGGTAATTGGGGTGAAACGCTGTTAACGTCTTCCCTTTCGCCGTTCGTATGGTGAGAGTTTTAATGGTTAGGGTCTCTGCTGGTGCTGGGGGTGGTGGTGGTGGTGGTGGTAGGTGCTAGGTGTTGAGTGACACAGTCTCAGTTCCAACAAAAGTGAAGATAGAGGGAGAGAAGGAAGGAAGGAAGGAAGGAAGGAAGGAAGGAAAGAAGGAAGGAAGGAAGGAAGGAAGGAAGGAAGGAAGGAAGGAAGGGAGATGTCAAAACATGGTCCTGGTGACATGGACATATCAAGGGCGGAAAGTTTAAAACATTGAAACGTCAGCCAAACGTCTCTGTGTCTCTGTGTCTCTGTCTCTCTGTCTCTGACTCCCTGTCTTCCCTGTGTCTGTGTCATTTCTGTCTCTCTGTCTCTCTTCTTTCTCTTTCTTTCTCTTTCTATCTCCCTCTCTCTCTCTCGCTCTGTCTTTCTTCGCTCTCTCGATCTTTGTCTCTTTCTATGTCTGTCTGTCTCTGTCTGTCTGTCTTTCTCTCTCTCTCTCTCTTTCTTTCTCTTTCTATCTCCCTCTCTCTCTCTCGCTCTGTCTTTCTTCGCTCTCTCGATCTTTGTCTCTTTCTATGTCTGTCTGTCTCTGTCTGTCTGTCTCTCTTCTCTCTCTCTCTCTCTTTCTCTTTCTATCTCCCTCTGTCTCTCTCGCTCTGTCTCTCTTCGCTCTCTCGATCTTTGTCTCTTTCTGTCTCTGTCTCTCTGTCTGTCTGTCTGTGTCTCTGTCTGTCTCTCTTCTCTCTCTCTCTTTCTTTTTCTTTCTATCTCCCTCTCACACCCTGTCTCTCTTCGCTCTCTCGATCTTAGTCAATTTCTGTCTCTGTATCTCTGTCTCTTCTCTCTCTCTCTTTCTTTCTCTTTCTATCTCCCCCTCTCTCCCTCTTCGCTCTGTCTCTCTTCGCTCTCTCGATATTTGTCTCTTTCTCTCTCTGTCTCCCTCTGTCTCTCTCGCTCTGTCTCTCTTCGCTCTCTCGATCTTTTGTCTCTTTCTATCTCTGTCTCCCTGTCTGTCTGTCTGTGTGTCTCTCTCTCTCTTCTCTCTCTTTCTTTCTCTATCTCCCTCTCTCTCACTCTCTCTGTCTCTCTTCGCTCTCTCGATCTTCTTCTCTTTTTGTCTATGTCTGTCTGTCTCTGCCTCTGTCTGTCTGTCTCTCTTTCTTTCTCTTTCTATCTCCCTCTGTCTCCCTCGCTCTGTCTCTCTTCGCTCTCTCGATCTTTGTCTCTTTCTGTCTCTCTCTTCTCTTTCTCTCTCTCTCCTCTCTCTTTCTTTCTCTTTCTATCTCCCCCTCTCTCCCTCGCTCTGTCTCTCTTCGCTCTCTCGATCTTTGTCTCTTTCTGTCTCTGTCTCTCTGTCTCTTCTGTCTCTCTCTCTTTCTTTCTCTTTCTATCTCCCCCTCTCTCCCTCTCTCTCTCTTCGCTCCGTCTCTCTTCGCTCTCTCGATATTTGTCTCTTTCTCTCTCTGTCTGTTTCTCTCTGTCTCTCTCTTCTCTCTCTTTTTGTCTCTTTCTTTCTCTTTCTACCCCCTCCTCTCTCACTCTCTCTGTCTCTCTCTGCGCTCTCTCGATCTTTTGTCTCTTTCTATCTCTGTCTCCCTGTCTGTCTGTCTGTGTCTCTCTCTCTCTCTTCTCTCTCTTTCTTTCTCTATCTCCCTCTCTCTCACTCTCTCTGTCTCTCTTCACTCTCTCGATCTTTGTCTCTTTCTGTCTATGTTTCTCTGTCTGCCTGTCTGTCTCTGTCTCTCGCTCTCTCTCTTCTCTCTCTCTTTCTCTTTCTATCTCCCCCTCTCTCACTCTCTCTGTCTCTCTTCGCTCTCTCGATCTTTGTCTCTTTCTGTCTATGTCTCTCTGTCTGTCTGTCTGTGTCTCTGTCTCTCTTCTCTCTCTCTTTCTTTCTCTTTCTATCTCCCTCTCTCTCACTCTCTCTGTCTCTCTTCGCTCTCTCGATCTTCTTCTCTTTTTGTCTATGTCTGTCTTATTGTCTGTCTGTCTCTGCCTCTGTCTGTCTGTCTCTCTTTCTTTCTCTTTCTATCTCCCTCTGTCTCTCTCGCTCTGTCTCTCTTCGCTCTCTCGATCTTTGTCTCTTTCTGTCTCTGTCTGCCTCTGTCTGTCTGTCTGTGTCTCTGTCTCTCTCTTCTCTCTCTCTTTCTTTCTCTTTCTTTCTCCATCTCTCTCCCTCGCTCTGTCTCTCTTCGCTCTCTCGATCTTTGTCTCTTTCTGTCTCTGTCTCTCTGTCTCTTCTGTCTCTCTCTCTCTTTCTTTCTCTTTCTATCTCCCTCTCTCTCACTCTCTCTGTCTCTCTTCGCTCTCTCGATCTTTGTCTCTTTCTGTCTCTGTCTGCCTCTGTCTGTCTGTCTCTCTTTCTTTCTCTTTCTATCTCCCTCTGTCTCTCTCGCTCTGTCTCTCTTCGCTCTCTCGATCTTTGTCTCTTTCTGTCTATGTCTCTCTGTCTGTCTGTCTCTGTCTCTCTTCTCTCTCTCTGTCTCTTTCTTTCTCTTTCTATCCCCCCCTTCTCTCTCGCTCTGTCTCTCTTCGCTCTCTCGATCTTTGTCTCTTTCTGTCTCTGTCTGTCTCTGTCTGTCTGTCTCTCTTCTCTCTCTCTCTTTCTTTTTCTTTCTATCTCCCTCTCACACCCTGTCTCTCTTCGCTCTCTCGATCTTAGTCAATTTCTGTCTCTGTCTCTCTGTCTCTTCTGTCTCTCTCTCTTTCTTTCTCTTTCTGTCTCCCTCTCTCTCACTCTCTCTGTCTCTCTTCTCTTAGAGAAATATTATGTACAACAGGTTTTAATTTGGTGTGGTTGCAACAGGGTGTTGGTGATGTGAAAGGATTTCTTATTACTTTCAAGCAAAGACTTATAGATATCTTCATTCAAGAATGGTCGGGTACTATTAGTGATAGAGACAGATATTCATGCTACAGATCATTCAAAGTTGTATTTGAAAAAGAAAAATACATAACAAATGCTGATGAATATTGTTTCAGAGTGGCGTTGTCTCAGGCCCGATTTAATGTGCTTCCTTCAAATAACAATGTTAATAGGTACACTGAAAATGATGTTTTAAAGCATTGTCCTTTTTGCCAAGGTGAACTAGAAGATGAATACCATTTGTTGTTTGTTTGTTCTGTATATAATGATTTACGGACAAAATTTCTTCAAGACTGTTTAAACATGTATCTTAGTTCACTTC
>NC_134910.1:15238961-15248961 GCF_041734735.1 Babylonia areolata | reverse complement strand
TGCAAATACTTTGTCAGTTGACACCAAATTAGGCATAGAAATAGGAAAAATTCAGTTCTTTCCAGTCATCTTGTTTAAAACAATATTGCACCTCTGGGATGGGCAAAAAAAAAAAAAGAAAAAAAAAAAGAAGCCTAATTATATGCAAACTGCATTTACTGTTATATTTATAATTTTTGTATTCTCTAAACTTGGCACTTTGATCTGATATTCTGACACAACAACAAGAGCAGTCATTATTATCATTTTTTGTTCAAACGGGAACTTCTTTTGCTAAGCATGGAATTTTTATGTATTTTGCAAACGTTTTGGTGCAGATAGTAAAAAAGGGAAATTACTCTGTAATTAATGGAAGGGGACTTAATTTATCACAAGTGAGTCTTGAAGGCCTTGCCTCTCTTGTTCTTGTTGGAAGAGGCTTTCTGTGTAATCTATTTCATGCGGCCAAGACAATTTGGTTAAACTTAACAGTAATGTTCCAAAGATTCGCAACGTAGTCTGATCTATCATGAGGTTTAATACCAGAAAAATACTGTCTTCATTTGTGTTGTGTTTCAAAGAGTATGTATTCTGTTTCTGATAGTTATGTTGTTTTAATTGTTTATGTTTAATCTTGGTGTAAAATACTATTGCTGATATATAATATCATCCATGCCCCAAAAGGGGTGAACGGATTAAACATTCTTGATTCTTGTGTGTGTGTGTGTGTGTGTGTGTGTGTGTGTGTGTGTGTGTGTGTGTGTGTGTGTGTGTGTGTGTGTGAGTGTGTGAGTGTGTGTGTGTGACAAAAGGCTACGCGCGTGTGTGTGTATATATATATACATATGTGTGTGTGTGTGTCTGTGTGTGTGTGTTAGTGTGTTTGTGTGTGCGACAGTGTACATATGTGTGTGTTTGCATATGCGCTGGCACGCGTCCCTTGCATGTATGAGTATGCGTGTGTGCATGTGACTGTGAGCGCGTTCGCACAAGCGCGAGTGTTTGTGTGTGCGCGTGCATGTATCTATGTGTGTATGCTTACCAGAACACGCGTGTGAGCGCGCATGTGTGTGTGTGTGAATGCGTGTGCGTGCATGTGCGCTGGCACGTGTTCCTGCGTGTGTGAGTGTGTATTAGCGTATGCGTGTGCGCGCGAGTGCGTGCGTTTTTGTGTGCGCACGCATATAATTTTATCTTCATGTGTGTCTGTTCTTGCGCGCGTGCTTGTGTGTGTGTGTGTGAGTGTGTGTGTGTGTGTGTGTGTGTGTGTGTGTGTGTGTGTGTGTGTTCTTTTGTAAGAAAGTGATCGCGGAACATTCTTATTCTTTCCCTGTCATTGTTCCTCTCTCTCTCTCTCTTCCCCCTCTATCTCTCCCCCTTCTCTCTCCTCCTATCTCCCTCCCACCCTCTCTTTCTCTCCGTCTCTCCATCCCCCCCTCCTCTCTCTCTCCCACCCTCTCTCTTTCTCCCTCTCCTCCTCTTTCTCCTCCTCTCTCTACCCTCTCTCTCTATCTCCCCCTTCTCTCTCCACTCTCTCTCTTTCTTCCCCCATCTCCCTCTCCCCCCCCCCCCCCCTCTATCTCCTCCCCTCTCCACCCCCCCCCTCCCCCATCTTTCTCCCTTACCGTACACATGGCCCGCAGCGTGCAAACTTGGTGAAAGAAAAATGCTAGCCACGTGCTCGAGCGTGTTTGCTTTGGAAAGCGCCGTATTGTTATAATGATGACGATGATGCTGTCATATTGTTCCAGTTAGTTCTTGGAACAATATGAACCACCGACCGGCCGCCGTGGCGAAGTGGTTAGCGTCGCCGAATGGAGGCGACTGGGAATGGCGTGAGTTCAAAACCCGGTATTTTATTTTCCTGTGCGTGGCTAATGCATTTGCTCATATTTTAGCACTGTATCCACCTGTAAAAATAATAAACTTTGAATTTTCTTCTTTTTTTCTTTTTTTTCTTTTCTTCTTTTCTTTCTTTCAAAATATGCTGTGTATTTTCTTCTTTTTCTAAAAAAAAAAAAAAAAAAAAAAGGAAAAAAAATAAAAAAAAAGGAAAAAAAATAAAATAAAAAAATCAAAAAAATCCGAGTTTGGAATTAACATGGAAGTATTGATAATTATATTCTCCAATCATTTTCCTTCAAGAAAACATTTTGAAGTAGATCCAAACGTGGAGGAGGAATTTTGTTTAATGTCCCGTCACACATATCGGTGATTGAAGACATTTTGTTAAAGTATTTATGAATACATCTGAGTATTATCGGTTAGAAGGGGTGGGAGATGTGGATGAATGGAGGGTTGGGGAAAACTGGGCAAATGAGGGTAAAAATGTAGGTGAAATATGGAAAAAAAACAAACAAAAAACCCCCCAACCTCTAAATACAGTTACAGGAAATTACTTAAAGGACTTCGTAAAAGAGAAGTCGTTAAACTGACAAGCGAAATAACTGATAATGAATGCAAAAAGTCAAAAACATCAACGTTCTCAGTCACTTGTGAAGACACACTTTCGTGTACAAAAGGCTTCATCAAGCTACAGTGAAAAATTATATGCTCCCGTCACACATATCAGGTTACTAAAGCATATGCACTTGACATTAGAACAATACTTGGTCCGTAATGAATTTGATAACAGTCTGAGAGCTAAACTCAGAATTGGTCTGCGAATCGGACCAAAGTCTGAGAGAGTCAACTGACGAGGTTTTAGACTTGAATTCAAGCACCTATAAAAGTCTCTTTCTAGTATATTGCTTATTTCCTTGTATGACAATGGGCAATATACTTTTATACTATCTATATGATTTTTTGCTCCCCTTTTTGCTGCCCTGTCTGCTTGGTCGTTATAAAGGAATCCAGTGTGGGATGGTATCCAACAAAAATCAACATTTGTACCATTCACAAATAGGGAGTGCAATAAATACCAAATTTCAAACAATAAATCTTCTCTTTGATTATTCTCAAAAAGGAGCAAACTTTTTTAAAACAGATTGAGAATCAACACAAAATAGGATATTACTTACTATGATTGGTATATCAACAAGATGCAAACGTGGGGATAGCTTTGAGATAGTCTTTCGTGGTCAGGCGGCCGGAGGCTCTAAGCACCATAATCTGAATTTGATTTCAAGAAAGCATATACTTTTGCATACTTTTGAACATAATTTGAATTTTTTGGTGATTTTTCTAAGAGGATGTGATCGTTTTGCAAAAAAAAAAAAAAAAAAAAAGACAAATAATTCCGGAAGTGAAAGGGTTAACTCAGAGTTGAGTACGCTGTGAGCACAAAACGGGAAAGATTGGAACCACCCACCCACACAGACACACACAGACACAGACACATAAACAAACAGATACAGAAACACACACACACACACACACACACACACACACACACACACACACAGACACACACAGACGCACACACACACACAGAAACACACAGACACAGACACACACACACACACACACACACACACACACACACACATACACACACACACACACACACACACATAGACACACACACACACACAGAAGAGCGGTCGGCCACTTCACGGAGGAGGCTGTGTCTTTGGGAGCCGTCACTCAAAATCCCTGACCAGCACTGCAGGTGCCTGTATCTCTCGAACCTGATCGAAGTCTGAGGAAAGAAATATCCTGAGATAAGTTAAGCCACTCAACCTTTTCCCTCAGCAGTAAGTTCAATTGTGGCAGGTCCACTTCCTTTGCGTTAGCTGCGCTTGACCATGTATGTATACATATGTATGTGTACATAACTACATGCATGTATATGAATGTGTATTGTGTGTGCATGCGTTTATGTAAGTTTGTGCCTGCCTATGTGTGCGTATGTGTTAGGGTAGCTGTTAGATACACATGTATTGTTAAAATGTATGTATGCAGTGTGTGTGTGTGTGTGTGTGTGTGTGTGTGTGTGTGTGTGTGTGTGTGTGTGTAGTCATATTTTGGTGTGTGTATGTAACATAGATGTAATGTTTTATGTTAACAAAGCGTTTTTGTAAAGCACCTACAGCAGATTTCTGGATAGTGTGCTATGTAAGCAGCCATTATTATTATTATTATTATTTAAGTCGGGATTGGGTGTTTGGAAGGAAGCGTGCAGTGTAATTATGATGATACATCCTAATAAAGTGATGGTCTAGAAGTAACGCGTCCGCCTAGGAAACGAGAGAATCTGACCGCACTACCTTGAGTGGTGGTCTGGGCGCTAGTCATTTGGATGAGGCGATAAACCAAGGTCCCGTGTGCAGCATGCATTTAGCGCACGTAAAAGAACCCGTGTCAACAAAAGGGTTGTCCCTGGCAAAAATCCGAAGAAAAATCCACTTCGACAGGAAAACAAATTTAAAAAAAAGAAGCAAAAAACAAAAACAAAAACAAAAAAAAACCCAAAAAATTACAGGCAGGAAAAAAATACCAAAAAAAGGGTAAAAAAAAAATGGGGGGTGGCGCTCTCAGTGTAGCGACGCGCTCTCCCTGGGGAGAACAGCCTGAATTTCACACAGAGAAATCTGTTGTAAAAAAAAAAAAAAAGAAAAAAAAGTACAATACAATACAAGAATATAATGTTATAATATACAGGCCTTTAAAACAAGATGTCTGCCTTACAAACACATCAGTTGCAGGTGTTTCTTAAATGTGTGAATGTAGAGTAAGTAACGACATTGAATGTATGTCTCAAAGAACTGTTCAGGTATGCGATGTATTTCATTTCTGCGAGGTTTTTTGTTGTTTTTGTTGGTGGTGGTGTTGTTTTTGTTCTTTCTATGTTGGATAAACAGTCAAATTCAGATTTTATTCGCATTGGTCATATTTATCATTCATTTGCTTGCTTGTTTGTTCACCTATTTGGTGTTTTTTTGTCTATGTTTCACGTTTCTTTTTCTCCTTTTTTTATGTGCTAAGAAATAGAAATACACCTGTACGTCAGTTGTCGCTGTTGTACACTGCAATTGCTTGATGTGCTAATGATGTAATTCTTCTACGGTGATATCTTTGAACTGTGCAAAATTCTGATAGTAGTGATGATGATTTGTATTTTGTATTTTTTTATATATTTTTTTTTATCACAACAGATTTCTCTGTGTGAAATTCGGGCTGCTCTCCCCAGGGAAAGCGCGTCGCTACACTACAGCGCCACCCCCCCCTTTTTTTTCCCCTCTGCGTGCAGTTTTATTTGTTTTTCCTATCGAAGTGAATTTTTCTACAAAATTTTGCCAGGAACAACCCTTTTTGTTGCCGTGGGTTCTTTTACGTGTGCTGAGTGCATGCTGCACACGGGACCTCGGTTTATCGTCTCATCCGAATGACTAGCGTCCAGACCACCACTCAAGGTCCAGTGGAGGGGGATAAAATATCGGCAGCTGAGCCGTGATTCGAACCAGCGCGCTCAGATTCTCTCGCTTCCAATGCGGACGCGTTACCTCTAGGCCATCACTCCACGTGATGATGATGTTTCAGTAAAGAGAATATAACCTTCAATGCAAGGGGATGAAACCACACGAAATAAATGAATAACAATAAAAACAATAGTATAACATTGCCCCGTAGTCCCCAGGTGTCAAAACAGAGCTCCACAAAGGCATCCTCTTACTCATTCATCATCAAAATTAATACGAAAACCCCCCCCAAAAAAACAATGTCCCAAATCGTATTCAAGATACAGTATATACTTTGTAAGAGAAACAGTTTGCACTTTCGCTGATTATATCTATCTATCTATCTATCTATCTATCTATCTATCTATCTATCTATCTATATATATATATATGTGTGTGTGTGTGTGTGTGTGTGTGTGTGTGTGTTTGTTTGTTTGTTTGTTCAACAGAACGACACAAATTTTTACCATGCTCTTAAAGTCCAGCAAGAATATTTATCCATAATGAGTATATGCTTAACACATTAAAGCTCTTGTTATCCACGTTGTGTCATGCCTAGTAATGCAGATTGTATATTCCCAAAGTAAGATGAATACAACAAAAACAAAAACAAAAAAAAAGGGAGGGGGTGGGGGGGGGGACGGGAGGGGGGGGGGACCCAGACAGACTGACAAAGCGAAAAGATAAGAAAGACACAGACAGACAGAGACGGAAGAAAGGGAGACAGACATAAACAGGGAAACATAGAGATAAGGGTGCGGATTATTTGTTCAAGAAACTTTGCCGTTGCCCCCAGAAGAAGGGATGTATACAGGCAACATGATCACTGAACAAAGCATACAGAGAGAAAGAGAGGGCGAAGGAGACAAAGAGACACACAGAGAGACACAGTGAGAGAGAGAGAGAGAGGGAGGGAGAGAGATAGAGACAGACAGACAGAGAGACACAGAGAGAGACACTGAGAGAGAGAGACAGAGACAGAGACACAGGCACAGAGAGAGACACTAAGAGAGAGACAGTGAGAGAGAGAGAGAGGGGGGGAAGAGATAGAGAGACAGACAGAGAGACACAGAGAGAGAGCGAGAGAGAGCGAGAGAGAGAGAGAGAGACAGAGACAGAGACACAGAGAGAGGCACAGAGAGACACAGTGAGAGAGAGAGAGAGAGAGAGGGGAGGGAGGGAGAGAGATAGAGACAGATAGACAGACAGAGAGACACAGAGACACAGAGAGAGACACTGAGAGAGAGCGAGAGAGAGAGAGAGAGAGAGAGACAGAGACTCAGAGAGAGGCACAGAGAGACACTGAGAGAGACACAGTGAGAGAGAGCGAGAAAGAGAGAGAGACAGAGACAGAGAGACAAAGAGAGAGAGAGACTCACACAGAGACACAGGGAGAGACACTGAGAGAGAGCGAGAGAGAGACGGAGACAGAAAGAGACAGAGACACTGAGAGAGAGAGAATATAGAAGCAATATAGCATATATAACATAAGTGTTATTAAAATAAAATAAAACACACACAAAAAAAAAACACCGAACACACCCTGCATTTATAAAGAGGTTCTTAACTTATTTTGTGAAGAATGTAGATATAGCAGCAAAAGGGTACAACATCTCTGGAGGTGAAACTAGCTCGTTGCTTATAGTTCTCGATATATAACCGTTCCCAGTTCCAAGCAGGGTCTCAAGTTGCGCTTCTTATCAGATGTTGCCTCGTCCTCACTTTCACAATAGCAGAAACTCGACCTCTCTCTTCCCTCTCAAACCGGTGTCACCAGAAAAAAAGAACCTACCCCCTCTACCCCTATGCCTTTTTTTTTTTTTTTACCCACTGGGCTATTTTATTCTTAACTATGCTTGCGTAGTGAGAGAGAATAATTATTGAGGCTGGGAGAATAACATTATCAAGAGTGGTAACTATCTCCATGCATGATGAACAAATGGTGAGTTCTGGACCTTTTAAAACGAAGTTAAAAGAGTTTAAAAAAGGTTTGAAATCAAAGGTACCTTAAGATGAAGATAAAAACGACGTTTCGAGTCATAAACTGTTTGTCAAGTGAAGAGGTGAAGAAGTGTTGGCAGGTCTCAGCAGCCTGTATTGAAGAGGAGAGAACATCTCAATGGCTGCAAACTTCTGCTAGCTCCATTCACATGGTACAAAACTGAATGACACAGGAAACGAATGATGAGCGCCCAATGGCAGCCGTCAGTCAGCTCTACCCAGGTAGGCAGCCTGTTGTGTAAATGACTCCGTGTGTGTACAGCGCTTAGAGCTTGGTCTCCGACCGAGGATAGGCGCTATATAAGTATCCGTATCAATCAATCAAAGAAACTTCAAGTCAATGCTGTTTATGCTACGGATTCACATAGCACACAGGTAAATAAATGAAAATCCACATAGGAACTTCTTCTTCTTCTTCTTCCTCCTCCTCCTCCTCGTTCGCCTCCCGTTAGATGAGCAGCCCGGTGTCCTCGATGAAGGCTGCCGTCCGTCGCAGCTCCTCCAGGGTGCCGTACAGTTTGGTTTCCACTGCTGTCGGTGTTGGCCAGTACTTCCTCCTGGATGCTGCATGCGTCGTGCAGTCTTGAAAGACACATTGGAACAAGTACATACACTTCCTCAAAAAACAACAACAAAAAAGAAACAAACACACAAAAAAAACCCACAAAAAAACACAAAAACAAAAACAAGAAAGTTTCGGTCTTGACCTGGCAATTGTGTGCCTTGTATTAAAATGGAGCGAGTTACCACTCTTAAATGTTATTATTTATTTACCTCATCGAATTTGAAATCGGACCGGTCCATTTTGTTTATTCCCTTCTCCCCCCCCCCCTCCCAACACCTCCGCCCCCTCCATTCCTTTCTCACTTATGCGGGCCTCACTTCGAGCAAAAATATAATTCTAAGACTATAATTATTTTGTTACCAAAAGAAAATCCCGCATGTTATGAATTTATATATCTAGAAACTTCTTCGTTCGTGGGCTGCAACTCCCACGTTCACTCATATGTACACGAGTGGGCTTTTACGTGTATGACCGTTTCACCCAGCCATGTAGGCAGCCATACTCTGTTTTCGGGGGAGTGCATGCTGGGTACGTTCTTGTTTCCATAACCCACCGAATGCTGACATGGATTACAGGATCTTTAACGTGCGTATTAATTTGATCTTCTTCTTGCGAATACACACGAAGGAGGTTCAGGCACTAGCAGGTCTGCGTATATGTTGACCTGGGAGATCGGGAAAATCTCCACCCTTTTACCCACCAGGCACCGTTACCGAGATTCGAACCCGGGACCCTCAGATTGAAAGTCCATCGCTTTAACCTCTCGGCTATTGCCCCCGTCATCCAGAAAAGAATGAATCATTTACTACTATTACTACTACTGCCACTACTGCTATTGCTACGTGTACTAATGATAACGCATAATTGTTGAGCGCTTACTCTTAAGTATGGAAACTTGCCCAGGCTTTAAACTCTCCAGATTTGAATGGATCAGCGCAGTTTTCATGACAAAGATTGCACTTACATCATGTAACGAAGACATTAAAAAAAAAGTGAACATCCATAAACAAAATATCCTCGGTTGTTCCACAAGGGTCCGAATAATTATTGGTCCTAATACATACGCTTGCGAATCCTGGACCCTCACTGCAGAACTCCAGAGAAGAATCCAGGCCCTGGAAATGAGATGCTTCCGTAAGATCCTGAACATTACATACAAAGACCACATCACAAATGAGGAAGTGAAAAGAAGAGTCCAAAACGCCATTGGCCCATTCAAAGACCTGCTAACCACAGTGAAGGAACGCAAGCTCCGCTGGTATGGACACGCCACACGATCAGACGGCCTAGCCAAGACCATCCTGCAGGGTACCGTACAAGGAAGGAGGAAGAGAGGCAGACAGAGAAAGCGGTGGGAGGACAACACCAAAGAGTGGACGGGCCTGCCATTTGCCACAACTCAAAGGGCCGCTGAGGACCGAGGCAGGTGGCGCGAGCTGACCAGGCAGTCATCCATGGTGCCCCAACGACCCACCCACGGGTCAAGGGATAGATGAGATGAGAGAATACATACACGAGGATTTAAAATGAAATAAATCAGTTTTCAAACTCAGGGTGGGAGAAATGGGTGGGGTGGGTGGGTGTGTGTGGGTGGGGGGGGGGTCTTTTTGGGGGGTGGGGGGTAGGTCGGGGCACTTTGAGTGGGAGTGTAACTGTGTGGGCTGGCATTTGCTGACAGGCACAAGTTGAACACGGGGGAAAAGACAGTGAGCCGTGTACAGGGACTGAGAAAATGTTATTTTAGTGATGATGCACAGCTACAGATAAGACAATCGCCAACGTGCAGACGTAAGTCCTAAAATAAATTGTCTGTCTCTGCCTACCCAACTCCACCCCACCCACCCCTACAGCCCCCCTCCCCCCCCCCCCCCCCCGCCCCTATCTACTTTTTCCCCCCATCCCTATCTTTCTCTCTTTGGTTTTTTCTCTCTCTCTGCTTCTGTTTCTGTCTGTCTGTATGTCTGTCTCTCTTTCACTCTATCTATCTATCTACACACACACACACAGTGTGTGTGTTCGTGTGTGTGTGTGTGTGTGTGTGTGTGTGTGTGTGTGT
>NC_134910.1:15226461-15233961 GCF_041734735.1 Babylonia areolata | reverse complement strand
CTCTAGGCCACTTGACGTTAAGGGCATTAGCCAATCGATCGATAAACTCAGCTCTGTTACATCGAAAATATTTGTTCGTGATGAAAAAAAAAGAAGAAGAAAAAAAAACAGAAAGAAAATGAAAACGTTTTGTATTAAAAACACATTTCTTTTTTTTTTTTTAATGTTCCTGTAAAAAGATGGTCGTAAGCTGTGCCAAGCTTGTGATCTGAGCTATCAGCTGTAGTAGGAATTAAAGCCACACATTTAAAACTGTTATTACATTTATTCGTCTCTAAGAAAATGCACAAAAAAGCGACGCGCGCGCGCACACACACACACACACACACACACACACACACACACACACACACACACACACACACACACACACTGTTGCTGGCATAATTCTATTCACAGTTCTACTGTGCTGTTAAAACAAATAGACTTGCAGGCGGAATTTGAACAAAAATGTATGTGAGTGGCACTGCACCGAAACGATGATTTCTTTCTCCGAGGAGAGCAGCCCGAACTTCACGCAGAGAAATCCGTTATGACAAAAAAAAAGAAGAAAAAGAAAAAAAAGTGGTTAGCGTCGCGGACTGACGACTGGGAGGACGCGGGTTCGAATCCCAGCGGAGGTGGGTTTTTCAGCCCGCGGCCGGCTCCTACCCAGAGTTGAGTGTGCTGTGGGCTTAAATGGGGAGACTGGGACCACACAGTCGAGTATCATCCACTTCACGATGCGTCTTTGGGTGTGTTGCTCTGAATTATCTGACCAACACTGCAAGTGTCTGTATCTATCGGGCCTGGTTAACGCCGGCATATCATTATGACAGAAAGCGTAGAGTTCAGCTTCGTCACGAAGTACCAAACATAAGATGGACCTCCATTGCAGCATCGTCATCGTCATCGTCATCGTCATCATCCTTCTCCTTCACCATCATCAATATAAACACAAAAAAAAGGTCCGAAAGTCTGTGACCTTTCATATCATGCCTTTCTCTCATGGTGACCTCTGTTTCGATACCCCTTAATTCCCACGTTTGCGGTGAGTCTTGTCAAGGTCTTCAGTGTCGGCGGATTCATGGGGGACTGCCGTTGGATGGGACGTGGTGGCGGTCTCCACCCTGGGGGAGACGCTCACTCAGCCTGACTCCACGACTAAGCCACTATTGTCGTCAGTAGATGGTGTGATAATATAATATAATATAATATAATATAATATAATATGATAGACGCTACACTACACTAAAATACAATAAAATACAATCACATGTAATGACAACATGGAAAGGACTGAGATGCGGTCGTCTTCTTCTTTTTGTTCGGAGGTGGCTACACCCAGGGTGTGTGAAATACCACCCCATAAATACACACTGAAAATGTACCCGTCGTAAGGCTGTTCCCAGACATATGAAGTTTCCGGGCTTGATACCAGGCTATCCCAGGGTGGAAAACTAACTTTGACAGCACTGGCTTTTTTTTTTCTTTTTTTTTAAATTTTGTATTTCCTTTTCACAGAATCGACAGAGCCATGATATATAAATTAATACGTTTATAATGTGCCCCGGGACATTATGTATGTCAGCACACATAATCCATACATTTCCAGGCTTGATACCAGGCTATCCCAGGGTGGAAAACTAACCTTGACAACTCTGGGGGTTTTTTTTTCTTCTTCTTTTTTTTCTTTTTTTTATATAAATTTTGTATTGCCTTTTCACAGAATCGACAGAGCCATGATATATGAATTAATAAACGGTCTCGATTCCGTTTATAATGTGCCCCGGGACACATACATCCTGCATCTGCTTCATACGAATCACGCTTTATCAAGGAATGCTGGTATTGACGGGGACTGAGCCATGACAACTGGATCTATTTTCGTTGTCTGCGTGTCACGAAATCTATATCTTGTATCCAGCAGATCGAAATCAC
This sequence comes from Babylonia areolata, assembly GCF_041734735.1. Taxonomy (NCBI): domain Eukaryota; kingdom Metazoa; phylum Mollusca; class Gastropoda; order Neogastropoda; family Buccinidae; genus Babylonia; species Babylonia areolata. Next base: position 15,232,041 of record NC_134910.1, on the reverse strand, counting down.
GTTGGAACGTGTTGATAGCATACTTGGGAGTGTGTATGTATGTATGTATGTTTGTTTGTCTGTGACGCTCTGAATGTACTGCTTTGTTTGTGGCGTTCGACGATTCACTGATAACCTTGGTAGGATATGTGAACATTATCCATACATTCAGTGAGTACACTTAATCCATACATTCATTCAGCACACATAATCCATTCATTTATTTAGCACACATAATCCATACCTTTAGCGTAATCAATCCATACATTCAGTAAGCACACACAATCCATACATACAGTGAGCACACTTAATTCATACGTTCAGTCAGAACACATAATCCATACATTCAGTCAGCACACATAATCCATACATTCAGTCAGCACACTTAATCCATACATTCAGTAAGCACACATAATCCATACATTCAGTAAGCACACATAATCCATACATTCAGTCAGCACACATGATCCATACATTCAGTGAGTACACATAATCCATACATTCAGTCAGCACACATAATCCATACATTCAGTCAGCACACATGATCAATACATTCAGTAAGTATACATAATCCATACATTCAGTAAGCACACATAATCCATACATTCAGTCAGCACACATGATCCATACATTCAGTGAGTACACATAATCCATACATTCAGTAAGCACACATAATCCATACATTCAGTCATCACACATAATCCATACATTCAGTGAGTACACATAATCCATACATTCAGTGAGTACACATAATCCATACATTCATTAAGCACACATAATCCATACATTCATTAAGCACACATAATCCATACATTCAGTGAGTACACATAATCCATACATTCAGTGAGTAAACATGATCCATACATTCAGTCATCCCACATAATCCATACATTCATTGAGCACACATAATCAATGCATTCAGTAAGTATACATAATCCATACATTCATTCAGTCTTAAAAGCAATGGCAACCAAAGGAATTGAACAACGCCACCTCTTCCTGCTATACCAATCACTCGTCCTCAGCGTGATCGACTACGGACTTGGGCTAACAACACCGTCTCAAAGCAACCTCCTAAAATTAGAAAGAGTACAAAATGAAGCTATGAGGCTGATCCTTGGAACAACAAAAGACACGCCCACAGAAACCATGCGATACCTGCTTGACCTTCCTTCAGTACAGGCCAGAAACAAGTTAGAACAGGTCAAGACCTACTTCAAAGCATTAGAAAACCCTCAAAACCCACTGCATGACGCAGTCAAAGAACCAAAAGGCAGCCGTCTAGGACGAGGAAGATCATGGATGGGACAAGCAGAAGACACAATCCAGCTAGTATGCCGACTACAAGACCTGAAAGAAACAAAAGAATGGGAGAAAAACCCCAAAAACCTCAACCATCTATTCAACACAGTCATTTCACCCACTCTAGGAAGACATTGTCGGGAATGGCCAGAGGGCAAAACAGATGCGGAAGTGAAGCTACTCATAGAAGAAAACAGTAAAGAAGAGGACATCATCATATACACAGATGGCTCAGTCACCAAAGACCAGTCTGGTTGGGGATTCACTGCGAAACAAAATGGAAAAACAATTTGGGAAGAGAATGCTGCCTACAAAGTCACAACCTCCAGCCTAACGATGGAAGTTGAAGCTGCGACACATGCCCTCCAGTGGCTATCGTCCATCCATACGCCCGGAAACCAACATGCCATGATTCTAACCGACTCAATGAACCTCATACAGAAAATTGAAAACGGAATGGGAAGCCCAGAGTGGCATAAGGCAATGCGCAACTTTCAGATTAAAAAACTCACATGGTCATACTGCCCGGGACATGCAGGTGTTAAGGGAAATGAGCGAGCTGACAGACTTGCTGGTAACGCAACACCAACGAGCGGCCTACATCTAGGAAAATCGGAAATCCTCAGAAAAGTCAAAGAATACCAAAAAGAACAGGTACAAGGCCATCACACCATCGATCGCCTCAAAGAAATAAAAGCAGAGAGAGGGAGCGGCCGAAAGTCTAACATGAAAGGTAGAGCACGATGCTTTGCAAATCAAACAAATATCGGCATCATTTCCAAACCAACATTGCGCAAATTTCTTCAAAACGGAACAGAGTCTCTGTGGGCCTTTCCAAATACAATAGACTGAGCAACACACTAGACGCCACGTTCTTGGCATCAGAGATCTTTTCCCATCCCTCTTGGCAGCCTCTGTGCGTGTGCGTGTGTGTATGTGTGTGTTTGTATGGATGTGTGGGTCTGTGTTTTTGAGTGCGTTTGTGAATGCGCGAGAGTGTAAGTGTACACAAGTGTCAGGAGAGATCTGTGTACGGGTGTGTGTATATATATATATATATATATATATATATATATATATATATATATATATCTTTGTATATATGTGTGGGGGTTGGGGGTGGGAGATATGGGCGTATATGTGTGTGCTTGTACAAGTAAGTGTTCATCTCTGTGAGTGTGTGTTTGCGTGCGTGTGTGTGTGTGTGTGTGTGTGTGCCGTGGAAGCTGCGATACGTAGGCTAGAAATGAGTGTGTGGAGGAGGGGGTTGGAGGAGGTGCAAGGTAATGTGTGTGTGTGTGTGTGTTGGAGCTCATGTACGTTTATATGTATTTGACTGTACTTTCATATCTGTGAAACTGCATGTTTGGTGCATTTCTGTTATGCATGTGTGGGTGTATGTGTGAATGTGTGTCGTCATATTTTACATTCATTCGCTTAATTATCACCATTGTTGTCTTATTTATTTATTTATTTATTTTTTATTATTATCATTTTATTAGTATTACTATTATTATTACTACTACCTTTTTCTATATTATAATTATTATTTATTTATTTATTTATGTAAGCTTATCTATTATTTATTCCCCCCCCCCTTTTTTTTTTTTTTTTTTTTTTTTTTTTTTTTTCTCAAGGCCTGACTAAGCGCGTTGGGTTACGCTGCTGGTCAGGCATCTGCTTGGCAGATGTGGTGTAGCGTATATGGTTTGTCCGAGCGCAGTGACGCCTCCTTGAGCAACTGAAACTGAAACTGAAACATACATTCAGTAAACACACATAATCCATACATTCAGTCAGCACACATAATCCATATATTCAGGAAGCACACATAATCCATACATTCAGGAAGCACACATAATCCATACATTCAGTAAGCACACATAATCCCTACATTCATCACACGCAATCCATACATTCAGGAAGCACACGCAATCCATACATTCAGTGAGCACACTTATATATATTTCTTTTTCTGTTTGCAAGTTTATTTGCTTTAGTATCAAAGTGGACTTTTGCATAGAATTTTACCGGGGACAACCCTCTCGTTGCCGTGGGTTCTTCTACGTGCGCTAAGTACATGCTGCACACGGGAACATCCGAAAATACGATATCACAGAATTGTGTGACAAATCTCTGTGGGGTATTTTTCGCTCATTCTGTATTGGAAAGGTGAAGTAAAAGAGAGAACAGAAAAAAAAGTAATGAAAATACAAATTCTAAAGAATGAAAGAAAACACAAAAGCAATAATCAGGAAACATAATTATTTCGATGACCTCAACGATGACAATGACGCATGACTGCAACGCCGTCGACGATAATGAAGACGACGACAACGACGATGAAGACGACGACGAAGAATAATGATGATGGCAATGACGACGAATGCTGACGATGACGACGACAACCATGATGACGATGACAATGACGACGACGACGACGACGACGACGACGATGATGATGATGATGATGATGGCAACGACGACGACAATTCTCTCTCTTTCTTAACCCTTTCTCTCTCCCTATCTAACTGTATATCTGTCTCTGTCTATCATATCTGTCTCACTCTCCCCTCTCTCTCTATCTCTCTCTCCTCTCTCTCTCTTTCTCCCTCCCCCTCTCTCTCCCTCTCCCTCCTTCTATCTCTCTCCCTCCCTCTCTCTCTTCCCTTCCCCCCTCTCTCCCTCTCTCTCTCCGTCTCTCTCTCTCCGTCTCTCTCTCCCTCTCTCTCTCTCTCTCTCCCTCCTCTCTCTCTCCCCCTCTCCTTCCTATCTCTCTCTCTTCCTCTCCTCTCTCTCCCCCCCCCCCTCTCTCTCTATCTATCTGTCTATCTATCTATCCCTCCCTGTGCGTCAGTCTGTCCAATGACAGTATACATATCCCTCTCTCGCTCTCTCATTCCCTCCCTTTCTCTCTCTCTCTCTCTCTTTCCTCCACTCTCTCTCTCTCTCCTCTCTTCCCTCTCCCCCACCTTCTCTCTCTTTTTCCCCTCATTCTCTCACCCTCTCTGCCCCCTTCTCTCTCTCTTCACCTTCTCTCTCTTCCTCCCTCTCTCTCTCTCTCTCCCCCTCTCGCTCCTTCTCCCTCTCCCTCTCTGTCACCCTATCTCTCTCCCCCCCCCCTCTTGTTTCATTATCAATTTTGCTTTCACCATTTCATTCGTTTATTATAATGGTTTGTTATAAATTGATGTATGTTGATGCACTCACCTATGTCATAAGGACCTCATGGCCAATGACATTCGTCAAAATCTCTCCTACCCTCACTGCCTCCATTCTCTCTTTTTCCCTACCTCCCTCCATCTCTCTCTTTCCTTCACTCTCTCCCTCCCCTCTCTCTCTCCCTCTCCTTCCTCTCTCCCTCTGTCTCCCTCCTCTCTCTCTATCTCTCTCCCTCCCCCTCTCTCTATCTCTCTCTCCCTCTCTCTATCTCTCTCCCTCCCCTCTCTCTCCCTCCCCCTCTTTCTCTCTCACTCCCTCCTTCTCTCTCTCTATCTCTCTCTCCCCCTCTCTCCCTCCTCTCTCTCCCTCTCCTCTCTGTCTCTCTCCCTCCTTCTCTCTCCTCTCCATCTCTCTCTCTCTCCCTCTCTCTCCCTCCCTCCCTCTCTCTCTCCTCTCTCTCTCCCTCTATTTCTCTCACTCCCCTCTCTCTCTCTCCCTCTCTCTCTATCTCTCCTCTCTCTCTCTTTCTCCCTCCCCCTCTCTCTCCCTCCCCCTCTTTCTCTCTCTCCCTCCTTCTCTCTCTCTCTCTCTCCCCCTCTCTCTCTCCCTCCTTCTATCTCTCCCTCCCTCTCTCTCCCTCCCCCTCTCTCTCTCCCTCTCTCTCTCTCCGTCTCTCTCTCTGTCTCTCTCTCCCTCCCTGTCTCTCTCTCCCTCCCTTTTTCTCTCTCGTCTCTCTCTCTCTCTCCCTCCCTCTCTCTCTTCCTCTCCCCTCCTCTCTCTCTCTCTCCCTTCCCCCCTCTCTCTCTCCCTTACCCTCTCTCTCATTCCCCCCCTCTCTCTCTCCTCTCTTTCTCTCCCTCCCCCTCTCTCTCTTCTCTCTCTCTCCTTTCTCTCTCTCCCTCTCTTTCTCTCTCCTTCTCTATCTCTCTCCCTCTCCCACCACCCCCTCTCTCTCTCTGCGGTGTCATTCTGATGACAATATGCACATCCCTTTAACATATTTGGGGCAAGGGGTATTTATTATTATGCGTGGGGAAAACCAGCAGTGTACAAATGAAGTGTGTTTGTCGATGTTTGTTGTTTCAGGACTCAGCAACAGCTGGTACGTCCATATAGTTCTTATTATCGTTGTTGTTG
>NC_134910.1:15201002-15208502 GCF_041734735.1 Babylonia areolata | reverse complement strand
TTGGCCAAGTGGTAACGCGTTCGCCTTCAGTAGGAAACGAGAGAATCTGAGCGCACTGGTTCGAATCCCACAGTCTTGGCAGTATTTTCTCGCCACTGCACTAGACATTGAATGGTGGTCTGGCCACCGGTCATTCGGATGAGACGATAAACCGAGATCCGGCCGTGTGCAGCATGTACTTAAGCGCACATCAAAGAACCCACGGCAACAAGAGGGTTTGTCCTGGACCAGAAATTCAGCTGAAAAAAAAAATCTAGTTTGATAGGAAAACAATTACACTTGCAAGCAAAACAACAAAACAAACAAAAGGGGGGGGGGGTTGGGGGGGAGCGGGGGGGGGGGGGGGGGTGTAGCGCTCTCAGTGTAGCAACGCGCTCTCCCTGGAGAGAGCAACCCGAATTTCACACAGATCAATGTGTTGTGGTGAAAGAGTAATACAATACAATACAATACAACTGGCGCAATAGCCGAGTGGTTAAAGCGTTGGACTTTCAATCTGAGGGTCCCGGGTTCGAATCACGGTAACGGCGCCTGGTGGGTAAAGGGTGGAGATTTTTCCGATCTCCCATGTCAACATATGTGCAGACCTGCTTAGTGCCTGAACCCCCCTTCGTGTGTATAAGCACGCAGAAGATCAAATACGCACGTTAAAGATCCTGTAACCCATGTCAGTGATCGGTGGGTTATGGTGACACGAAAATACCCTGCATGCATGAACCACGACAGAGTCATCGGCAAGTCGATGTTGGTCGTGTAACGGAAAGAAGAAGAACTCGATACGACACGATATAATACGATACGATGTGACCCGATACGAGAGAGAGAGAGAGAGAGAGAGAGAGAGAGAGAGAACAAATGAACAAATGAACAAATGTTTTATTGAGGGTAACTGGATAAGCTGGAAGCTTCTTTACACCATGCCCTCCCTCACACACAAGCACACACACCCACTCACATGCAAAAAAAAAAAAAAAAAAAAAAAAAAAAAAAAAAAAAAAGTGAAAGAAAAAAGAAAATCGGTACGGACACTCGGTGTAGACGGTAACAACAACAACAACAACTACAACAACAAGAGTTAATCACGAAACATTAAAAAAAAAAAAAAAAAAAAAAAAAAAAAAAAAAAAAAAAAAAAGCATGGAATATAACACACACACACACACACACACACACACACACACACACAAACACGCACGCACGCACCAGCTTACGCACGCATGTATACACGGACTGATATACACTAATCTTCTGAGCTCCTTTCCCTGTTCACATTGTCAGAGGGTAACGAAAAAAATGTTATTGTGTAGAAGCTCTCTCAAGAAGATCAAACAAAATACGGAATATAAGAATTATTTATAATTGATTCATGAGATATTTTTGGTACTCCTTTTTGAATGATCCCAAGGTGGATTTATTTTTCAAATAGTCGGGAATTTCATTCCATAGTTTACCACCAGAATACATGAGAGATGTCATGAAAAGGTTTGTTCTCGGACGAGGGATAGAAATGGTATTTTTGCCACGAACACTTTTTTCAGGAAATTTCCTCTGAAGGTAGGATGGTGCTAATTTCTTTTTAATTTTATACATAAAAACACCTTTATTAAAGATACATTTGAGATGGAAAGGAAGAATGTTTAGTTCTTTGTAGTCGTTAGTATAGACAGAAGATTTGAGGAGAATAATCTTGAGAGAACGTCTGTATATGCTTATGAGTGGTTTCAAGCAATTTTTACTTGCTAAGTCCCAGCATGTTGAGGCATAGTCGATGTCAGGTTGAATGTATGCGTGAAAAAATAACTTGCGGGTATGTTGATCAAGGAAATGTTTAATTCTGTTGAGCTGATATAATTTTTTCGATAGCTTTTTACATAAAGCAGAAACATGATTAGACCATGACAGGTTATTATCAATAGTAAGACCAAGTAATTTGTAAGAATTAACTACCCCCAGCTCACTGCCAAGTACCTTTGGTCCGAGTAATCTAGATTTGATGTTTTGGCGTTTCTGTCTGGTTGTCACTAGCATAAATTTTGATTTGTGTGGATGAATAGCCATGTGATTAATTTCGGTCCATTTTACGAGTTTATCAATATCACTCTGCAACTGAGTACATACGGCATCGACATTTGTGTCTTTTTTATGGAGGGTTGTGTCATCAGCGAAAAGTTCACAAGAAGATGAAACGAAAAGTGGAAGGTCATTTATATATATTGAAAATAAAACAGGCCCCAACACTGATCCCTGAGGAATTCCATAATTGATTGGCATAAGAGGGGATACTTTAGAATCTTGGAAGACAATTTGTTTCCTACTATTAAGAAAGGAAGATACAAGTTCGACAGATTCAGGGGATAATCCATACATGAGTAATTTTTTTGAGAGAAGATTGTGATCAATAGTATCAAAAGCTTTAGCAAAATCAATAAAAACAGACCCAGTAAATAAGTCGTTGTTTATGTTTAAATGCCATTCTTCTACGAGATTTGTTAGTGCGGTGTGACAGGAATGATTTTTTCTAAAGCCACTTTGATTGGGATGAAATAAATCATATTTGCTGAAATGTGCTTGAAGATAAAGTTTAATATGTTTTTCGAGGGGTTTGGATAATGTGGATAATATTGATATAGGCCTATAGTTAGCAGGGTCAGATGGATCACCAGCTTTAAAGACAGGGAACACTTTAGCATTTTTAAAAGATTGAGGGTAGGAGGATTTATCAATGCAGAGGTTATATATGTATGTAATGTGTTCAGAGATAATAGGTGCTGAAATTTTTAATATTTTACTATCTATACCATCCAAACCTCGGGATCTGGACTGTTTTAATGAAGATAATTCCTTGAACACGTCATGTACGCTAATATATGTTAGATAAAGGTTAGGTTGTATGTGTTTAGTATCACAGAAACATTTTAGTAACTGCAAGTCATTGGACTGTGTGTTATCAACCTTAACAATTCTTTCGGCGATAGTAGTAAAATGTTTATTTAGGATTTCAGGAGATAGTTCATTTCCAGTAGTAGAAGTTGAATTTTTCCTCGACAGTTGGTTGATAGCTTTCCAGATGGATTTTGAATCCTTTTTATTTATTATCAAGTCACTGAAATATTTCTTTTGGGCAGCCCGTTTCATTGCAGTTACTTTGTTTCTCTGTTTCTTAAATTTATCATCTTTTCCTGTAGTTTTCAGTAACAGATCACGATACTCTATTTCTAATTTAATATCTTCAGTTAACCAAGAAGGCTTTTCTTCATGTTTGACACGTTTAGTCCTTAAGGGAGCATGCTTGTTAAAGACAGAAAGAAAGTTACTATACCAAGTTGCAAGAGCACTATCAGGATCAGTACACTGGTAAACATTAGAAAAATCAACCATACATAAATCTGACAGAAATCCCTCTGCATCAAACTTTTTGTAGCTGCGGAACGATATATACTTGTGACTGCACCTGGGGATTTTTATTCCTTTCTTTGACCATGTTACACAAACAGGAAAGTGATCGCTAAGGCCGAATACGGGAACAGATGTTTCTACAACACTACTAGGGTTAGTTACATAAATGTGATCAATTAACGTTTCTGAGAGCAGCGTCTTTCTTGTTGGGGTATTTACAATCTGTGTTAAGTTGTATGATTCAAAAGTGCGTCTCCATTTATCCTGTGGTTTTAACAAATCTATATTAAAATCACCTAGCACAATTACTTCTGTGGAATAGTTCAAAGCATCTTCCATCATCAGCTCAAAGCGATCATGCCATTCAACCCGTTCTTCGGGGTTTCTGTAAAGAAAACACACAAGGATTGGCTTTGTCCCTTTGAAATGAATCTCTAACCAAATACACTCTATTCTATATTGATCAAAACAACTAACATGTTTATAATTAACTGACTGATGAACATAGGCAACTAATCCTGTTTCTAGTTTTAATGTGGCATCTCGCCTGATGAGATGGTATCCAGGAGCGGCTATAACATTATCAGAAACTAAATCAGATAATCGTGATTCAGAGAAGCCAAAAGTGTGAAAACAATCGCCAGAATTTGATAAAATGGAAGGAATGTCTGACATCTTGTTCAACATATGACAAGTATTCAGATAACCAATTTTAAATCCAGATTTTGTCAACCACCTCTGGGTAGTGGGGCATTTCTCCATGTTCAAGTAATATGCTCGCAGGGAATAAAGCAAGATAGTTAATGTCCCTTAAGACAAAGATAACACTTACGACACAACACTAATTAGAAATACAGAATACCACACTTACATCTGTGCAAATCAAATCAAACTGAAATGAATTTGTTTAGATATATCCACGCAACTTCCGTGAATAAGACTGTAAATTAACAATCATGGTTTAAACGTCCCCATCCGAGTATACAATATGGCCTGATTTGACAATGAGTAACAGAACATATCAACTAACTGTGGTGCATTTTAATTATAATTTACATAGTTTTATCACGAATATCTTGAAACAAAATATAGAACAAAGCATTAAATGACATTATGTTTAAAGCAATGGCAAGTTTACGGTCGGTTTAAGTATACCAGATCATTTGTACCATATATAGAGACAAAAGATGAAGAAGCAACATAGCCACAGCCACATATTACATGACAACAATATGGACCAGCTGCACATAATACAAGATGGCACTATGATCTGGCGAAGCAATACACCGTGTCTACCACGATGGCATCGGTCGCTGTCGGTCACGGTCGTACACCAGGTGAGATGCCAGGTTGACGAGTTGTTGTGCACACTGGCCAACAGGGCTGGGTGGAAGCCAGTTGTGATTGTCGTAGATGGAGCCCTGTGGGGTAGGTGTGAAGTCTTGGGCACCTGGGACTGGGTACTGAGGCTGTGAGAACCCTCCTCTGTGGACATTGAGGGGAGGGTAAGGGAATGGGTCTGGGCATCTGGGGTGCTGGGCGTAGGGACTCACTGGACGTGGGAAGAGGTAAGGAGGAGGGGCATATGGGAAAGATGAAAAGGTATGTGGTGGGGGGTACAAACTTACATTTTCATGGGATCGTCTGGCTAGAGGGGGAGGTAATTCGTCCCCTTCACCATCTGCCAAACGGTCGGTAGGTGTGCGGTCCTGGGGGTGGACTCGCTGAGGTGGACGAGTCTCACTGAAGGTGACACGCCGGTCACTCCGGGACGGCAGAGGGGGAAAATGGGCAGTGGATAATAAGGGAGGAGAGCCTGCATCTGCAAGGTCTGAGTGCTGGGACCAGCGTGAGGAAGCTGATTCACTGCTGACGTGCGGGGATCTCCCTCCATCCCTGTGACCTGAGGAAGGACGTGAGGACCCCACGTCTTCAGGGCGGTTGTTGTTTTCTGTACGGCCAGACTGAGGGAGAACCCTCTTGAAGTTGACGGCAAGGCAGGCCGTCCCTCTTCTACTGGGGTGAGTGGCATCATTGTACAATGCCTGACGTGGTGCCCCGTTCTGAGTCACAAAGGCACTGTAGTGGTCAATCATGTCCACCTGCATGGTCGTGCAGGCAGAATACAAACTTCTGTTGGATGGTGCAATGGTGTTGTTTAATTGATTACGACCTCTGGCAGGGAGAATAGAGCTGAATGCTATATATGCTGAGGGAAAACAACTGATGCACAGGCCAATGAGTTCACACCATTTCTGGGTTGAAACTGGTGCAGCTGAACAATCATTGATTCCAACATGCACAATAACAGTTAGTATTTGATCTTGTTTTGCTAAATTATTGAACCACTCGGCGAGATCATCAACCGTTATTCCAGGAATGCATACTTTAAAGAGAGGGTCACTGTGAGTTTGTAGCCTCTTAGGGTTTACATACCTAATGACAGAGTCCCCAATAAGTAACGAGGAGGATTTAGCTGGGATATTTATTTCACCTAGAACTTGCTTTGGGGTAAGTTTTTGAATCGGTGTTTTTAAGTCATGTGTTGAAGCATGTGCTAAGATTTCTGGGATGCTTTTCCCTCTAGTAGGGGAGTGTGACATTCTTCGATTTTGGCTTTTGTTAACAGTTTGATCCTGGTTCGATTCTGATAGAACATCAAATCGGTTTTGTGTAGGTACATGTATAGTTTCATTGTTTGAATGATGAACTGTAGAAACAGACTGAGACGTGCTTTCAAGACAAACATTTCCATCATCTTCCTGTGGCGTGGAATCACTAGAAGCACTACCAGATGCTGCAGTTAGTGCTGGAGACGGGCCAGAGAACTGGCCTTCAGAGACTGACATAACATTGGGCTGTGGGTCTGAAGATGTCTCAGAAGCATCACTGACAGAGAAATTACACTGGGTGGAAATACAAACAGATGGGGTTGTTTTAGTCTTAACGTGCTTTAATTCTGAATGAAGTGTTCCCAGTTGTGTTTTTAATGACTGGTTTTCTTTTTTCAGACTGGTTACTGTGGAACTGACGTCAGATATGATAGTTTTAAGACTGTCCAAAGCAGAGTGCAAGGACTCGACCTTATGGTCAATGTGGTGTTTGAGTTCATTTTTGAGGGAAACTTTGGAGTCCTCGAGATTGGATACAAAATTAACATCACGATCAGCTTGACTATTTAGTATAAAGTCAATGGTGGTTTCAATGCTGTGAAGTTTTTCAGAAATAGTCTTGCCAACAAATTTTGTGGGGCAAAGTGTTCGTCTGCGATGACGTTTTGAGAGCTTGGCTTGTTTTGGAGTTGATTTCACCCCCATTTGTGCTTGACTAGCATCTCCTGTGAAAGTCATGCTTTCATCGCTATTTGAATGAGGCTGCACCCTTTCATGTTGATCAGTATCTTTGTCCAAAGGGTCTATGTGAGATAAAGGAGACATACCAGAGAAGTCACTCATAACGTCAAGCAGTACACTCCCGTCACGCTGGAACTGTTCTGGTGCTGGGTAAGGGGATACTGGGGGAGTGTGGGCGGTTACTTCCTTCTGGGTACACACAGGGGGAGATAAGTTTAAGCTCTTATGATTATCTGTCAAAAAGGTAAGAGGAATCGAAACTATTGAAGTCTGAAATGTGTGCGAATCTTGGTTCACACAGTACTCATAAACAAGATCTTTCAAGACCTCGCACTCCTCTATGTCCCATTTAGCACAATCACTACCCTGACACAGTAATGTTCCTGAGTCTTGCCGAGTATAATACAATGACAGTGTCACACGTTTGAACTGTTTACAGAATACACGTATGACAGTCTTGGCCAGATTGGTGGGGACAGGTTCATTAATCCACAGTGGAAGAGAAATGCAGTTATCATCATAATCGAAATCTTTCTTCTCTATCAGTATAAATGTATCAGTAATTGATGCATAGCGATAGCACAAACAATTTCTCCAGGCAATAAGTTCTTTCTCTGGACAGGAAAATCTTTTTTGGAGATTATCAACTGTCGGTTGTAATTTACTTCCTCTTATCTCAACGCTAGTATCCATTGTATTCGATAAGCGTCAATGCATACTTAACATGGTAGTTTATCACATCATTCATTGT
>NC_134910.1:15178502-15181002 GCF_041734735.1 Babylonia areolata | reverse complement strand
AGGAAAGAGAGAAAGAAAGAGAGAAAAGAGAAAGAAAGAAAGAAAGAATGAATGAAAGAAAGAGGGAAGGAGAGACAGACAGAAAGAAAGAATGAATGAATTTAAGAAAGACAGAAGGAAAGAGAGAAAGAAAGAGAGAAAAGAGAAAGAAAGAAAGAAAGACAGAAAGACAGAAAACCAGATGCCAACAATCGAATAAACACAAATCAGCACTCAGAAAAGAGAAAGAAAGAAAGAATGAATGAATGAATGAAAGAAAGAGGGAAGGAGAGACAGAAAGAAAGAAAGAAAAGAGAAGAAGAAGAAACAAACAAAAACATCAGGCAAAATGAAATAGAAATGAATAAAAGAATAGAATAGAATATGTCTTTATTACCAAGTGTACCGGGGTCACAAGGAATATTGGGGGGAGGGTGGGGGCGTGCGGGAGGGGGGGGGGGATAGTGCATAACAAGGTACGAACATAAATCGAAAATGATACACAAACACAGACAGTAGAAATTAGGATACGTACAAGTGCATATCTTTATATAAAAGAACTTGTGCATACTCACACATGCACGCACTGCACGCGCGCGCGCGCGCGCACACACACACACACACACACACACACACACACACACACACATGTTTGAACAGAAGCTGCATATTACATGTAGATCGGGCCGATGACTAGATCTTTCGGTAGATGGTTGTTGATTGCACAATGAATTAATAAGTAAATAAAGTACATAAATAGATAGAAAGATACACAGACAGACAGACAGACACATACATACATACATACATACATACGTTGAAAAAAAAAAAGTGTTTTGTCACATTTCGAATAGCAAACAGCATACGTTCCCACAAACGCATTACATTTTTTCTTATACGAATGGTTAAAAAAAGCAGTTTGAAGAACATTAGAAATGAATGTATGGAACATTACAGGTAACTCTGCCACTGACGCAAAATACATACGAAAAAGGAGTGCTCACTGACGCAAAATACATACGAAAAAGGAGTGCTCTCTGACGCAAAATACATACAAAAATGTATTGCTCACTGACGCAAAATACATACAAAAAAGGAGTGCTCACTGACGCAAAATACACACGAGAAAGGAGCGCTCACTGACGCAAAATACACGCGAGAAAGGAGTGTTCACTGACGCAAAATACACGCGAGAAAGGAGTGCTCACTGACGCAAAATACACACAAAAAAGGAGTGCTCACTGACGCAAAATACACACGAGAAAGGAGCGCTCACTGACGCAAAATACACGCGAGAAAGGAGTGCTCACTGACGCAAAATACACGCGAGAAAGGAGTGCTCACTGACGCAAAATACACACGAGAAAGAAGTGCTCACTGACGCAAAATACACGCGAGAAAGGAGCGCTCACTGACGCAAAATACGTGCGAGAAAGGAGTGCTCACTGACGCAAAATACGTGCGAGAAAGGAGTGTTCACTGACGCAAAATACGTGCGAGAAAGGAGCGCTCACTGACGCAAAATACACGCGAGAAAGGAGTGCTCACTGACGCAAAATACATGCGAAAAAGGAGCGCTCACTGACGCAAAATACACGCGAGAAAGGAGTGCTCACTGACGCAAAATACGTGCGAGAAAGGAGTGCTCACTGACGCAAAATACACACGAAAAAGGAGTGTTCACTGACGCAAAATACACGCGAAAAAGGAGTGCTCACTGACGCAAAATACACACGAAAAAGGAGTGCTCACTGACGCAAAATACATACGAAAAAGGAGCGCTCACTGACGCAAAATACGTGCGAGAAAGGAGTGCTCACTGACGCAAAATACACACGAAAAAAGAGCGCTCACTGACGCACAATAATGCGAGAAAGGAGTGCTCACTGTCGCAAAATAAATACGAAATATGAATGCTCACTGACGCAAAATGCATGCAAGAAAAGGGGTCCTCTCTCTTCAAAAGATAATTCAGTGTAAACACGAACTGCACGACAAAATAAACATTACATTCTGCCAGAAATAATTAAATAAGAACAGGCACTACTGAACACCATCGAAGTAACTCAGCAGCAGTGCAGGGTCTCCTCTGGTGTGTGGCCTCTTGCAAACTGTCGACTTTGGGACTGCTACTGACGAACCCACGTGTGGCGATGTATGGTGGACTCGGAATGAATGGTATGGGAAGCAATGCCATTGAAACAGTGCATATGACAGGGCTGATTTTTTTGTTTTTAAATTTGTCGCTAACTTAGAATAATGACTCTCTCAGACATTAAAATATTTTGCAATGTTTAGATCGGCTGCGCGCCAAAATTAATAAACATGCATTTCTCTTCTCCATCTGACTTTTGTAGAAAGCTAAAGTTTTCTTTTTATGAAAGTAAAGTCAACTAACCACTGCCATCAATTTCGTCTTCTTCTTCGTCTTTTCACAACCATTAACCAGTAAAAGTGGAGTGATGGCCAAGAGGTAACGCGTCCGCCTTGGAAGCGAGAGAATCTGAGAGCGCTGGTTCGA
>NC_134910.1:15168502-15171002 GCF_041734735.1 Babylonia areolata | reverse complement strand
GAAACGGCGCTGCTCAGGTGCCAGTTACATTGATTGGTTCTTCTAACTTTTTGACAGTTACACGTGACTAAATAAATGCCTACGTTGAGACCGAACTACGCCATTGGTCAGTTCCATACTACACACAGTTAGTATAGCGGGTTACGATCATACTAGGCTCTTCCGTCCGAGCGAAACAGCTGGCTCCAGCACACGCACACGCACACGCGCACACACACACACACACACACACACACACACACACACACACACACACACACACACACACAAGTTAAGGCCGTATGGAAATCAAAGAGGCTTATTTAATGAAAATTATCTCTGTTTAGCCACCAGTTTGGAAGATTTCAAAGCGCAGAAAACTGCGTCAGACTCTTTATCTGTAATCAAATCATACAGTTTTTTTGTTTTTTTTTTTTGTTGTTGTTGTTATTGTTGTTTTTATTTCAGTAATAATGTACCAGCTTTCCAAAAGGACTGCACAGTTTTAGAATATTTTTTTTTCTTTGGAACTGAATATTGGACAGCAGAGCAGTTTCTTCTTGTTCTTGTTCTTGTTCTTGTTCTTGTTCTTCTTGTTCTTGTTCTTGTTCTTCTTGTTCTTGTTCTTCTTGTTCTTGTTCTTGTTCTTCTTGTTCTTCTTGTTCTTGTTCTTGTTCTTCTTGTTCTTGTTCTTCTTGTTCTTCTTCTTCTTCTTGTTCTTCTTCTTCTTGTTCTTCTTGTTCTTCTTCTTGTTCTTGTTCTTCTTGTTCTTGTTCTTCTTCTTCTTCTTGTTCTTCTTGTTCTTCTTCTTCTTCTTCTTCTTCTTGTTTCTACTTCTTCTTCTTCTTCCCCTTCTTGTTTCTTCTTCTTCTTCGTTCGTGGGCTGCAACTCCCACTTCACTGGTATGTACACGGGTGGGCTTTTACGTATAATTATGACCGTTTTTACCCCCGCCATGTAGGCAGCCATACACCGCTTACGGGGTAGCAGAGCATCATCCCGCCAATTATAGTGCATGTACTCACACCCCCCAAGAAAAGTCTTATGACTTTGTCACTGAATGTTGTATTTGTATCCTTCCCATGAAGGTAAAGCAGAATTGTAAGAAAATGATGAAAAATAATATTAAAAAAAAAAAAAAATAAAAAAATTAAAAAATTAAAAAAAAAAACCCGTTCGCGCGTGCATATACAGAAAAGGATAGACAGAAAATCTCAGTCTTGTCCTGCTCTCTGTCTCTGTCTCTCTCTCTCTCTCTCTCTGTGTGTGTGTGTGTGTGTCTCTGTCTATGTCTCTGTCTGTCTGTCTCTCTCTCTCTCGCTCTCTCTCTTTCTTGTTCTTTCGTTTTTGTGTTGCTGTTTCGAATCCATAATGTATTACTAATCTTGATTTCTCCTGTTTTGTATGTACATCCATAGATAGTGAGATCGATAGATAGACAGGCAGACAGACAGACAGACAGATAGATAGATAGATAGATTTGTATTTGTATTTGTATTCCTTTTTATCACAACAGATTTCTCTGTGTGAAATTCGGGTTGCTCTCCCCAGGGAGAGCGCGTCGCTACACTACAGCGCCACCCATTTTTTTTGTATTTTTTCCTGCGTGCAGTTTTATTTGTTTTTCCTGTCGAAGTGGATTTTTCTACAGAACTTTGCCAGGAACAACCCTTTTGTTGCCGTGGGTTCTTTTACGTGCGCTAAATGCATGCTGCACACGGGACCTCGGTTTATCGTCTCATCCGAATGACTAGCGTCCAGACCACCACTCAAGGTCTAGTGGAGGGGGAGAAAATATCGGCGGCTGAGCTGTGATTCGAACCAGCGCCCTCAGATTCTCTCGCTTCCTAGGCGGACGCGTTACCTCTAGGCCATCACTCCACTAGATAGATAGATAGATAGATAGATAGATAGATAGATAGATACAGACGATATATAGATTGATATATAATTCTCATTGATAGCACCTCGCATAATTTCAATTTCATAACAATTCTAATCTTATTTCGTTTCTCGTCACTCTTGACACCAGCGAAACGCCATAGGTGGTGTATTTTTTTGTTCTGATCTGCACCAGGCCTGGTAATTGTGCATGCAATGTTATTGCTATTGGAAGCAAGTCGTCTACCCGGCAGTAATCGTTAAGTCTTTCCCTCGCTAGTGCACAGAGAGAGAGAAAGAGAGAGAGAGAGAGAGAGAGAGAGAGAGAGAGAGAGAGAGAGAGGCTGTAGCTGTTTGCAGCAACCAGCCTGGGTTTATTTGCGCGCACCACGGCGCTTTATTTGACCAGCAAGTAAGGACAGGCGCCTGCAATCGTTCACCGATTAAAAAACAAACAAAAAAAACCCAAACAAACAACAACAAAAACCACGATGGGATGGAAAAAGCGAGGCGAGCTTGCTTCGCTGTTTATTGAAATAGCTAGCCAACGGTAGTTGTGACGATTTTTCTCCGCGTTATGACCTCAACATGAAAGTTGGAAAAGAGTGTGGGGAGTGGGGGGGGGAGGGTGGGGGTGGA
>NC_134910.1:15156002-15163502 GCF_041734735.1 Babylonia areolata | reverse complement strand
TTGAAAACCCGAAAGTTTCCGTTCATGAAAACAAGAAGATATGGTCAAGAGATGTCAAAACTTTCCGCAGTTTTTTTTTTTTTTTTTTTTTTTTTTTACAGTCATCAGAGTTGTCCATTTATGTCCACAATGTCTAGGAAGGAAGAAAATTCAGTGTAAAACACACACAGCATTTATTACAGACAGGACACAAAAAAAGGAGATTATAATATTGATAAAAAAAAAAGAAATGGATTGAAGATAAAATACAACAGAACAACCAAGAAAGATTAAGAAAAATAAAATAAAGTAAAGAAAAAAAGTATCTGAGAACTAAAAAAAAAAAAAAAAAAAAAAAAGCCATGGTATAAAACTAGAAACAGAAAACATACAATACAATAAATAAATAATTAAATAAATAAAAAATAAAGCAAGATGACCCCAAAAACCAAAGAAACGAATATCAATGAAATACAATTCAGTTTCAGGTTCTCAAGGAGACGTCACTGCGTTCGCACAAACCCATACACGCAACACCACATTTTCTGGGCAGATGCCTCACCAGCAGCGTAACCCAACGCACTTAGTCAGGACTTGAATGCATGCATAATTATTATCATTTTTGTGTACCTATCAGAGAGGATTTCTGCTACAGAATTTTGCCAGAGGACAACACTCTTGTTGCCATGGGTTCATCTTCAGTGCGCAAAGAGCGTTCTGCACACGGGACCTCGGTTTATCGTCTTATCCGAACGACCATACGCTTCACAGTTCGATTTCACAATACACAATACAATACACAATACACAATATACAATACACAAACCTTATTGTCTATACTTTGGTACAGAGATTTTCTTTTTGGCAGCAGCACATGTCCAACATAAGAAGAAAACAACAAACAAATAAAATGAATAAAATGGATAGAAAATTTTAAAAAAATAAATAAAAAGATAAATTAAATGGCACCAAATGGAAATAGCTATATACAAATATACAGATTACTGAAATTTACGTGTCTCCCATTTCAGTCAGCCAAACCGCATTGCACATCTACCCACACACACGCACACACACACACACACACACACACACACACACACACACACCACGCACACACACACCACACACACACACACCACACACACACACACCACGCACACACACACCACGCACACATACACTCTCTCTCATCCCCTCTCTGTCTGTCTCTCTCCTCACAAGAAATGCAACTACAAAGATCATCCAGTCAAACTTGAGAGAAAAGGCAAAGCAGGATTCGAACCCAGACTCTCACAGACACTGTTTTAGCAGACGAGGGTCTTAACCACTTTGCTTCCTTCAAATGAAATTGAAAAGAGAAAAAAAAATCGAAATAACGAAATGATTAAAAAAAAAAATGAATAAAATGAAGACCAAAGAAAATGGTGGGACTAAATAGAATGACAAGAAAAACAAAAAGGAACAGGTTTGCATAAAAAAATAAAATTTGGTGAAATTTAGAAAAAGGAAAAAAATAATAACACAAAATGAGGTAAAATAAAAGAAATTTAATAAGATAAGTGAAAAAAAAAATGTGATGAAATAAAGTAAAGTAGCGAAAAGTAGAAATTAGTAAAAAAATAAAACGAATCAGAGCAAAATGAAACGGAATGAAATCAGATGATTTTGAAGTGATTTGAGAGGTGCGGTCATTTAGTGTTCTACAACTTCTGGGAAGACAGGTTGTGTGTGTGTGTGTGTGTGTGTGTGTGTGTGTGTGTGTGTGTGTGTGTGTGTGTGCGTGTGTGTGTGTGTGTGTGTGTGTGTGTGTGCGTGTGTGTGTGTTTGTGCGTGCGAATGTGTGTGTGTGTGTGTTTGTGCGTGCGAGTGTGTGTGTGTGTGTGTGTGTGTGTGTGTGTGTGTGTGTGTGTGTGTGTGTGTGTGAGTTCTATTCTGCTCTTCCTACTCACTCTCCTCTTCCTCCTCCTCCTTCTTTCTTTCTTTCTTTCTTTCTTTCTATCCTTCTAACTTACTTTTCTTTTTTTTTCCTCCTTTCTTCCTCCCATCTTTTCTTTTCCTTTCTTTCTGTCTATCTATCCGCTCTTCTTCTTCCTCTTCTTCTCCTTCTCCTTCCTTCTTCTTCTTCTTCTTCTTTTCCTCCTCCTCCTTCTTTCCTCTTCTTCCTCCTCCTCCTTCTTTCTTCTTCTTCTTCTTCCTCCTCCTCCTTCTTTCCTCTTCTTCCTCCTCCTCCTTCTTTCTTCTTCTTCTTCTTCCTCCTCCTCCTTCTTTCTTCTTCTTCTTCTACCCCTTCTCCTTTCTTCTTCTGCTTCTTCCTCCTCCTCTTTCTTTCCTCTTCTTCTTCTTGTCATCCTCCTTCTTTCTTCTTCTTCTTCTTCTTCTCCGCTCCTCCGCCACTCCTTATCCCCTCCACCCCCACCCCACCCACACCCATCAACCCCACCAAAACACTTCTCAAAGCATTTTAAAAAAAACCCCACAAAATAACAAAAAAACACCCCACAAAATAACAAAACACACACACAAAAAAACCCACAAAAAAAACAATCAAACAAACAAACCAAAAAAAAAAAAAAGATTCTCACAGTTTTTCAAAACGTCGGTCTGGGTGAAAATTAAGGTGATGCGTGAAAAGGAAGGCCTGTTGATGGGAGGGTGGGAGGGAGGGAGGGATGAGGGGAGGGGGGGGGGTGTGGGTGGGGGGCAGGAGATTGGAGAGTGGGGTAGAGGGATGGGTGGTGGTGGTGGGGGTGGGGGTGGGTGTGTGTGGGTCGGCAGAGGTTAAAGAGGAGTTGGAGAGAGGGGCGGTGGGAGGGGAGGGGGGAGGGGGGGGAGAGGGAATTGGTGGAGAGCAGGGCGGGGGGTGGGCGGGGGAGGGGGGGGGGTGGGCGGGGAGGGTAGAGAATGAAGGAAGAACACGGAGGGTTGTGTGGTGTGTGGTTTTTTTTTTTTTTTTTTTTTTTTTTTTTTTTTAGTGTAGTTGGGGGAGCTTGGGTGAGTGCTCGTGGGTGGAAGGGTGGGTGGATTTGTTGGATGGACGGTTGGGCAAGGAGGATGGGGGGGGGGGGGGAGGGGGAGAGGGGAAGGAAGGGAGGCGAGGAGGTGGTGGAGGGTAGGGGGCTGTCGGGAGGTGGTAGGAGTGGTTGTGTGTGTGTGTGGGGGGGGGGGGGGGGGGGGGGGGGGGGGGGGGGGGGAGGGTGGGGAGGGGGTCTTGTTCAGGTTGACACCGTGCAAGTTGAAAGCCGCCTATTGACCCGAAACCATTGGCTGGGCTTTGAAATTCTTTCTTTCTTTCTTTCTTTCTTTCTTTCTTTCTTCTTTTACTCCAGCCCTCTCTTTACACAGTCGTTCGTCCAATTTTGATAATATAAAAAAAAAAAGAAGAAAGAAAAAAAAAAAAAAAAGCGGGAGTGGGGATGGGGGTGGGGTGGGGTTGTGGGGGAGTGGAGGGGAGAAAAAAAGGAAGAAGGAATGAAAAAAAAAAAAAGAAAAAAAAAAAAAAAAAGAAGGTTGTTTGGCGTTGAGGTCCTCTTTCTCTCTTCTTCGTTTTTTTCTCTCCCCCCCCCCACCCCTCCCCCTTTTCTCTCCCTCCCCATTTTTTTCTCCAACCCCCCTCCCCCCCATTTCTCCCCCCCCCTTCCTCCTGGGTCCTCCTCCTCCTCCTCCCTTCTTATCCGTGTGGGAAAAGGATGAGGGAGGGGGGGGGGGACTGACTGACTGACTGACTGACTGAATGTATGTATGTACAGTATTCATGTATACAGACTAGACTAGGACCAGTTGGGTCGTGGGGATGCGAAATACAGACTCAGACACAGAGTGAGAAAGAGATGGGGGTGGGGGTGGGGGGGGAGAATTAACAGGATAGAGAGGAAGGGGGGGGAGACAGAGATAGAGGAGAGAGAGGGGTAAAGAGATAGGGGAGAGAGAGGGGGAAAGAGATAGACAGGGGAGATAGAGGGGAAAGAGATAGGAGAGAAGGGGAAGAGATAGAGATAGAGGAGAGAGAGAGGAGGAAAGAGATAGGGGAGAGAGAGGGGGGGAGATAGAGATAGGGGAGAGAGAGGTGGGGAAAGAGATAGAGATAGGAGAGAGGGGGGAGAGACAGAGACAGGGAGAGAGGGGGGGGGAGATACAGAGATAGGGGAGAGAGGGGGGAAGACGGAGACAGAGATAGGGGAGAGAGAGGGGGAAAGAGATAGAGATAGGGAACAGAGAGGGAAATAGATAGATATAGGGGAGAGAGGGGGGGGATAGAGATAGGGGAGAGAGAGGGGGGAGGGATAGAGATAGGGGAGAGAGGGGGGGATAGAGATAGGGGAGAGAGGGGGGGATAGATATAGGGGAGAGAGGGGGGGATAGAGATAGGGGAGAGAGAGGGGGGAGGGATAGAGATAGGGGAGAGAGGGGGGGATAGAGATAGGGGAGAGAGAGGGGGAAGAGATAGAGATAGGGGAGAGAGGGGGAAATGATAGAGATAGGGGAGAGAGAGGGGGGGGATAGAGATAGGGGAGAGAGGGGGGAGAGAGATAGGGGAGAGAGGGGGGATAGAGATAGGGGAGAGAGGGGGGGATAGAGATAGGGGAGAGAGGGGGGGATAGAGATAGGGGAGAGAGGGGGGGGTAGAGATAGGGGAGAGAGAGGGGGGAGGGATAGAGATAGGGGAGAGAGGGGGGGATAGAGATAGGGGAGAGAGGGGGGATAGAGATAGGGGAGAGAGAGGGGAAGAGATAGAGATAGGGGAGAGAGGGGGAAATGATAGAGATAGGGGAGAGAGAGGGGGGATAGAGATAGGGGAGAGAGGGGGGATAGAGATAGGGGAGAGAGGGGGAAATGATAGAGATAGGGGAGAGAGGGGGGATAGAGATAGGGGAGAGAGGGGGAAATGATAGAGATAGGGGAGAGAGGTGGGGATAGAGATAGGGGAGAGAGGGGGGGAGGGATAGAGATAGGGGAGAGAGAGGGGGGAGGGATAGAGATAGGGGAGAGAGGGGGGAATAGAGATAGGGGAGAGAGAGGGGGGAGGGATAGAGATAGGGGAGAGAGGGGGGAATAGAGATAGGGGAGAGAGAGGGGGGAGGGATAGAGATAGGGGAGAGAGGGGGAAATGATAGAGATAGGGGAGAGAGGGGGGGATAGAGATAGGGGAGAGAGGGGGGGAAATGATAGAGATAGGGGAGAGAGAGGGGGGAGGGATAGAGATAGGAGAGAGAGGGGGGATAGAGATAGGGGAGAGAGGGGGGATGGAAAGAGATAGGGGAGAGAGAGGGGGGGGATAGAGATAGGGGAGAGAGAGGGGGGGTGGGATAGAGATAGGGGAGAGAGGGGGGGATAGAGATAGGGGAGAGAGGGGGGGATAGAGATAGGGGAGAGAGAGAGGGGGAAGAGATAGAGATAGGGGAGAGAGGGGGAAATGATAGAGATAGGGGAGAGAGAGGGGGGGATAGAGATAGGGGAGAGAGGGGGGATAGAGATAGGGGAGAGAGAGGGGGGAGGGATAGAGATAGGGGAGAGAGGGGGGGATAGAGATAGGGGAGAGAGGGGGGATAGAGATAGGGGAGAGAGAGGGGGAAGAGATAGAGATAGGGGAGAGAGGGGGAAATGATAGAGATAGGGGAGAGAGAGGGGGGATAGAGATAGGGGAGAGAGGGGGATAGAGATAGGGGAGAGAGGGGGAAATGATAGAGATAGGGGAGAGAGGGGGATAGAGATAGGGGAGAGAGGGGGAAATGATAGAGATAGGGGAGAGAGGTGTGGATAGAGATATGGGAGAGAGGGGGGGGAGGGATAGAGATAGGGGAGAGAGAGGGGGGAGGGATAGAGATAGGGGAGAGAGGGGGGGATAGAGATAGGGGAGAGAGAGGGGGAGGGATAGAGATAGGGGAGAGAGGGGGGATAGAGATAGGGGAGAGAGAGGGGGGAGGGATAGAGATAGGGGAGAGAGGGGGGAATAGAGATAGGGGAGAGAGGGGGAAATGATAGAGATAGGGGAGAGAGAGGGGGGAGGGATAGAGATAGGGGAGAGAGGGGGGAATAGAGATAGGGGAGAGAGGGGGAAATGATAGAGATAGGGGAGAGAGGGGGGGATAGAGATAGGGGAGAGAGGGGGGAAATGATAGAGATAGGGGAGAGAGAGGGGGGAGGGATAGAGATAGGAGAGAGAGGGGGGATAGAGATAGGGGAGAGAGAGGGGGGAGGGATAGAGATAGGGGAGAGAGGGGGGAATAGAGATAGGGGAGAGAGGGGGAAATGATAGAGATAGGGGAGAGAGGGGGGGATAGAGATAGGGGAGAGAGGGGGGGAAATGATAGAGATAGGGGAGAGAGAGGGGGGAGGGATAGAGATAGGAGAGAGAGGGGGGATAGAGATAGGGGAGAGAGGGGGGATGGATAGAGATAGGGGAGAGAGAGGGGGGATAGAGATAGGGGAGAGAGGGGGGGAAATGATAGAGATAGGGGAAGGAGGGGGGGAAGAGATAGAGATAGGGGAGAGAGATGGGGAAAGAGATAGAGATAGGGGAGAGAGAGGGGGGAGGGATAGAGATAGGAGAGAGAGGGGAAATGATAGAGATAGGGGAGAGAGAGGGGGGAAAGAGATAGAGATAGGGGAGAGAGAGGGGGGAGGGATAGAGATAGGAGAGAGAGGGGGAAAGAGATAGAGATAGGGGAGAGAGAGGGGGGAAGAGATAGAGATAGGGGAGAAAGGGGGAAAGAGATAGAGATAGGGGAGAGAGGGGGGGAAAGAGATAGAGATAGGGGAGAGAGAGGGGGGGAAGAGATAGAGATAGGGGAGAAATGGGGAAAGAGATAGAGATAAGAGAGAGGGGGAAAGAGATAGGGGACAGAGGGGAAAGAGATAGAGATAGGGGAGAGAGAGGGGAGAAGAGATAGAGATAGGGGAGAGAGGGGGGATGGATAGAGATAGGGGAGAGAGGGGGAGGGATAGAGATAGGGGAGAGAGGGGGGAAGAGATAGAGATAGGGGAGAGAGGGGGAAGAGATAGAGATAGGGGAGAGAGAGGGGGAAAGAGATAGAGATAGGGGAGTGAGAGGGGGGAAGAGATAGAGATAGGGGAGAGAGGGGGAAGAGATATAGGGGAGAGGGGGGGGGAGAGATAGATATAGGGGAGAGAGGGGAAAGAGATAGAGATAGGAGAGAGGGGGGAAAGAGATAGAGATAGGGAAGAGAGGGAGAAAGAGATAGAGATAGGGGAGAGAGGGAGAAAGAGATAGAGATAGGAGAGAGGGAGAAAGAGATAGAGATAGGAGAGAGGGGGGGAAGAGATAGAGATAGGGGAGAGAGGGGGGGAAGAGATAGAGATAGGGAAGAGAGGGAGAAAGAGATAGAGATAGGAGAGAGAGGGGGAAAGAAATAGAGATAGGGGAGAGAGGGGGAAAGAGACAGATATAGAGGAAAGAAAGGAGGGAGAGATAGAGAGAGAAAGAGGGAGAGATAGAGAAAGAGGGAGGGAGAGGGGGGGATAGAGAGACAGGGAGAAAGGGGAACACGGAGAGAGAGAGAG
>NC_134910.1:15146002-15148502 GCF_041734735.1 Babylonia areolata | reverse complement strand
CCTCCTTCTCTTCCTCCTCCTCCTTCTTCTCCCTCCTCCTCCTCCTTCTTCTTCTTCTCCTTGTCCTTCTCCTCCTCTTCCTCCTCCTCTTTCTTCTTCGTTCTTCCTCTTCTTCTCCCTCTTCTCCTCCTCCTTCTCCTTCTTCTGCTTCTCCTCCTCCTTCTTCTTCTCCTTGTCCTTCTCCTCCTCTTCCTCCTCCTCCTCCTTCTTCTTCGTTCTCCCTCTTCTCCTCCTCCTCCTCCTTCTTCTGCTTCTCCTCCTCCTTCTTCTTCTCCTTGTCCTTCTCCTCCTCTTCCTCCTCCTCCTTCTTCTTCTTCGTTCTCCCTCTTCTCCTCCTCCTCCTCCTTCTTCTGCTTCTCCTCCTCCTTCTTCTTCTCCTTGTCCTTCTCCTCCTCTTCCTCCTCCTCCTTCTTCTTCTTCGTTCTCCCTCTTCTCCTCCTCCTCCTCCTTCTTCTGCTTCTCCTCCTCCTTCTTCTTCTCCTTGTCCTTCTCCTCCTCTTCCTCCTCCTCCTTCTTCTTCTTCGTTCTCCCTCTTCTCCTCCTCCTCCTCCTTCTTCTGCTTCTCCTCCTCCTTCTTCTCCTTGTCCTTCTCCTCCTCCTCCTCTTCCTCCTCCTCCTTCTTCTTCTCCTTGTCCTTCTCCTCCTCTTCCTCCTCCTCCTTCTTCTTCGTTCTCCCTCTTCTTCTCCTCCTCCTTTTCCACAGGTGATTGCCAAGCAGTGCTTTTGCTGATACACTTGAGTCAGCTCAATGCGTGAGGGGGGTCCTGTTTTGGAGCTCCCTCGCAATTGAGTATACATACATTCAGTTAATTTGCGGGTGCGTGGTGGGGTGGGGTGGGGTGGGGTGGGGTGGGTTTTGGGGGGGGGGGCAATTGACAAGCCTCCCACTGTCTGTGTGAAAACACGGCGAGAGAGAGAGAGAGAGAGAGAGAGAGAGAGAGGGAGAGAGAGGAAGAAAATGTGGGGTGGGTGTCAGTGCAGGCTGTGGGAAATGAATTGAAAAGAAATAAATGCTGAAAGACTTCAGTGTATGGTGTTGTTTGCTCTGTGTGCTGTGTCTGACCTCAGTAATATGTGTGGGTATTTTCGGGGAGCAACAAAACAGAACGAACTCTCTCTCTGTGTGTGTGTGTGTGTGTGTGTGTGTGTGTGTGTGTGTGTGTGTGTGTGTGTTTCTCTGTGTGTGTGTGTGTGTGTGTGTGTGTGTGTGTGTGTGTGTGTCACAACTCAATACACACAGATTACGTTTTAAACGTAATGTAACAGATAATGAGCTTTCCTGTCCTTTCTGTGATTGTCAAAAGGAAACAGAAGTTCACTTCGTGTTACAATGCCCTCAATATGCTGATCTGAGACAACACTATATCCCCGCTAAGTACTACAATACTCCATCTTTGTTTAATCTGACATTACTTTTTGCGTGTGAAAACAAATTACTGGTCAAGCGCTTGGCTGTGTTCCTTGACAAGGCTTTGAAAGTACGTTCCCAGTTATAAAATGTTTGTTGTTCCTCTGCATGGACTTGTAACCATCCCTATTGACATGGGCCAATGGCCTATTCATTAAAACAGTTCAGTGTTCAGTGTTCTCTCTCTCTCTCTCTCTCTCTCTCTCTATTTATATATATATATATATATATATATATATATATATATATATATATATGTGAGGTCCTCAGGTCGTAGGTTTTATATCAGACTGTCCTTGTCCTAGCCTCTGGCTCAAAAACCTTCCTCGGAGGCACGGGGGCGCGGCTACTGAAAGTCGGGACATGGCCATGGACCCAGGGTCAATGCATGTCGAGACTGTCCTGCATTCCTTAGCACTTCATGGGTTTTACTTCAGACTTTTCCTTGTCTTAGATGGACTGCCTTCCCGGGCTGTCGAGCTCCATCTGCCCGCATGTGACAGGTAGCACAGGGTTACATGGTACCTGTGGCAGGTAGAGACCTGACCTGACTGAGATATATATATATATATATATATATATCAACAACAACAACAAAAGAATATGGGATTGGAAGGACGGGGGGGGGGTGGTGGGGATGGGTGGGGGATAGTGGAAGAGTGGGTGGGAGAGAGAGAGAAGGGAGAAGGGGGCATCCTTGAAAGAGAAATATGGAGCCAGCTCCCCCACATGATAAAATTTCTGCACCATATGAGTGCAATGGCTTACACATTATGGGTATTTTCCAATACTCTCTCTTTTCTACCGAGCTTTGTATAACAAAGGGAAAAAACTTCACGATGGGCTGCCCGCGAACAAAGATCGTCGCTCGCGCGGTGCTGTTGGCCGAATGACCAATGTCCAGCCTGTGTCATTGGGTGTCCGATCCGTGTACGTATCAGTTCACTGATTATGTCTGATAGTATTACTGACCCATAAAATGTTGGGAAATACACGAGTTGAAATAAAAGTGAGTGAAAACTGATCAAGTCAGTGTCACTGTCTATCACCCCTACATGATTATGATTATATTATGTACCTATCAGTCACTGA
>NC_134910.1:15131002-15141002 GCF_041734735.1 Babylonia areolata | reverse complement strand
GATGACCTGTCAGCCAGTCCTCTCCATCCATCCCTGTCTTTCGCACATTTGACCGCCTCGCTCAGCTTCAGTCCTGTCCATTCTGTGATGTTGTCTTCCCATCTCTTCTTCTGTCTTCCTCTCTTCCTCTCTTCCATTCAGACACCCACTGGACATCCGAGGGGTCTGTGTAAAGGAGAAGAGAGGACTGGCCGTACTGAGTGAGTTAACCCATACCAGGAACCCGAACCGACACCTGTCGACTCAATCCGCCATGTTTTTTGCTTACATTTTCATGGTTTGCGGGACCGAACACGGAAAGAGCAAGATGGCGGCACGTAAGGTTAGTGACTGAATCCACATCGAAATGATGAATACAACCAGAACAAAGATAAAAAATATAAAAAAGAGGGGGGTGGGGGGGTGGTGGTGAAGGGAGGGGGGGGGGTACTTATGGTGTTAACCCCTTCGCCGCCAGTCAATTCAGAGTGCAAAATTCCCTTGTGCTACAAACACAGAAGTTACGGCGTCTAATAATAGCTGGGGGGATTCCGCCCTGCGATGTGTAGATAATATGACCTGTCCTACCAGCGAACATAAAAGAGCAGTAGGTTCATGGATAACAGACCCATGATGTGGTCACCCTTCACTGACACGGGTCCTGTACCTAGCTGCTGCAGAAATGCGAGCTTGGCAGTGAAAGGGTTAAGGGACACACCTGCATGTCCTGCTCCGTCGCTGACAGGAATTATGTATATATATCTTAATGAATGTTTTAAAAGTTCTAAAAGTCACTACCGCTGTATCTGTTTAATGTGGTGTGTATTCGAACCAAACAACAACAACAACAACAGCAACGACAACAATTACTGGTCCTATTTTAGCGTCCTAAATTATTTCACATATCTAAACGAAACTTTTCGAGTGTTTTGCAATGAAGGTATCTGAGAGATGACACACCACCACCACCACCACCACCAACAACAACAACAAGGTCCTATTTTAGCGTCCTAAATTATTGCACCTATACAAACGAAACTTTTCGCGTGTTTTGCAATAAAGGCATGATGATAAGAGATGACATATTGCGTGTTGTCGACCCTTCCAATCACGAAATATGCATTAACTCTCTCCATACGAACGGCGAAAGAGACGACGTTAACAGCGTTTCATCCCAATTACCATCATCAAAATATTGCAAGCGGAACGCTCTTATACTGAAGAGGTGAATGTTTACAAAGAATACCACAGTTCTGACGACGGGAGCTAAAGGTTGGGTCATTCAGACACCCACTGGACATCCGAGGGGTCTGTGTAGAGGAGAAGAGAGGACTGGCCGTACTGAGTGAGTTAACCCATACCAGGAACCCGAACCGACACCTGTCGACTCAATCCGCCATGTTTTTTGCTTACATTTTCATGGTTTGCGGGACCGAACACGGTAAGAGCAAGATGGCGGCACGTAAGTTTAGTGACTGAATCCACATCGAAACTGTGTAAAACAGCGTTCAAAACTAGAATTCGAAAACCACTGATAAATAGGTTACATAATCTACCTATGGCAACCACACCAAAACTGAAAAAAAATAGCGTTCAAAACAGACTCGAAAACCACTGAAAATGGCGTTACAACATGTACTACTAGTAACATCGTTTCATCTATGAACAAACAATTGCCGGTAAAATTGGTCCCTGAATTCAGGACGCTAAAATAGGACCTTGACCCAGCAAACCAACAACGACGACGACGACGACGACAACAACATAGGCGAAACATACTGGAATTTGGCGAGTCGGGACCAGCAATTCAGTGATAAGTTAAACGGGAATAGGAGAACCATGGATTGTGGGAACAGCTGGAATAGGAGAACCAGGGATAGTGGAAACAGCGGGAATAGGAGAACCAGGGATAGTGGAAACAGCGGGGAATATGAAAACCAGGGATAGTGGAAACAGCTGGAATAGTAGAACCAGGGACAGTGGAAACAGCGGGAATAGGAGAACCAGGGACAGTGGAAACAGCGGGAATAGGAGAACCAGGGACAGTGGAAACAGCGGGAATAGGAGAACCAGGGATAGTGGAAACAGCGGGAATAGGAGAACCAGGGATACAGCGGGAATAGGAGAACCAGGAATAGTGGAAACAGCGGGAATACGAGAACCAGGGATACAGCGGGTATAGGAGAACCAGGAATAGTGGAAACAGCGGGAATAGGAGAACCAGGGATAGTGGAAACAGCGGGAATAGGAGAACCAGGGATCGTGGAAACAGCGGGAATATGAGAACCAGGGATACAGCGGGTATAGGAGAACCAGGAATAGTGTAAACAGAGGGAAGAGGAGAACCAGGGATAGTGGAAACAGCGGGAATAGGAGAACCAGGGAAAGTGGAAACGGGAAGATAGGAGAACCAGGGATAGTGAAAACAGCGGGAATAGGAGAACCAGGGATAGTGGAAACAGCGGGAATAGGAGAACCAGGGATAGTGGAAACAGCGGGAATAGGAGAACCAGGGATAGTAGAAACAGCGGGAATAGGAGAACCATGGATAGTGGAAACAGCGGGAATAGGAGAACCAGGGATAGTGGAAACAGCGGGAATAGGAGAACCATGGATTGTGGAAACAGCGGGAATAGGAGAACCAGGGATAGTGGAAACAGCGGGAATAGGAGAACCAGGGATAGTGGAAACAGCGGGAATAGGAGAACCAGGGAAAGTGGAAACGGGAAAATAGGAGAACCAGGGAAAGTGGAAACAGCGGGAAGAGGAGAACCAGGGAAAGTGGAAACGGGAAAATAGTAGAACCATGGACAGTGGAAACGGGAAAATAGGAGAACCAGGGATAGTGGAAACGGGAAATAGGAGAACCAGGGATAGTGGAAAACAGCGGGAATAGGAGAACCAGGGATTGTGGAAACAGCGGGAATAGTAGAACCAGGGATCGTGGAAACAGCGGGAATAGGCGAACCAGGGATACAGCGGGTATAGGAGAACCATGGATTGTGGAAACAGCGAGAATAGGAGAACCATGGATTGTGGAAACAGCTGGAATAGGAGAAACCATGGATAGTGGAAACAGCGGGAATAGGAGAACCAGGGATAGTAGAAACAGCGGGAATAGGAGAACCAGGGATAGTGGAAACAGCGGGAATAGGAGAACCAGGGATAGTGGAAACAGCGGGAATAGGAGAACCAGGGATTGTGGAAACAGCGGGAACAGGAGAACCAGGGATAGTGGAAACAGCGGGAATAGGAGAACCAGGGATTGTGGAAACAGCGGGAATAGTAGAACCAGGGAAAAGGCAAAACGGAAAAAATAGGAGAACCAGGGATAGTTAAAACGGGAAAATAGGAGAACCAGGGATGATACCCCATGATACACCCCACCCCCCCCACCCCCCACACCACCATCACTACCACCCCGCCCCCCACATAACCACCACCACCACCACGGCATCACCACCACCACTACCACCACCATTACCATCTTGATCCTATTCACAGCGAAAAAAAAAACAAAAAACAACAGAGTAAAAATATGACAGATCGGTCGGCTGTTTGTGCGAACAATGCACGGTTAGTGTGTGACATTCTTGACAGTCTGTTTGCAAAGGTAGGAGGGAGAGGGGGTGGGGGGAGGGGTGCTGTGGGGGGGCAGTAAGTGGGTGAAGGGGGTGGGAGGTGTGTGTGTGTGTATGGGGGTGGGGGTGTGGGTCCGGGGGAGGGGGTGGGGGGAGGGGTTGGGGTGGTTGCGGGAGGTCGAGGCTAGGCGCGTCCTTTTTTCTCTCCTTCAAGCTTTTTGTGTCCTCTTTGTTTGTTTTCCTTGGAATGCTTCCTCTTTCTGTCTCTCTCTGGTGTCTGTGTCTGTGTCTGTGTTTGGCGGTCTGTCTGTCTGTGTGTCTGTCTGTATGCATGTTTGTATGCATGTTTGTATGTATGTTTGCATCATGTATTATGTCTCAGTGTTTCTGATCTTAGGATAGTGTGTGCGTGTGTGTGTGTGTGTGTGTGTGTGTGTGTGTGTGTGTGTGTGTGTGTGTGTGTCTGTGTGTGTGTGTGTGTGTGTGTGTGTTTCAGCACACACACACACACACACACACACACACACACATTATATATATATATATATATATATATATATATATGTATATATATATATATATATATATATATATATATACAGACAGACACAGACAGATGCACACACACGCACGCACACGCACACACACAGACACACAGACACACACACACACACACACACACACACACAGACACACACACACACACACACACACAGAGGTATGGGCGGATGAAAACTACCGTTCCCAAATTCCCAAATGTCCCGATTTCTGTGAGAAAAAAAAACCAACAAAAAACCCCTCATTAGTTTGCACCGCCTTCCTTCCGGCTGAATCATGCTAAAAGGTCTGGGTTCTAGTCCTTCGGAAGAGATGCCTTCAGCTCAGCCGAATGAGGTCAGCAGTGCCAAAACAAACAAACAAACAAACAAAGAAACGGGAAGACCATTGACATACATTACATACGCAGCAACTAAAGAACCCTAGTTGTGCAAACCACAAAATAAACTATCGTCTATCGTAACGCATGAGTGGTTGGTTGCCCGTATACATCCCCCCCCACCCCCCCCCCGCCCCCTGCCCCCTCCATGCCGGCCCCACGTCAGATCATCTCACCACAATGCCAGCCATTCATTTGGAATCATGATACCTGCAGTGTTAGTACAGTTACAACCTTCCATTATATGGAGTGATGGCCTAGAGGTAACGCGTCCGCCTAGGAAGCGAGAGAATCTGAGCTCGCTGGTTCGAATCATGGCTCAGCCGCCGATATTTTCTCCCCCTCCACCAGACCTTGAGCGGTGTTCTGGACGCTAGTCATTCGGATGAGACGATAAACCCAGGTCCCATGTGCAGCATGCACTTAGCGCACGTAAAAGAACCCACGGCTAAAAAAGCGTTGTTCCTGGCAAAATTCTGTAGAAAAATCCACTTCGATAGGAAAAACAAATAAAACTGCACGCAGGAAAAAAAAAAAAAAGGGGGGGGTGGGGGGGGGGCGCTGTAGTATAGCGCTGTTGTGATAAAAAGGAAATACAAATATAAATACAAATATGTATTTTCTTTCTTCTTTTTCTTTCTTTCTTTTTTTTTTTTTTTTTTTTTTTTTTTTTTTTGCTGCCCCATCATCTGCGCCGTTTCAGTGGCATTACTCCCACGCCGCTCATTTAGATTCCCCCATACACGGCCACACCCGGGTTCGTCCATCGCAGTTCCAGCGTCGGCAGTCCA
Organism: Babylonia areolata; assembly: GCF_041734735.1. Classification (NCBI taxonomy): domain Eukaryota; kingdom Metazoa; phylum Mollusca; class Gastropoda; order Neogastropoda; family Buccinidae; genus Babylonia; species Babylonia areolata. The sequence goes on along the minus strand of NC_134910.1, from coordinate 15,135,714 downwards.
CAGGAAACCATCGATGTTAGGTCCCCTGGAGGCCACACACCAGAGGAGACCCTGCACTGCTGCTGAGTCACTTCGGTGGTGTTCAGTGGTGCCTGTTCTGTTTTAACCTACTTAGGACACCACCTACTAAGCCCCCCTACTAACGACAATAATGGCTTAGTCGCGGAGCCAGACTGAGTGAGCGTCTCTCCCAGAGTGGAGACCGCCACCACCACCACGTCGCTCAAAATATGTATTTTCTGCTAACGGGTGGAACAGACGACTGGTGATCCAAACGTTGAGGGTCCTGGGTTCCAATCTCTGTCCCGGCACCTGGTGAGTGAATAAAAGGGCTTAAAGGGATGTATCCCATCTCCAAGGTCAACACAATGTGCAGATAATCTTTTTATGTTATTATAATATTTTTTTATGTCTTATGTCTACTTTGAGTATGCTGTTTCATGCCAATTTTATTCATATCCTTTACTTGATTTTGTGTTGCACATGTAATGGCTGTGATGATGTATTGTATGAGTTACTCTAAGCTACCTTTTAAAGGTTTCTGTTGTGTTGTTGTTTATCTACTGTGATTATTCATTGTACGCATGGGTTGCCATCTAAACATTTCATGTCTTTTATATACACATGTTGAATGACTGTGATTTACACCACACATGAATTTCTCTTGTTGAGATAATAAAGTATTCTGTAATCTGTAATAATAATCAGTGCTACTGCCTGACCCTTGACCCCTAACCCCACTGATCCCTCGCGCCCCCTTTATATTGTGTATACATACATATTCATGAAGAAGATGGAATACGCACGAGATCTCGCGAAATCCATGTCTGTGTTGGATGAGGTGTCATGGATACAAGAACAAACCCAGCATACATAACAGGGGAGGGGGAGGGGGGTCGGGGAAGGGGGTGTTGGGGGGTACGGGAGGGAACAGGGGGGGTAGGGCATGCACGTAAATGCTCACTCATACTCTACAGCGCCACCAATGTGTTTTGGTATTTTTTCCTCCGTGCAGTTTTTTTTTTCCCTATCGAAGTGGATTTTTCTACAGAATTTTGCCAGGAACAACGCTTTTTTTAGCCGTGGGCTCTTTTACGTGCGCTAAGTGCATGCTGCACATGGGACCTCGGTTTACCTCTAGGCCACTCACTCCATACATACATACATACATACACATATTATATGTATGGATATATACCATAATTATGTACATATAATGAAGTGTGTCTATCTAAAAAGATAGATAGGTAGATACATAGATGTGTATATAATTGTGTGTGTGTGTGTGTGTGTGTGTGTGTGTGTGTGTGTGTGTGTGTGTGTGTGTGTGTGTGTGTGTGTGTGTGTTGATTTTGATTGGCTTTATTCGCAGTGCGTAATATCCTCCTATACTGAGACCAGCCGTTTACTCCGAACATAGCTCTTCAACATGCACCCCTCAATAACCGTGTTGGACTTGAAACACGAAACCGTGGGACCCTCGACTTAAAAAAAGAAAAAAAAGAAAAAAAAGCAAAAAAAAAGCATGCCCATTTCTCAGGGCTTGGGAAAAAATACTGTGGGAGGTGGAACAAAGATGATCGAAACTTATCACCCCCCCCCTCTCTCTCTCTCTCTCTCTTTAGCCCCCCCCCCCCCCGCCCCCCCACACACACACATGCCCCCACTCGATCTCCAATTCCCAATACCGCCACCACCGTCAAACCTATGCTGCCCCCACCCTCACATACACCCCTCCACCCCCTTTCTCTATCCATGGCCCATCTTACAACCCCCCAACCATCCCCCAACACACCCCGGCCCTCAACCCCTTTCCACCCAAGAAAGAAGAAGAAGAAAACACCACAATCCGGGCCCGCTCCCCATGCTTTTTGACTCACTTGTGCAAACAAAGTGAGTCTATGTTTTAACCCGGTGTTCGGTTGTCTGTATGTGTGTGTGTGTGTGTGTGTGTGTGTCTGTGTGTGTGTGTGTCTGTGTCTGTGTGTCCGTGGTAAACTTTAACATTGACATTTTCTCTGCAAATACTTTGTCAGTTGACACCAAATTAGGCATAAAAATAGGAAAAATTCAGTTCTTTCCAGTCATCTTGTTTAAAACAATATTGCACCTCTGGGATGGGCACAAAAAAAAAATGAAGCCTAATTATATGCAAACTGCATTTACTGTTATATTTATATTTTTTTATATTCTCTAAACTTGGCATTTTGATCTGATATTCTGACCCAACAAGAAGAGCAGTCATTATTTTCATTTTTTGTTCAAACAGGAACTTCTTTTGCTAAGCATGGAAGTTTTATTTATTTTGCAAACGTTTTGGTGCAGATAGTAAAAAAGGGAAATTACTCTGTAATTAATGCTAGGGGACTTAATTTGCTTTAAACTGATCTTTCTCATCTTAAACATTACATTTTGAAATTATACTCAATACATAAAAAGCTTGGATTTATTTTTTTTAAGTGTATCACAAGTGAGTCTTAAAGGCCTTGCCTCTCTTGTTATATGTATATACTACTTCTCTCTGCGTTGCTGTAATGTTTGTTTAAATCCCCCATTGTGTTCGCGTTGCGACGCGTTGTGTCAGTGTCGTGTTGTGTTGCAACACCTGTGGGAAGTGGTGCGCATCCAGAATCGGCCTCTTCTCCCTCCCATGTGAGGACACACACCGACAAATAAGCCTGCCTGTCTACTCATCCGTCGTGTCCGACGGGAGACTCTATCACTTCTCTCCGCGTTGCTGTAACGTTTTCTTAATCCCCCATTGTGTCGCGTTGAGACGCGTTGTGTCAGTGTCGTGTCGTGTTATGTGGGGCTGAGTCGCGTTCTGTTTTGTGTTGCTGCGGTCATCACACGATGTGAACTGAAAAGAAACACGTACTTGTAAAGTGTAACGATGTATATGGTTGATGATAGTCGTGTATACTGCCTGAATAGCTTTCATTTTAGGCTCTGGCAGTATACAAATGTTAATAAATCATCGACAGTCGTGTCCGACTATTGGCCATCAGAACAGCGGCTGTCAGTGGCAGCTGAAGTGCTGTCCTGACTAATTATTATGGGCTGTAATTTGAGTACAGTGACGGGCGCAATAGCCGAGTGGTTAAAGCGTTGGACTGTCAATCTGAGGGTCCCCGGGTTCGAATCACGGTGACGGCGCCTGGTGGGTAAAGGGTGGTGATTTTTACGACCTCCCAGGTCAACATATGTGCAGACCTGCTTAGTGCCTGAACCCCCTTCGTGTGTATATAAGCAAGCAGAAGATCAAATACGCACGTTAAAGATCCTGTAATCCATGTCAGCGTTCGGTGGGTTATGGAAACAAGAACATACCCTAGCATGCACACCTCCGAAAACGGAGTATGGCTGCCTACATGGCGGGGTAAAAACGGTCATACACGTAAAAGCCCACTCGTGTACATACGAGTGAACGCAGAAGAAGAAGAAGAGTAAAGTGGAGAGTGTCTTGCCCAAGATACATCCGGCCCATTCTCTCCTGATCAAGAGGGTTTTAGGACAGTCGGCGTTGGGGATGGTTCCCAAATGGCCAACTAGCCCGCAAGGCAGCAGCACTAAGAGCCAGTGCAATCTTGCCTCCTGGTTTGAGAGTCATAGTCCTTCACAATTAATGACTAAGCTGTAAATGACTTCCCAGCGCAGTTGAGATCGTTGTGTATCTATCATAGCGGATATTTTCTGCGTAATTGATTTTTTTTTTTTTTTTTTTTTTTTTTTACCGGGGTACAACTCGTCGTGTCGCCGTTCACATGTGCCGCTACGATCACGGTGCAACCCCCTAAAAAAAACCTCCCTCTCCTCCTCTTATCCCACGGCTTGTTTCCTACAAGGATCGATTGGCAGCCACTTACATACAAGTTCCTACCATAAGAGTTCCTCCCCTGGGGGGTGAGTTAGTTCTCAGAGGGGGTGGAGGCTGCGGGGGGCAAAGTATAGGTGTTTTATGATTGTGATATACAAGAATTGTCTTTTCTCTGAGTGTTTTCTTCTTCTTCTTCTTCTTCTTCTTCTTCTTCTTCTTCTTCTTGTTCTTCTTGTTCTTGTTCTTCTTGTTCTTGTTCTTGTTCTTGTTCTTCTTGTTCTTGTTCTCTTTCTTGTTCTTCTTCTTGTTCTTCTTGTTCTTGTTCTTGTTCTCCTTGTTCTTGTTCTTGTTCTTCTTCTTGTTCTTGTTCTTCTTGTTCTTGTTCTCCTTGTTCTTGTTCTTCTTGTTCTTGTTCTCCTTCTTCTTGTTCTTGTTCTTGTTCTTGTTCTTGTTCTCCTTGTTCTTGTTCTTTTTCTTCTTGTTCTTGTTCTTGTTCTTCTTGTTCTTGCTATTGTTCTTGTTCTTCTTGTTCTTGTTCTCCTTGTTCTTGTTCTTGTTCTTCTTGTTCTTGTTCTTGTTCTCCTTGTTCTTGTTCTCTTTCTTGTTCTTCTTCTTCTTCTTCTTCTTCTTCTTCTTCTTCTTCGAGACCCGGTGTGACTATTTGGAAGATCCCCTTTGTGAAGATTACCCAAGAGTGGTATCAATATACATATTTCTAAATTCATTTTTTTTAAATTGTAGTGATGATGATGATGATAATGATAAGAATGATAATAATAATGTTGATGACGATGATGATAATAATAATAATAATGTTGATGATGATGATGATGATGATGAAGATGATGATGAAGATGATGATAATGATAATAATAATAATAATAATAATAATAAT